>NC_137013.1:7421157-7619134 GCF_032717465.1 Coenobita brevimanus
TTCAGCAGAAAATGAGTCATGACTGAGATGTATCGAGCAGCTTCAGGGATTCAGAGGGGCTCGAGGCTGGATGGTGGACTCAGCAGTGGAGAGTCCGAACACCCGATAATTACACTTTTCACTGCCATGACATTTTTCACACAATCCGTCTTGCTATCCCTAGATGTTTCTATACATGTCAGGAGCAAGAATGAGACTGGAAGAATTGTACAAAGCCCTAATTAACCCGAGGCATCCCATCGACGTATGGGTACGTCACAGTGTTTTATCACAGCTAGACCCGTCGACATACTGATAAGTTGCGCAATTGCAAGGTTCATAATTTGCACAATTTTCAATTTTTGCGCGTGATTTTTGGTACGTATACACAGGACACCTTCCTATATTCCTCTACAAGATGCCAGGCAGGGACAATGCCTTACCTTTCTGTGGCCTCCCCCTTCCCGCACGCCATTGTCTCGGCAATTCACCTGTTACCAGTGACCTGGCCAGCAAAGACATTTAGGGCCAGAGTGATTCCCCAGTTGATGACAATGTAAGAACAAAATTTACATAGCATTAGAGGAAGAAACACTCACAAATGATGATCATGTAATGTTTCCAAAAACGGTACGGTATGTTGATGTGGTGGTGAGTGAAACAATGGTTATGTTGCCTAGACTACTATTTGAAAACCAATATACTCTCGTACTACATATACATTAGTACCTCATAAATTAATAAATACTGTTTATGAGTGGTGTGGAATAGTTACCCTCCCATAGAACTCTCGTTTTTCTTTGGAGCCAACCTGATAGAAAACCCAGTAAGGTAAGGAGTACTGCTATCTGTTTCAAGTATTTTAAATCTCAGGTGAGCGATTTCTCTATGAATTCTCAATGTTTCTTACCAAAAGCGGAGGTTTGAGCCAAAAAAAAAATTTCAAAAATTGATCGGGACTGAGGGAGTCAGTGGTTGAATATCGGTCGGGACGTGACGGGTTTTATCTCTTCAATACGAAAAAAATGCACGAAACTGAAAGAGAAAGGTGTCTGGAAGTACCAAGACTAAGCACTAAAAGATGTCAGTCAACTGAAGACATAAATGATTATCGCCAGTAAAGACAAACTCACAGATTTTTTTTTTCAGTATTTTTTGAAACACCTTAAGGGGAGACTAAATGTGTCTAGTTTTTATCTGTCGTTGTTAAAAACACTCTTCAATGTGAGGTTCAGAATGATAAAATCTAATATACTATAGCAGTAGCCGTGTGTGTGTATGTGTGTGTGTGTGTGTGTGTGTGTGTGTGTGTGTGTGTGTGTGTGTGTGTTTTGGGCAGCCGGAACTACACATTCCAATCACACACAAATAGACACAAAAATCTCAAAAAAGTCGCCAATGTGAAAAAACTTGGTTCCACATCAGAATTGAAAAACATTTACTATATTTAATGAGCGATCAAAGTTTGACCAAAAAAACACCGTTCCCAGCACCCGGTCAGTAGCAAGTGGCCCAAGTGGTAAATATCTCGGACTTGCGATGTTGGACAACTTGGGTTCCATTCCCAGAAGCATACACCAGATAACACGATCAATTGGTTAGCTGCAAATAATCCAAGTGACAATGTTAGACTAGAACACCATATAAACAGACCATCATGGACCCTTCGATGTTGCCTTGATGGCTGAGAGTAACAACGTTAAACTAGAAGAGCACAAAAACGTGACTTGGATTACCTGAAATGATCGCAACACGTGCGCAAAGCACAAGGAAACGAGTGAGAACGCATGAGGAAACGGAGGTGCGAGGCACGAGAAAATGAGCTACGCAGTGCAAGAGCCCTCCACAGGAGCAAGTGCAAGAGAGGGCCCAAAAGGCCCACGAGGCACTTGTAGCTAATAGCTATAGGTGTATGACAACTGTCAGTTAAAATTTCAGGGTGTCCCTTTTGCCATTCAGGTTTTGAGCACAGGACTACGAGAATTGGATTTCTTCAGATAAAATGAAGCTCGTAGCCTATTCCAAGAAGGATTTTTGAAGATATCATGGCAAGCGCTTCTTCCTTAGCGATTTATTTCCTCATTACATCTCAACATTCCTTGTATATTACCGATGCCAATTATGTCGATATTAAAATGAAGTAAATAGCAGAAAGGAGACTGTTTAGGTGCAACTAGCAGGGGTACCCTTCGTTGCCCGAGTAAAATTGTATGATCGTTAGTATACCAGCACTGACCGGCACCCTGAATGGCCACTTTCCTTGTTGAGAGAGCACCAGGGTCCGATTTTACCTACTGTGAACCTGATGCTATTTCTTGAGGCCCCATTTCCCCAGGGACATATTCCCCATGGACCTATTATCTCACCTACCCACCCACTCTGCTGTAATTCACCCACCCATCTTCCCTACCCATCCACCCACCCACCTTCCCACCCATCCCTGCTCACCCACTCCACCCACATTCACCCACGCATCCTGCCCAACCACTTAACACCAACCACCCCTGCTTCTCTAAACCCATCCCACTTAAAACATGCCAACCCACCCCCACCTGCCATGTCCACCCAACCAATCCGTCCACCAATCCAAACCATTGTAGAAAATAATAATGATGTGGCTGTAGATATAAAAAAGAAAACTACAGTAATTGGCTACATTGTTCCCACCATATTGACAATTATGTCCAGTTAGTTCTAATCTTGGCCATCAGGTGCACTAGTTTATCAATAATAATGCACACATTTAATTCCATATTTAAAATTTACACCTGTTAGAACTGTGTAAAAAGAGTTCTGTACGAATCTACTTCTGATTTCTATAGAGGACAGACAGACAGACAGACAGACGGAAAGACAGACTGACAAACAGACAGAAAACATCACCTCTGTCTGTCTGTCTGTCTGTCTGTCTCTCTCTCTCTCTCTCTCTCTCTCTCTCTCTCTCTCTCTCTCTGTAGGTTATATATATATATATATATATATATATATATATATATATATATATATATATATATATTTATTAATCTCAGTCCTGTCTGTGTGTTTGCTAATTCTCTTTCCTATGAGAACAGTAATAGATATCAACCTAATTCATTTTGCATTAGGTCGGGGCATACCCAGCAAGTCCATTTTAGAGTGTCAGAAAATACCAAACAAATATTTTGGCGATCGCGTGCGACGAGACAGCGCGAAATTTTCGGACATCGCGACACGCAAAAATGTCTGTCTATGCGTTTGTTCGCTTCTTTTGCAATAACGGTAATACTCGTAGATATCAAACTAGTTCTTTTTGCATTAGGTATAGGTCATGTCCAGGGAGTGTCAGAAGGAAAATACCATAACAAGAAATGTCGAAGCGATCACGCTGAGACGCGTTGGCGCGGAAATTGATGGAAATCATGACATGCGACTAATATGCAAAAATCATTTTTTCCTAGCTTCTTAGTCAGAATTGGTCACCGTGGGCTCAATGACGGGGTATGGAAATAAAGATAATAGTATTTGCAAACATTTTGTGATAGAAAGGCTAGTAGCTGGACGAAAATTTTTGTGGGTAAGCACAAGTATACTGGTAAATATATATATATATATATATATATATATATATATATATATATATATATATATATATATATATATAAAACCGATGACAACTCTTAGAAATCCTTACAGGAGACCTGCATGTAAAGCAGACTCCTTTCGTCTGTCCCCGTGGAATGATGTTCAGGCAGCAGAATGGAGATGCTATAGGCTTCCCCTTAGGAATCCTCTTTCACCAACCTTTTCAGAGGAATGGTTGACAAGGAGGTTTTCAGTGTCATCAACAAGCCCACCATTTATGCCAAGTACACTGAAGACATCTCTGTTAGGAGATAACAGCAACGAAAATGTAAGAAGGCAAACGTTGAAGAAGAAACTACAGAAGATCTCTGGGCTAAATTTTACTACAGAATCCAGTGTCAACAGTAAAGCTTCCCTTCCTGGATGTGCTTGTCCAGCAGAGCCAGAGCAGATTCCACACTGGCTTGTACACAAAACCAAAAGAAAAACTGGATTGTGCCTTAACCCCTAACCACCAGCTGACCTGTAAAGCCGTCACGATTTTGGGGCGCAGAACAACGCCGGTTCGATGTGTATGGCCACATGCATCTTCCCGCCACCCTTTGAAATTTAACACCCTACTCATTGATGGGACCACCTGGAGACTTGGGGATACTTTCATTTGAAAGAGGAAGAGTTGAAAGGTGATTCTTGTGTATCTTTAATATTTTTTCTGAAGCTCTTCCAGTTTGGCAAAATCAGGGTTTGAAGTAAGGAATTATTATTTTTCTGTCATTCATATCCCCTGTAGGGAGGAGCGTGCAACATCGGAAACCCCCCCGGCGTGTAGGGAGTTAATGGAAAAAGTGAGTGTTCCTAACGAAACAAAAGGACTCCACCGTCGGGGCCTACGTCAGAGAAGAGGCCCTCACACACCTCAAGTTGTTGCAGCGCCACTCACCTAGACATAGAAAAAGCCACTTAGGTCACTTGTGAACAACAGATATTCCAAATAAGATGTCAGTAAGGTGGTATATCATTATCTATCTACATGCCTAGTCTTCTTCCCCCAAACAAAGGGGTGGGGGGTGGCCAAGACAGGATGGATGCACTCCCAATTCTACTCATCCACACACACACACACACACATTTACTTGTATCTTAGCCCCATGGGGAGAAGGGACAAAGTTCCTCACCAATGGCCACACCGCACAAGGGTCAACCGCACAGTGAAATCAGTGACATCCGCAGCAGGGCGCAACAGTAGGAAAAGCTGTTTTACCCTCTGCTACATCCTAATGGACCATATCCCCTTACTCACCCCCTGACCTGATCAACTGAACAGACCAAATGCAGAAAGAATATTCCGTTGGGGCCACGCATCACCATTAATTCATTTCACAGTTTCTTTCCGTTCATCCATATCATGCACAGCCACTCTTCCTTGTTCTCACGGACATCTTTCTCTATATCAAAAAGCTCTCTTCACACTGTCCCTCCATCCTATTCTGTATAGTCTTCCTCCCAGTCCAAATCCAGTTATCTGTTCCACCATTCACTCTTCATCTCATTCCCCTTCATTATGTGCCCAAACCATCATTAACACTCTCTACTCAACTCAGTCAGCCCATCTTCCACACAACTTCAGTTCTCCTTCCCATTTCATCATTTCTCACTCAATCCATACACGTCACTTCAACACATACTCCTCAGACACCTCATCTCTGTTTGCATTCAAACTCTTCCCTCTCTGCTACACCCATATGTCCCCATGTTTCAGCCCCATATCAATGCAATCATGGTAATACTACACCCCTTCTACAGTCTTCTGTTTACATCCATTCTAAGCAAATGAACGTCTTAACATTTTTTTCCATTCCTCCCAGCTTACCATTCCTACTCCATTCATTCTAAATTTCACCTCTACATCTATTCTTCCATCCACACCAACGTGACCCTAAATACATAAAACACTCTCCTCAAGCAACTCATCATTCAAAACTTCTACCAATCATCCCTCCTACCAAGGTCTACAAACCTTGCTTTACACTTCATCACTTGTACTCTTTTTCCTATTTACTCTCAATTTCCCTCCTTTCACACACACTTCCAAACTCCTCTATCATCTGCTGCTCAATCTCTCCTCCCGAAATCAGCCACCAATTCAGTATCATCTGCAAACAGCAGCTGATTGAAATTCCACTTTCTACCTTCAACATTCACCAGACTTCGAAAGTCCATCTAACACTTTCTGCATTCCACCTCCCTTACACCATCCATATAAATATTAAAAAACCAAGGTGACATCACTCATCCCTGCAGCAGCCCCACTCACTCGGGATTACCAATCACTCACAGTATTATCCACTTTTACACTATCTATCTATCTATTGCCAGACGCCTCAATCCCGTTTGGGGTGGCCACAAACAAATCAGCCTCCACGTCGCCCTGTATCCCCCCGCCATTTCACTGCCCTGCTCCCAACTCACACCCCCTCTCTCATATACCTCTCAACCCCATCCCCCTCCATCTCATCCCTCGGTCTCCCCCTCCCTCTTCCCCCCTCCACCTCACTCACATACACTCTCTTCGTCAGTCTCTCACCCTCCATCCTCTCCAGATGGCCAAACCACTACCTCAGTGTGTTCTTCATAACGCTTCCCTATCACATCCACATCCACAACACAATGCTCCTTTATAGCTCCTCATTCGTCAGCCTGTCTCTCCATGTGACTCCACAGGCTCCTCTTAAATAACTCATTTCCACTGCTCTCACTCTTGACTCGATTGTCCTTCCAACAACGTCCAAGCTTCACTTCCATACGTCAGAATTGGTATCACAATACTGTCATGTAGTAATTTTTGACTTCCATGCTCTACTTCCCTGTTTCTTATCACTGCTTTCAAAGAACCAGCAACCTTTCTTCCTTGCTGTACACTTTCAAGCACTTCACCCTCCAAACTCCTCGATCCTTACTCATCACACTACCCAAGTACTGTACTTAAACGTATTCACATTTTCCAATTCCCTCACCATCCAACCTCGCTGTACATTCACTGACTTCACCTCCTCTCTCAAAGACCATCACTTTACTCTTCCCTACATTCCACCTTTAGATTCCATTTCTTACACACACTCTCCCAGAACTCATCCACCAAGCCCCTTGCAGCTCCCCTTCGTCTTCACTCAACAACACAGTATCATCTACAAACAACAGTACAAGGAGTTTCCAAACACTACTCCTCTCTCACCAGAGCCGCTCCAACATCCACTACCCTACCTTGTACCTGTTTTTATTACCCCATCCATGTACAGATTGAACAACCATGGAGACATGACAGATCCCTGTTTCAACCCAACCTTCAAAGAGAAAATTTCACTCAGTTCACCATCCACACTCACTGCAGCCTTCGCACCATCATACATACTCTTCAACAGCATTCAACAACTTCCACATCTACTCCATATATTCTTAATACTTTTTTCCACAATCCCCTTGTCTATCCAATTCCCCTGTCATATGACTTTCTCCAAATCCATGAAAGCCGCATACAACTATCTTTCCCTTCTCTAGAAACTTTTCCACTAAAGATCTAAGAATGAATATCTGATCTACACAACCTCTTCCTTTCCTAAAGCCTCCCACTGTTCTTCCTCCAACTAATTCCCTCTGTTCTTTCTTCTAACTCTGTCAAAAAGTATCCTACCATACACACTTTTCCTATTATACTAAGAAAGACAGCATGCCCCTATGATTACCACACACTTCTTTTTCCCCCTTTTCCTTTGTACAAGGGAATAATTATACCTGCCTTCCAATCCTCCGGGACTCTACACTTCACTCCCAGGCCAAAATCTGCACATCTTCCTCATCCATTCTACTACTATCTCTCCCCCATGCTTCAGCATTTCACCACACACTCCATCAATTCCTGGGGCTTTCCCAGATTTAACTTTCTTCATTGCTTCCACAACTTCTATCCTACTGATTTCTTCCTGTCTTCTCACCTCCCTCCTTCTCCCAGCCATTCCCCAGCCACTTATACTCGCATTACATCCATCCTCTATGTTCAACAATTCCTTTTTAAAAGTGTCCCCTCCATCCGCTCACTTTTTCTCCCTTCTCCACTAGTACAGCTCTACCACACACGCTCTAATATTTTACATAGAAACTTTTCACTCCTTTTAACAACCTGCCACTTAGTCCATACGGATTTCAAAATATTCACTACAAAAGCCTCCCTATCAGTTCTCTCAGGATGCTTTCTCTCACAAATCCACAAACACTCAAAAACCACATCCTTATCTGTTGCCAAATACTTTTCACCACACCTGTCTCACAGCAAACACCTGATTCACGCATCCCCTTCCCTCTCCTAACACCACATGGCTCATCACCAATTACTCCCTGCATACCCTTTCTAACTCCCTTAATCAACACTCTGCCTTACACCTTACTTTCAACGCACAATAAACTTATACCCCTCAAACTAGTACATTCATACTTATCACCCTTAACTTTATGCAACAGAACCACACACATACTTGCCCAGTCAATCGGCACCATACTGATCACATTCAGCAGTTTTACGAGTCTCTCCACCACCTTTCAAACATTCCACAGCACACCCATCAATACCTGCAGCACTTTACCTGCCTTCACGTCCTTTCCTACCTCCTGCACTCTATCTTGATCAAAGGATCATTCAGCGTTCCCAATACATTATTCCTTGCACTTTTCCATCTGCTACAATCTCAGCCTACCTTTTCTCCTCTACATTTAACAGTCTTTCAAAATACTCTGCCCATCTCTTCCTTACTGCATCCAATTAACATCCTTCCTTCCTCTGAGCCTTTCCAGACTCTCCCTTTGCACCCTTTTCACCTCCTCCCAAACCATTTTCTTAATTTGTTGAAAATTCTCAGTCAACTGCCTGCGGAGTGATGACATCCCTCATATTCCCCCACTCCCAGTGGTTGATTAAAACATCCCTCCTCTCGCATATTCTCCCCTCTCCTCATTTCTTGCTGGTTTTTACCTTATTTCGTGCTTCACATAATGTATATATACCCGCTTATTGTGCCGTTATTCTAAGCATCTTGATAATGTATATGTAATGTACGAAACCGTGAACACGAGAAATAACCTTACCTACGTGCTACACTAACGTTTTTTGGTAGAAGTATAGTAGTATAAAACCCTGCAGAGAAGTCTGCCGTCAGGAAAGTTGAAAATATTAGGAAGATCATAACTGAAGAAGTTGCTGTAATTTTCAGATTTGTGTAAAGGAAAACCTGCAGCTGAAACATACAAACTACACACACACACACACACACACACACACACACACACACACACACACACACACACACACACAAACTCCGCTGAACACTACCTCTCCGCCTCTAAACCTCACCTTCTCTTCTTCACCGAGACTCAACTGCCTGAGGCATCTAACAGCAAACCCGTCTCTGTATCTACCCACTTTCTTTATACTCATTTCAAAACCAAAGGTGGTTGCTGTGTACAGTATATGTACGCAATAACATATTTTACTGTCTGGGTTCGACTTTCCTGTCATTCTCTGACTAAATATATCTGCGATCTTTACTTATCCCCTAATTCTACTGACTATGAAAAATTCTTCGATTATCTTACATCTCAGACGGAACACATCCTATCAGTTTCTCCTTTCTCTGAAACCTCCATCCTAGGAGGTTTCAGTCTTCACCACCTTTGGCTCTCCTCTCCTTGCACTGAGCGACGTGGTGAACAAGCCTATATTTTTTCTATCCTTAATGACCTAAAGCAGCTTGTACAGTACCCAACCCGTATCCCTGACCACCTTGGAGATCGTTCCTTGACCTCTTCCTTACAACTAATCCTTCTGCTTACGCTGTTAGTCTTTTCTTTCCGTTGGACTCCTCCCATCCAAACCTTATCACCTTAACCTGTCCCATTCCTCCAGTAAGGCCTATGGACCCTCCCAAGAAGCAGCAGTAGTGGCATTTTGGAGCTACTGATCGGGAGGCCCTCAGGAAGTACTTCCTTAATTATCCCTGGAAAGATTATTGTCCTCAAGGCCGAGAGCCATCTGGACTGTCCTCTGCTCTACAGAGGTTATTCTCTTGGGCATGGAAGCATAAATTCATCTCTCATATTCTCTGACTAAAGCAAACAAATGGATTAACCACGCTTGTTCTAATGCTGTCCACAACAAAGAGAAGGTCTGCAAAAGGTACTGGAGCCAACCCACCCTTGAATCTCATCTCTTTTATGTTTCTGCCCGGAATCGCGCTAAGTCTGTTCTTTGCTTTGCTTAAAATAATTTCATTCGTACTAAATGCTCTAAAACTCTCCATCTCAAATTCTTCCTCCGCCTTCCAGCACCTTGCCAAAAGCCTTTCTAACAACATTACTTCATCATCCTTCCCTCTTCTTTTCCATTCAGATGGCTCTGTAGCTATTTCTTCTACTGATAAAAGCAGAACTCTTCGGTAGGCCTTTCTTCTCCAATTCCATCTTAGACAATTTTAGTGCTGTTCCTCCATCACTTTCCGCATCTGACTTCCTCATGGCTGACATTAAAATTTCTTCAAATGATATATTTTCTGTCATCATTGGTCTCAATACTAACAAGGCATATGAGACTGATGGGGTCCCTCCTGTTGACCTCAGTAATTGTGCTTCTGTTCTTACACCCTGCCTAAGCAAACTCTCTCAGCTTTGTCTGTCAACTTGCACTCTTCCTTCCTGCTGGAACCTTGCTTTCATTCAACCTGTTCTAAAGAAGAGTGGCCATTTCCATCCCTCTAACTATCGCCCATTTGCTTTAACAGCATGTGTTTCAAAATTTTCGAGTCTATTCTTGACACAAAAAAAAAGGGGGGAGGGGCAACTTTCCTATCACAACCTCCTTTCTGATCGTCACCATGGGTTCTACCAGGGACGCTCCACTATCGATTTTCTCACCTTTCAGATTCCTGGTCATCCTCATTTCGGGACTTTGGCGAAAGCTTTGTCATTGTACTCTATGTCTCGAAGGCTTTCGATCGAGTCTGGCATACATCTTTAATTTCCAAACTGCTCTCTTACTATTTCTATCCTACTATCTTTAGCTTCACATCTTGCTTCGTTTCTGGTCTTTCTCTAGCTGCAGTTTTAGACGGCTACTGTTCTTCTCCTAGAGCTATCAATAGTAGTGTTCCTCAGGGCTCTGTCCTATCACTAATTCTCTTCCTTTTATTCGTCAATGACCTTCTAAGCTGTACATCTAACACAATTCACTCATATGCTGATGACTCCACCCTTCACCTTTCCATTCACTTCCCGCAGCCTCCATCTCAGCAGTTACTTCAGCAAAGAAGGGATGAGGCTATGGCAGACATGTCTGACTTGGCTCATATCTCTGATTGGGGTGAAAGTAACCTTGTTGTTTTCAGTGCATCAGAAACTCAGTTCTTACATCCATCGATCCAACAAAATCTTCTGGAGGAACATCCTGTAATTTTAAACAATATCCAAATGAATCCAGAAACATCTCAAAACATTCTCTCGGGACATATCATGGAAAAATCATATTGCCTCTCTTGTAAAATCTGCTTGCAAATGAATAAATGTGGAGCCGACTCCGTGCCTTCTTTAACCTTCAACAGTGTTGACTTTATACACGGGTTTTATTCTCCCCTGTGTTGAGTACAATTTTCACGTGTGGGGAGGTTCCCTGTGTAAAGCTCTTCTCAACAAGGTGGAGTCAAAAACTTTTCGTCTCATTAAGTTTCCTCCCCTTGCTGGCTCCCTTCAACCCCTGTCTCTTCACCGCACTGTTGCATCTTTATCTCTTTTCTATCGCTACTTTAGTGGTCACTGCTCCTCTGAACTGTCTGCTTGCATCCCTCCACCACTACAGCGGGCATATAGCATCCATCTAGCGACAAAGTTTCTTGCCTTTTCTCTCCAACTCTTTAATGCAATACTCAACCGTTACTCTAAGTTCTTCAGGTATGACACATGTCAGCTCTGGAACTGTCTCCCTGTCTGCATTTCTACTGCCTACGGTCTCCAGTCTTTCAAATGCAGTGTGATCTCGAAATGATCAGATCTTGTGTGCGGTTGTTATTTTGTTTTTGTTTTTCTTGGAGGGAGGAATTTAAGGGCTCCTGTCCTTTTGTGTGTGTGTGTGTGTGTGTGTGTGTATATATATATATATATATATATATATATATATATATATATATATATATATACACACACACACACACACACACACGTTGTGTTAGGAAGAATTCTGCCACCGTATTCCCTGTGTGTCGTAAAAGGCTACGAAAGCCCCAGTCACACTGCAGGTACGACTTATCGCAAACCACTCACAACCTGCAAGTCGTGGGTGGTTTTGGTGAGGTTTACGACCGGTCGTCGCGAGGTTTTTTGTGCTGCATGAAAAACTCCCCGCGACCACCAATGTCGTGGCACGGAAGGCGCCCGGTGGGTGGCTGGACTGCATCTCACCAGCTTATGGACTGTGACTGGTTGGCGACACCTGATTTTTAAGCGGTGGTTGCCATCCGGACGAAGGCCGGTCGCTGCCTGCTCTGTGCAGTGGCCGTCTGCACTCCGTCAAGGTGACGACTGGACTGCGATGGCCGCCGTCCACAAACGATTTGTCTGGGGTGGTGGTTGAAGTTCGGCTGCCGTCCAGCAGGCGATTGGTTGCGCGACAGGTGGTGGGCTGGACCGACACCAGCCGCCGGCCAATCCACGGCTGGTGTCAGTCTAGTGGTCACGGTCTAAACTGCAACAGGATGCGGACTGGCCAGCCACCTGTTGGTGTCTTGACCTGTGTGTACCTGGCCATGGTCGCCGTTCGGCCGCCCACTGAACGGACACTGGATGACCACCTGTAGCCGATCGGTGGCACGACTGCTTGGAGACCTCCGTGGTAAGGGACTGGTTTCGCGATTTTCAGGTTTGTGACAAGTCGTACCTGCTGTGTGACTGGGGCTTAACGGGACAGGGTGAGGGAACTAGGAACCCCCTGCTTTATTTTTTAGTTCCTGAAATGAGATAGGGCACAGAAAATGATGGGAGACTGAGTTATCCCATACCCTGAAGATTGGGTCTATGAATGTGCATGGGTAGTATGGTTGAGGCTAAAAGCGAGATTAGGAGCATGTTTGTGAGAAGAAAGTTGGATGTATTAGCAATGAGTGAAACAAAGATGAAAGGGAAAGGTGAGTCTAAGTTTGGAACAGTGAATGGAAGATTGTCAGGTGTTGATAGAGGAAGGGCAAGAGAAGGCGTGGCCTTGTTAGTGAGCCCGGAAGTGCAGCAGTGTGTGACTGAATGGAAGGAGGTGTCATCAAGACTGATGTGGGTGACAGTGAAATTTGGATGTGAGTTGTGGGTATATGTGAGCGCCTGTGGGCCTGGTAGTGAAAAGGATGCAGTAGAAAGGAAGTCTTTCTGGAATGATGTTGATGAATGTCTGCAGAGTTTTGGAGTAAATGTGAATGTGGTAATGATGGGAGATCTGAATGCTAGAGTAGAAAAATGTAGCAGATGAAGGTGTAGTTGGTATGCTGGTGTGCCTGGAAGAAATGAAAATGGATTATGAATGATAGGGATGTGTGTTGAGAGTGAAATCGTGACTGGAAATAGTTTGTTTCAGAAGAAAGATATTTATAAGTATACATGGTTGAGACAGGAGGGTGGAAGGGTTGTTTTTGATAGAGCATAGATGGACTATGTGGAAGTGTCCAGGAATGTAAGAGAAAGATTGTTGGATGTGAAAGTTTTGAGGGTGGAGGTATGTCTGACCACTACCTGGTGGAGGGAAAGTTGAGAGGTGGTATGAGGTGGGAAAGAGCTAGGAGAGTTGGGTGTGGCAGGGAGGTTTTGAAAGTGAGTTGGATAGAAGAAAGAAAATGATAGAGTATCAAGAGAAGTTTAAAGATGAGTGGAACGCAGTGAAAGATCAGGAAAATGGCAGTGTGGAGGAGGAATGGTAGATTTTTAAGAGTTATGTGGTGGGGTATGCGGAAGAGGTGTGTGGTGTGAGACGAGTGGGTGGTGGTGTAAGAAAGGGAAGTGAATGGTGGTGCGAGGAAGTACAGTAAGTATGGCTGTGGCTGAGAAGTGTGGCTGCAGAGAAAGAATGAGGTGTCATATGAGAGGTATATGGAAAAGAGGAATAGGACGAGAAAGGCTGTGCGTGATGCAGAAGTGGCAGCAGATGAGTGGTGGAGTAGGCGGTTGACTGAGAATTTTCAACAGAATATGAACACGTTTTGGAAGGAGGTAAAAAGGATGTGAAAGAGAGATTCTGAGATTGAAGAACGATTAAAAGCAGAGGATGGAAGGATGTTAATTGAGATGGATGCAGTAAGGAGGAGATGGGCGAAGTACTTTGAAAGACCGTTAAATGTAGAGGAGGAAAGGGAGACTGAGATTCTGGCAGATGGAAGGGTGCAAGGAATAAATGTGTTGGGAGAGATGAATGAGTCTTTGATCTCAATCGAGGAAGTGCAGGAGGCAGTAAAGGTGATGAAAGCAGGGAAAGCTGCAGGTATAGATGGATGTGCTGTGGAATGCCTGAAAGGTGGTGGAACGACAATTGTTTAGTGGTTAGTAAGACTGTTGAATGTGTGTTTTGTGAGCGGTATGGTGCCGATTGACTGGGGAAGTGCTTGTGTGGTTCCGTTGTATAAAGGTAAGGGTGACTAGTATGAATGTACTAGCTCTAGAGGTATAAGTCTATTGAGTGTTGTATGTAAGGTGTATGGTAGAGTGTTGATTAAGAGAGTTAGAGAGGGTACGGAGGGAGTGACTGATGATGAGCAGTGTGGCTTTAGGAGAGAGAGAGGATGCATGGATCAGGTGTTTGCTGTGAGACAGGTGTGTGAAAAGTATTTAGCGAGAGGTAAGGATGTGTTTTGGGCGTTCATGGATTTAGAGAAAGAGTATGATTGAACTGATAGGGAGGCTTTGTGGACTGTTTTGAGGTTGTATGTACTTGATGGTAGGTTGTTAAAAGGAGTGAAAAGTTTTTATGTAAATAGTACAGCGTGAGTAAGAGTGGGTATAATACTATGAATGATCGGTTTCCCGTGAGAGTGGGGCTGCTGCAGAGAGGTACGATGTTGCACTGGTTGTACAATATTTATAGGGATTGTGTTGTACGAGGGGTGAAAGCGAGATTGTAAGGTGGAGGGTTGAGTCTAGTGAATGTTGATGGTAAAGAGTGGAATCTGAATCAGCTGCTGTTTGCAGATGATACTGCACTGTTGGCTGATTCGGAGAGATTGAGACAGTTGATAGAGGAGTTTGGAAGGATACGTGAGAGGAGGAAGTTGAGAGTAAATGAGAATAGGAGTAAAGTCATGAAGTGTGCGAGGTTGATTGATGGTAGGAGGATCAGTATAGTTTTGAACGGTGAGTTGCTTGAGGTGGTAAGAGTGTTTTAAGGATTTAGGGTCACATGTTGCTGTGCATGAAAGAATGGATGTAGAATTGAAGTTTAGAATGAATGAAGTAGGAAAGGTGCTGGGTGGAATGAAACGTGTTTAGACGTCGTTCGCTTAGAATGGATGTAATGAGAAGGCTGTATGAGGGTATAGTGGTACCGACTGTGTTATTTGGGGCTGAAACATGGAATATGGGTGTAGCAGAGAGGAAAAGTTTCAATGTAATGGAGATGAAGTGTCTGAGGAATATGTGTGGAGTGACCTGTATGGATAGGGTGAGAAATGAAGTACGAAGATGCGAGAGATTGCTGATCGAGTTGAGCAGAGAGTGTTGCGAAGAGCATTTGGAGAGAATGGATGAAGGGTAATTGGTGATAAAGATAACTGGATTGGATGTGAGAGGTGTAAGGCTGAGAGGAAGATCACGAATAGGATGGACGGACAGTGTGAAGAGAGTATTAGATGCAAGAGGGATGTCTGTTGAGCGAGGAAGAGTGGCTGCGCGTGTTAGGAATGACTGGAGTAGAAATTGTGAATGAATAAATGGTGGCCAGCGGCACTGAGGGGATATTCTCCGGCATTAGGTCTGATCAGCTGATCGGGTCAGGTGCGAGTAAGGGGAGTGGTCCATTATGATGTGGCAAGGGTAAACCAGCTCTGCTGTCGGGCCGGTCTGTGGATGATGCTGATTGCACTGCTTAGTTGATCCTCGTCTGGTGAGATGTGGTGAGGATCTGTCCCTTCTTCCTTGGGGCAAAGATACGAATAAATGTGCGTGTGTGGATGAATAAATTCGGAGTGTGTCGTCCTGTCGCGGCTACCTCCCTTTCTTTGGGGGAAGCAGCCTAGGTATATATAGATATCCCATCTCAACTCATCTCATCAGCCGTTTGTGTGTCCACCGCAGGACCGGCCTATCCCGACCGAAGTATATATATATATATATATATATATATATATATATATATATATATACATCCATCCATCATCCAAACCTACATTGCCTCATAAGGAGCGTAGGAGCCCGGGGCTAGGCAGTTGGTCCCGACATTTAAGACGAGAGTGACAAGCCTCACTCATCCGTGAGTGGCATTACATGAGCAATCAACCCCAAGCACCCCTTGGATATAAACCTTCACCGGCTCAATCTGACTGGAGCGCAATAATTACCCATTAAACCACCAGGTGCCAAAATTTGGTTATATGGTTATCACCCAGCGTAGTAAATAGTTTCCGGGTGTACAGGAAACCATTTGGCTTGTCACTCAGTGTAGAGTCACCCACAGGCAGAAGGAAGACGAAAGAATGAAGAAAAGAAAGACAGAAGAGGGAGTGTAAAGTGACCCGTAGGCAGAAGGACAAGGAAAGAATGAAGGAAAGGAAGACAGAAGAGGATGGAAGGAAAGAAGAATGGAGGAGAGGAAAGGGCAAACACCTGACAGCAGCACTACATCGAGTGAGTAGATGGTGAGCGGCCCCACCTACCACGAAATATACATACATACTACATATATATATATATATATATATATATATATATATATATATATATATATATATATATATATATATATATATATATATGTTTATTTACTTATTTCTATTTTTTATAGTGATATGCAAAATGCTCTTAGGAAGAGGTGCTACAAAGCCTGCCAAGCCACTTATAATAGGCCTGCTGTTTCCATTCAGCTGTCCCTAAGCCCCGGGGGACTTGCCTACTTAACTCTGGCATTTTACCTGCAGTTGGAAAACCTCCAGAGTTCCGAGGATAAATGTTATTTAGAGTTAGTTTCTTTACTGCGCTTCACTGGGAACTGCATTTTTAACGAGTGAGTAAAAATGATTGGCACGTTTCTAGTTATTGTAGCTTTTTGTCGTTCAACGTTTGATTTCGAATGTTAAAATATTTAATTAGCGTTAATGATTTCTAATACATGTAATTATCGTCATTCCGGCTTGAAAATTATGTGGAGAGAGAGAGAGAGAGAGAGAGAGAGAGAGAGAGGGAGAGGAGGAGGAGGAGGAGGAGGAGGAGGAATGCGAGAAAAATGCCTTCACCCCATTCCATCACAGAGTATTACACCTCCCGTACTAACCAGATGCATAGACAAGGAAATTTTACCCCACCCTATTTACTTATTAACTCCCTCATCGGCGGGATAATTTTAGCTTTCTTTTCCAGCTAACGCAAGATAATATTTAGCTGAGTGAGTCATAGGAGCGTGAGAAGTAATACAGGTAGGTTACAATTAACCTTCTCATCGATGGAACAACTCTGGTATTCTATTCAAGGTAATGCAAAAACTATTCTTCAGCTGAGAGTGAGTCGTAGGAGCTAGGAGGCTGAGAGAAAGTGGTGGCGATGTTTTTTTTTTTTTTTATGCGAGGAAGAAGGAACCAAAGGCCATGAGCCCGCAGTAACAGTTCCCTCCAAGAGAAAAACAAAATACAATAGAGAGCAAATTCAAGATCCGATCATTTTGAGATGCCTGGACACACTGCGTTTGAAAGACTGGAGATCATAGGCAGCAGGAAATACAGACAGGGGGAGACAGTTCCAGAGTTGACCTGTTGCATAAATGAAAGACTGGGAGTAACGGTTAACTCTTGCATTAGAGAGCTGGACAGAAAAGGGATGAGAGTTTGCTGCCAGACGGGTGCTACGCGCCCGTCGTAGAGGTGGAGGAATGCAAGCAGACAGTTAAGAGGAGCAGTGACCATTAAAGTAGCGATAAAAAAGAGATAAAGATGCAACAGTGCGGCGAAGAGACAGAGGTTGAAGGGAGTCAGTAAGAGGAGGAGAGTTAATGAGATGAAAAGCCTTTGACTCCACCCTATTCAGAAGAGCTGTATGTGGGGAGCCTCCCCACACATGAGAGTTGTACTCCACACAGGGGCGGATAAAACCCCTATATAGAGTCAACAATTGTGCAGGGGTAAAGAAAGAGTGGAGTCGGCTTAGTACACCCAATCTCTTGGAAGCAGATTTTACAAGAGATGTAATATGATCTTTCCAAGATAAGTCCCGAGTAAATGAAAACCCAAGCATATTCAAAGATGGTGCAAGATTAAGCTGAATATTATTAAACATTAGTGGGTATACCTGTGGAAGATTTTGACGGGTTGATAGGTGTAAGAACTGAATCTTAGATGCATTAAAAACAACCATATTATTTTTACCCCAGTCAGAGATGCGAGCCAAGTCAGACATTAGGTGTGCCATAGCCTCATCCCTTGTTTGTTGAAGTAACTGTTGAGATGGGCGTTGCGAGGAACCTGAATGGAAAGGTGAAGGAGTAGAGTCATCAGCGTATGAGTGGATAGGGTTAGATGTACAGCTTAGAAGATCATTGATGAATAAAAGAAAGAGAGTTGGTGATAGGACAGAGCCCTGAGGAACACCACTGTTGATAGATCTAGGAGAAGAACGATGGCCGTCTACAACAGCGGCTATAGAACGACCAGAAAGGAAGCTAGCGATGAAGGCACAGATAGAAGGATAGAAACCGTAGGAGGGCAGTTTGGAAATTAAAGATTTATGCCAGTCTCGATGGAAAGCCTTTGAGATGTCAAGTGCAATGGCAAAGCTTTCGCCAAAGTCCCGAAAGGAGGATGACCAGGACTCTGAAAGGTAGGTGAGAAGATCGCCAGTGGAGAGTCCCTGACGGAACCTGTACTGACGATCGGAAAGAAAGTTGTGATAGGAAAGATGCCTTAAAATTTTTCTATTGAGAATTGACTCAAAAACTTTTGAAATACAGGACGTTAAAGCAATAGGACGATAGTTGGAGGGTTGGGAGTGGTCACCCTTCTTTGGGACTGGCTGAATGAGAGCAAACTTCCAGCAAGAAGGAAAGGTACAAGTTGGCAGACAAAGGCGAAAGAGTTTGCCTAGGCAGGGAGTAAGCACGGAACTACAGTTCTTGAGAACAACAGGAGAGACCCCATCAGGCTCATATGCCTTGTTAGTACTGAGGCCAGTGATGGCAGAAAATACATCAGCTGAAGATATTTTAATGTCAGCCATGAGGAAGTCAGAGGGGGGAAGTGATGGAGGAACAGCACCGGAATCGTCTAAGGTGGAATTGGAGGAGAAAGTCTGTGCGAAGAGATCTGCTTTATCAGTAGAAGAAATAGTTACAGAACCATCAGAGTAGAAAAGAGGAGGGAAGGATGATGAGGTAAAGTTGATAGAAAGATTTTTGGCAAGGTGCCAGAAGGAGCGGGAAGAATTCGAGTTGGAGAGTTGAGAACATTTAGTATGGATGAAATTATTTTTAGTAGAGCGAAGAACAGACTTAGCACGATTCCGGGCAGAAACGTAAAGATGATGTGATTCAGGGGTGGGTTGGCTCCGGTACCTTTTGTAGGCCCTCTCTTTGTTGCGGACAGCATTAGAACAAGTGTGATTAACCCCTTTAGGCCGGGTGACAGTTACATCCAACGTGAATCTGGTGGATCTTACGCCGCTTTCGCTCCAAAAATTAGTTATCTTCTTCACGTCATTAGTCATTAAAGCAAGGATCTACAAACCTGAGAATACTTTCATTTGCAAGAGGAAGAGTTGTTGAGTAAAATGGTCTTAATTCGTTACCCTAAGTGCTACACTTTTCGAGATATTAAGGTTTGAAAACAAGCAATTTTCAGTGGTCTCCGAGATCTTGCCCTTGGTGAGGTGACTACTACATTATACAGTATACTGCCCGGAGTCTAGGGGTTAAACCAAGGCTTTCTTGCATTAGTCAAAGGATATGAGAAAGGAATGTATGCTTCCATGCCCGAGAGAATAACCTCTGTAATGCGCAAGACACACTCAGATGGCTCACGGCCATGGAGGCAATAATCATTCCAGGGAAAATCAAAGAAGTTCTGCCTGAGGGCCTCCCAGTCCGCGGCTCCAAAATGCCACAGACGACGTTTCCCTGCAGGGTCCACAGGCCGTACCGGAGCAATAGGACAGGTTAAGGTGATAAGGTTGTGATCGGAGGAGCCCAACGGAGAGAAAAGATTAACAGAGTAAGCAGAAGGATTAGTTGTGAGGAAGAGGTCAAGTATGTTGGAGCTCTCTCCAAGGCGGTCAGGGATATGGGTAGGGTGCTGTACAAGCTGCTCTAGGTCATTAAGGATAGAAAAGATGTAGGCTTGTTCACCAGGTGGATCAGTGAAAGGAGAGGAGAGCCAAAGGTGGTGGTGAACATTGAAATCTCCTAGAATGGAGATTTCAGAGAAAGGAGAAATGGATAGAATTTGTTCCATCGTAGAAGTAAGATAGTTGAAGAATTTTTGATAGTCAGTAGAATTAGGGGATAAGTAAACAGCACAGATATATTTAGCCAGAGAATGACAAGAAAGCCGAAGCCAGAGTGTAGAGAATTCAGAAGAATCGAGTTCAGGAACACGAGAGCAAGATAAGTCGTTGCGTATATATACACAACAGCCACCTTTGGCTTTGAAATGAGTATAGAGAAAGTAGGAGGATACAGAAAGGGGTTTGCTGTCAGTTGCCTCAGACAGCTGAGTCTCAGTTAGAAAAAGAAGGTGAGGTTTAGAGGAGGAGAGGTGGTGCTCAACAGAGCGAAAGTTAGAGGAAAGGCCGCGAATGTTGCAGAAATGAAGAAGAAGAGAGTCAGACAGTGGTTCCAGGCACCTCGAGTCGTCACCGGGAGAGGGGCGGATGGTGGGGCCATTTATGGTCCCCCCCCCCTGGGGACTCCGAGGCTTGGTGATGAGACGCCATTTTAGTGAATTTTGAATAGGAAGTGTAGTGTGCACTGTGCATGTAGTTTGGTGTAGATAGAGAAATTTGTACTGGAGAGCATGCTGGCCTACTCTCTGTGTAACTGAGACACTGAAAAAGTTCAGCAAAGGGGGATGGTCAGGAACTACTCCTGAGGGCTGATGAAACGGGAGCTCCAGTACTCCCTGTCATCAGCTTTCCATCCACCTCGGGAGTACTGCCCTGCTGGACTGGTGTGTGTGTGTGTGTGTGTGTGTGTGTGTGTGTGTGTGTGAGAGAGAGAGAGAGAGAAAGAGAGAGAATTTTACTTACCTTGAGCCGAGACACCCTTATCACACAAAACGTAAAGCTGATTTGGAAAAGGAAGTGATTTAAAGAAAACTATGGCAAATATGAGTAGCCTCTCTCTCTCTCTCTTTCTCTCTGCGACGGAATCATAACGAGGATATGGGCTTGAATTTTGGTCTTTCCTCATCACAGCTAACGATTGCAGTTTTTACCGTTGTCATCGGTGGTAAATTCATGTGCTGGTGCTGCATACACGGAGAGAGAGAGAGAGAGAGAGAGAGAGAGAATAAAAACATGAATAAAATTTGAGATGTCGCCTTAAATTAGAGAAATCAATATCCTTTTTAATATCTACAATAAAAAATAAATTGATTAATAAAAAGTCATAAACAGGCGTTGCGAAATTACAGGGAATTAGTGTCGTGTTTGTCTGCGTCACAAGATACAAAGCTGTGGAGAGCAACGCGATTTTGTTCTGTTCTTTAGTTCTTGTTCACGAAAACTTTGACATTAACCTTCACGGGAATCAAACCATTAAATTCTACAGACCTATTTTAACAGGGTGTACTCTCTTGGCCCTTCCTTACCCTCGACCAAAATTCTACCATATTCTATTTTTTTCCCCTCCACATTAATTTATCTACTCGCCTGACTTTCATTCTTTGAGGGTATTTTCAAACACAGTCGAAGTGCTAACCCTACAGCGTTTATTTTCATGGGGTATATCTTCCTTCCATGGCCTCACCACCCACCCAAATTCCATCCTATGCCATCCATCCCTTCCTCACAACACCTATCTCTTTGCCCTCTTTGACAGTTCCTTAGCGGGCCAACGAACATTATATATTATTATTTTCGCCCTTCGACAACGAGGCACCATTCTCCACTTAAAAATACAGTAATAATAATAATAATAATAATAATAATAATAATAATAATAATAAAGAAAGAACTATCGCCCACAAGTAATCAAAATAAAATAGTTAAACTTCCTGTGGTCGTAAAAGCCCATATACGTTTCCAGTCATGAAATCTGAGTGACCATTTTAGATCTATGTCACTCTTTTGTTCGACAGTGGCCTATTATTGTTCTGCACAGCTGGCACTGGAGAGAGAGAGAGAGAGAGAGAGAGAGAGAGAGAGAGAGAGAGAGGATGTGTAGTGTGTTGGGTTCTGCCTCACTCCTATCCGAACTCTCGTCGCGGTAACATCTCCCCTCTCTCTCTCTCTCTCTCTCTCTCTCTCTCTTCGCCACCACTTTCTCCTCCTCCTCCTCCTCCTCCTCCTCCTCCTCACCCTCCTCCACGTGCTTCTTCTTGTTGAATTTCCTCCAGCTTTTAAGGCCAAACACCTCTCAAGAACAGTGGTGTCTCTGTCTGTCTGTCTGTCTGTGTTACGGAAAAGAAATTAAACATAAGCTTACATTTAGAAAGCAGAAAACTAACGACACTAGGGAAAGAAAAACACACTAGTATTGCAGAAGTGGACCAGATGTATAAATTGTGCTGAACTTACTGAATCCGAGTATTAGTTAAGTGCAATGAAGTGGCAGTCATAGAAGAATATTGTTGGTTTTTAAAGGATTACTGAAGACATATAATCAAATTTGTGTAGCGTTTACCAGGAACATCACCTCTCGGTTAAGCATAAGGTTATCCAAGTGAGCGTTATTATGGCTGCAAATAAAAATCATATAATTACTCCTGAGTGTAACTAAAGTAAGGATTTTACAAACAATTCTGTAACATCTTTGTAAGGACTGAAATGATGGATTTAAAAAGAATCTGTAACACTGAGATGTGTTAGTACTTGTTTTGTTATTACTGTGAATGGTGTCATCATCATCATCATCAGGATCATCATCATTACCCACATTATTACCAACAGATGAGAGGTTACTAATTGCGATAAGTTTTCATTGACATGTTATACTTTGTCAAACAGAAACAGAATGAAATGTACAGTAGATGAAACAGTGATAATAATGGTTTTACTCTTGGCCTACAATTGTCATCCCTTCATCTTGAATGCTCAGGTGTCATTACAGATGAACACTAAAATATGGTGCTAATAGCGAAGATGTGATATAGAGAGGATGTAGAGCCGTAGGGTGCATTCACACCAGCCCGGAACCGAACATATTCAGACGCAAACTGTCCGATTGTGTAGGTCAGGATAAAACCTTTCAATACTACGTCTCGTTTCATGGACCTTGTTCTGCACTCATTTTCTTGCTGCCACATGCGATATATTTGCCACTGAGAAACGGAATGGCCAGACGGTGAACCAATGGAATTAACTTTTCTTTTATCCCAACCAAGATGATCGGACAGTTTACGTTAGGAGTACTTTCTGACCTCTTTGTGCTTGCACCCGTAGCGTCGTCTTATTCTGCCACTGAGCTGCACGAAATAGGCTGCAAGAGGACGAAAATCTAGGCCGAGTTAAAGTGAAAGGACTATATTGGAGTGCAAAAAAAGTTATTATGTTAGTAATCATTTGAACAGATGATATCTCCTCTTATTCCGTCTGTAAACCGTTCGACGATTTTAGCTAGCTTAGGATTCAGCACATACTTGTGGGATTATAACCCGGTGATATAAAGTATATACTATTTTAAAACATCAGAATTACTGTGCTGCGGAATGATGCTTTGAATCAGAATACTATGGATCTCCAGAAGCTGAAATATCGGAGAGAGAGAGAGAGAGAGAGAGACGGTAAGGGTACCCTTGTCGAGATTAGCTACCTCTTCAGTATGAGGCCTTTTAATTCAATAAAATTGCCTGTAGGCAGAAAGAATAAAAATGAAGTTACCGTACTATAAACGCTAAGAAAGACTGCTTTTATCTCTCAGAACAAACGATTTTTCGCAGATGAATGTAATCACCTAGAATTACGATGAATCAGATTTAAAACATAGTTATGTCAGGTATTTTGGATAATTTATTTAACCCTTCAGTGCGAGAGGGCTTTCCGATGCTGAATAAAATCGTCTGGAGACAGCAATAATAGACTGAAAAAAAAAAAAAAAAGCTTCGTTTTAATAGAGCAAAGGATTGATAAAACTTTTGGAGGAGACAGAAATAAACTAGAGAGAGAAAAAAAAAAGTGATCTCTGAAATAATCAAGGGTAGGAGACCGGGCTGCCTCCCTGGTGGCACGATCGATAAGCCTCTTGGGAGAAGCCTCTTGGGGATTCGAATCTGCGTCCTTCACCCCACTAGGCACCGCAGTCCACTACACCACAGGGCGTCACTGATGGTAAGTACGTAATCCCTCTTTATTCTTTGTCTTTGCTGTACCAGGCGATTCTACGGAGCCGCAAAGGTTCTTTGCTGTACCAGGCGATTCTACGGAGCCGCAAAGGTTCTTTACTGTACCAGGCGAGGAGCCGCAAAGGTTCTATGCTGTACCAGGCGATTCTACGGAGCTGCAAAGGTTCTATGCTGTACCAGGCGATTCTACGGAGCCGCAAAGGTTCTTTGCTGTACCAGGCGATTCTACGGAGCCGCAAAGGTTCTCCTGAAGGAATTGAAACACACTTTGTTTATATTTATTTTTTAATCTTAATCCATTTATGTCTTACTTGTAGTCTTTGTTTTTCTTACCATTATTTATTTTTTTAGACTTTAGTATTTTATTCTTGCTACTGTCAGGAGATTTTATTTAGATCAGGGAAGATGTTTCTCAACGAAAGGATTTAAGAGAACTCATTCATCCCTTCACAACAACATTTTTTTTTCTTCCAATTCTGTTTTATTTACCATGGAATAAAAACCTCAGACTGAAAGGGTTAAAGAAAAAAAAACTTCATTCTTCCCTTTACAACGACATAATTTTTTCAATTTTATTCTGGCTACCTTCGGACGATTATCTTAAGCTCAAGAACTGATAATCTCAATTTACGTTTCCCCACGATGATCATTTATTTATTTATTTTATTTACTAGTTCTGAAGAGCGTCAAGTCGGGCCAAAATTGTTGTGTTCTTGACAGTAAGCACAGTTATAATATGTGAGTAAACATCTCCATTTCAATAACTCATTCCACTGTGACAGCAAGATTTCTGTCTATTTTTGCATCCATCTCTACCTGTCCATCTATCTGTCTATCTATCAGTCTGTCTGTCTGTCTGTTTATCTCTCTGTTTGTCTGTCTATAGCCAGGCGGTTTTATCCATGTCATTCTATCCTCAGCAAGCAAACTCCCCTCTCTCAAACTTACACATCTCTCACTCACATACCTCTCTTCCACACCCTCCATCTCATCCTCGGTCTCTCCCTTCCTCCTCCTCCCCTCCACCCTCCCCACCTCACTCACATTCACTCTCCTAGTCAATCTCTCATTCTTCGTTCCACGTGGTCAACCATCTCAGTGTACTAATGATTTCCAGCGCACCCGTGATAACACCATAACCCTCTCATATGTCTGCCTGGATCTCCACCTAACTTCACATCAAGACATACCATATTTACCTTGCCCAGACGGAGCCCGACGAGGTTTTGTTTTTGGCTGAGTTTGTTTGTTTGTCTTTTTAGCAACATTACGGAAAAACGGCTGAAAGAAATTACATGGAACTTTCAGGATATGTGGGCACTGGTCCCCAAAGACAGTGATTAAATTTTGGAGGTAATCGAGTGACTCTGAAAGGTCATCACGGATTTTCAGAGGGCAATAACTTGAAAACGGCTGAAGATAGAGATATTTCCTATCAGGAACATACAGGGGCTCGTAATATAGGTTTTCATTTGGCGCCAAGACCTTTGACCTTGAATGGCCTTGAAAGGTCAAACTCAAGGTCACGAATATTCAGGGGACTATAACTCGAAACTGGTTCAAGATAGAGATATTTACTGTTATCAACATATATGAAATCCCATATGGGTTTTTAATTGGTACCTTGACCTTTGACCGTAAGTGATCTTGAAAGGTCAAACTCAAGGTCACTCATAATCAGGGGGTTATAACTCGAAATTCGTTGAGGATAGAGATATTTACTGTTACCAAGATATAAGAAGTCTCATAAGGGATTTCATTTGTCAGCATGACCTTTGACCTTGAATGACTGAAACGTCAAACGCAAGATCTCGGACTTTCAGAGGGTGTAACTTGAAAGCATTTGCGCCATTACCTTACAGTTTAATTGTGTACTGACACTGAATGTCAGAAACGAGTCAGTATTTAACTGCAATAAAATAATTGCTGTCGGGCGGGGTTTGTTGTACGTGGCACCACTTGTATTGAATGTTTTCACTCATTCAGTTCAATGACTTCTGACTTACTTATTGTACAACATGGTTCTTGTGTGTCAGCTAAGGGTGGCCTCCATCTACTCACATGATGTAGTACTACCTACAGGTGACCCTAAAGTGACTGACGAGCTAATGGTTTCCAATGCTTCAGGTGCTTCAGGAATCTACGTTGAGCGGTACCCACATAAAAACAAATGGATGCCTGGTGTTTTAGTAGATGAAAGCTGTCCAAATGAATGTGGCCCATCAGGCTTTAGTTCCATGCATTATACCACTCAGAGGAAAAAGTGACCGGTCCCATTTAAGTTTAGCGACTGCAATCCTAGCTCTGGGCCTCTTGAGGACAAAAAAAAAAAAAAATACTATTTCAAAGCCCTTTATTGCATGTCTCAAAATGTGATGGACAGCAATAGTAACTACAGCAACACCTTGTTTTATGTTGCCTACGTTTTAACATTCTTCTTTGCTACAAATCTGCAGAAATTACACAAAAAAGGCCCATTTAAGTATCATTGTCACCTGTCAAGCTAATTTTTCAGTTGCCTCCAGTTTACAGTACAAATTATGGACAATCAGGAGGTAATCTTTTTTTTTGGGGGGGGGGGGAATTTGCCTAAAAGTTTCTGGCATTGTTTTAAAACTGGTTTAGCTAATGTAAAGCACTGTAAGATTATGTTCTGACTGTAGTTTGTGCAAATGCTGATAAATTTACTTTTAAATTCTCAACAAAATCTTACAAATTTTTCATAATTTTGGAGGCAGTAAATTGGACAAACTAGCTGAAGGCCATGGCTGTTGTTCTCGTACCTTATTCGTTGACTTAGTACTTGTTTTTGATCCATTCATATTTCTCTGTTGTCATTACTAATGTCACTGTGAATATTTTCATTGTTGCATTTTTTCCACAGACATGAAAACAATGCATCACTGTGGGAAATAAAGACGTTCTAGGAAAATTTCAACATAACGGTTTGTTTTCTCAAGTTTTTCCTTTATAATGAGCATATATGAGCTAAATTTAGTAAATAATTGAGGAGATGTGTTCATTTTAAGAGAAAAAACTTTTTTGAACAAAAAATGAGTACTTGACGCATTTTTCAGTGCTTTCTTCTGTTCTCTGTCGGTATTGTGTAATATTATACCCTGTGTTGGGCAGTACCCCTGGAGGCCGCCCTTCAATTGGCAGCACCAGGGAGGTTCCAGTCTGCCTAAAACCTGGTCTGGGTGGAGAAATATCACACTGCAATACTTCATTGCCCCAGGTAAAAAACTACGGTCGTGCAAACAGCATTGCTCAAGACCCAAGAGGCTCCCCCCACCCTTATGACGGGTGACCCCAAACCTAGTCCGGGTGGTAGTTTGCCACTGGAGAATTTCATTTCCTTATCCGTAATACAATGGACCTGCCAAATAATGTTACTGGTAACCCTCAGAGGCCTCATCCCACGTTGGGGGTAGCCCCTCGGGGTCCCCCCAGTCTAAAACCTGGTCAGGGTGGAGGTCTAACGCGCAATTTTTTTTTCCTATGCAATAATGAATGGTTGTGCACTGGGGAAAACATTCACACACGAAAAGCTCACTTGTACAGTCTGAAATTTCTCGGCAATAAAATCTATATTTCTCTCTATTTATCTATCTATCTGTCTATACCTATATGTATATATATATTATATATAAAATATATAAGTATACTCTGTATATACTTATATATATACAGGTCACGCCCTGTATAATATATATATATATATATATATATATATATATATATATATATATATATATATATTGCCAGACGCCTTTTATTCCGTGAGGTTTGGCCACAAACAAATCTCTTTCAGGTCGCCCAGTCCCCCGACGTCCCACTGTCTTCCCCCAATCTCACTCACCCCTCTCCCATATACCTCTCCTCTCAATCTCACCATCTCATCCTCGGCTTCCCCCTCCCTCTCTCCGACACCACCTTACTCACATACACTCTTCTCGTTACTCTCTCGTTCTCCATCCTTTCCACATGGCCGAACCACCTCAATGTATTTTTCCTAACGCTTTCTATCACATCCACATTCACATCACAACGCTCCTTCATTTCCTCGTTTATCAGTCTGTCTCTTCATGTAACACCACACGCTCCTTTCAGATGAGTCATTTCCAGTGCTCCCACTCTTGACTAATGTCCGTCCAATAAGGTTCAAGCTTCGCTTGCATACGTTAGAGTCGGTATCACAATACCATCATACAGCGACGTTTTTACTTTTATGCTCACTTCCCTATTGCTTGTCGCTGCTTTGAAAAAACTAGCATATTTCCTTTCTTCTTGTACCCTTATAAGCACTTCATCCTCCAAACTTCCATTCTTACTCATCACACATCCCATGTACTAAAACGCACTCTCATTTTCCGTTTCCTCATCATCCGACCTCACTGTACAATCAGTGACTTCATTTCTCTCGAAGACCATAACTTTACACTTCCCTACATTCACCTTTAGATTCCGTTTCATACACACTTTTCCAGACTCATTCACTAAGTCTTGCAGTTCCCTTTCGTTTTCACTTAACAAAACAGTATCATCTGCAAACAACAGAACAGGAAGTTTCCATATGCCGCCCTCTCTCAATAGGGCCACTCCAACATCCATTGCCTTAACTTGTATCATTTTTATAACTCCATCCGGATGCACATTTGAACAACCATCGAGACATTACATATCCCTTTTTCTATTGAACATTCAGATAGAAAAACTCACTCAGTTCACGATCCACACGCACTGCAGCCTTAGTACCCTCATATGGCATTCAACAGCTACACATTTACTACAAATATTTTTAATATTTTCCACATTCCTTTTCTATCCACTCTGCCATATGCCTTCTCCAAATCCATGAAGGCCGCATAAACTTCTTTCCCTTCTTTAAAAACTTTTCCACTAAAGACCTAAGGATGAATATCTGAGCTACACAATCTCTTCCCTTCCCAAAAGCTCCCTGTTCTTCTCCAACTAATTCCTCTGTTATTTCCCTAATTCTGTCAATTAGTATCCTACCATATACTTTTCCTACTACACTCAGAAGACAAATGCCCCCATGATTACCACGCACTTCTTTTTCCACTTTGCCTTTGTACAGGAGAATAATAATACCTGACTTCCAATCCTCCAGGACTCTTCCTTCCTCCCAGGCCAATTTGCACATCTTCCATAGCCATTCTAGTACTGTACTCTCTCTCCCCCTTGCCTCATCATTTCACCACCCACTCCATCAGTTCCTGGGGCTTTCCCCTTTTTGTCTTTCTTCATTGCTTTCACTACTTCCCTCTCATCCTCCTCCTTCTCCAAGCCTTCCCCAGCTACTTATACCCACATTACTTTCATTCTTTATGTCTGACAGTTCCTTAAAATGCTCTCTACATCTATTTACTTTTTCTCTCTTCTCCAATATCATTCTACCAGTTTTATCTTTCACCGCCGACTAACTTCTTTATCACCCTGTCTACTTCTCTTTATCTCCTTCCAAAACATTTTCTTACATTCCCTTCACTTTAACTCAAATTCCTTCCAAATTCCTCATGCACTCTCTTCTTACTCACTCTTACTAATCATTTCACCTCTCTTCCTCTCTACATAGAACTCTCTCATCTGTGTCTCAACTTCCTCCATGCCTCTTCTTCCCATCCACTCAATATATGTTTTCTTCTTTTGCGCCACAGCTTGTCTCACCTCTTCATTCCACCATGGTGTTCCCTGCACTCCCGTTCGTCTTCTCTTCACCTCACACACCACCTCACATGCTGCACAGTTTTCTTCTGTGAATATCTTGTACACACCTTCCACTTCCTCCATCTGCTCCAATCCATATTTACCTAATCGCTCCTCCATTTGTCTCTTATATTCTGCCTTTTTTCCATCCTAGTTGTATGAACTACTTCCTCCTGTCCTTCCCTCCTTCTATTCATCCATTGCACTTGTACCTTGACTTTCACCACCAACAAGTGGTGGTCAGAAAGTCCACTCCCCCAGCCTCTGTAAGCTCTTGCATCCATTATCTACCTTCTCATTCTCGCATCCACACACACATAATCAGTCATTGCCTTCCGTTCATTCAGTTCATCACCCACCCTTCTCATCACACTCCACATATACCTGTGGATCATTATGTGCCTAAAGAGGGTATTAGCAATCACCAACCTCATTCCCGCACCTCCCCGCACAAATGTCCACTAGAGCACTGCCATTCTCATTCACTTCTGCAAGCACACCCCACTCACCAAGTACTCCAGCCACCTTCACATTCCTTAATGTTGCATTCGTATCTCCAATCAAAATCACTCTTTCATTCCTTTCAAACTTTTCCATGCACGCATTGGCGCATACACATACAATCGCCAACTTTTGTATTCCAACTTTCACTCTTAGCCACACAATCTTTGAACCAACTGATCCATACTCTCTTAAATTCTCCTTCCATCTCTAGCACATAACTGTACATACACCCTCTTTTGCCCTCCCATTCTCACCTACTGCTCATATATCCTGTCCATACCCCACTCTCTTATACTCTCAAACTCTCCATTTTGTGTTATATATCTATATCTATATATCTATCTACATAGATAGATAGATAGATATTTATTTATTTATTTATTTATTTCTATCTATCTTGGTGCCGTATCTCAGAGGACGTGGACTGTCAAGGAACGCCATTCGTCTCGGTTCGTTGCCTTCTGTGACAGTTCAGTCTTTCTTGCTCGTCCCTTCTGTGGCTCCGACCAGCCCATCCATGAGAGTCTTCCTCGGTCTTCCTCTCCCTCTCTTGCCGTTACTCTTCCCAGTTAAACACACCTCCACCAGTCCCCTCCGTGTCTTCAAGTGACCCGTGAATGTCATCTGCCTCCTCCTTATCACGCCAGTAACTCCCTCTTCGTTCCTGCCTCTTGTAGTACTGACTCATTCGTCCCCCGGTCTGTCCATGATATTCGTAACATTCTCTTCCAAAACCTCATGTCTGCTACCTCTAGTCTCCGCTCTTCTTCCTTGTTCAGTGACCATGACTCGCAACCGTACAAAAGTGTTGACCACACGTACGTTTTTACAAATCTTCGTCTTGTACTTATAGATATTTGTCTGTTGGCCAGGACTTTCCTATGCTTTTGATATGCCGTCTTCACTGTTCCTATCTTCTTTGACTTCTTGCGAGCTCCGTCCATCTATAGTAATCACTCTCCCTAAGTAGCTATATTTATCAACCTGCCTCAGCACTTCTCCGTCCACCCTCACTGTTGCTTCAGATGTCTTCTTCCTCGAGACTACTATCATTTCTTTCTTCTTAACATTCATATGCAAACCTCTCTTCCGGCTCTCCTACACCAGCTTCTCAACTAGCGTCTGCAATCTTTCTTCTGAAGCGGCGATCAATACGGTATCGTCAGCGTATCGGATATTTGTGATTTTCCTACCGCCACCGTTATAGTTGTTCTTCGTTCCTCATAATCATTTCGCTGTGCAGGTTGAACAAGTCTGGGAAAATCACACAACCTTGTTTAACGCCTCTTGCAATACTTCTATACTCTGTCTTCACATCTGCTACTCTAACTGCCACTTTCTGACTCCAGTACAGGTTCCTAATCATCCTGATGGCTTTCCGATCCTATTTAAGTTCTTCCAACATTTGTAATAGATTATCGTGTTTGACGCGATTGAAAGCTTTCTCGTAATCTACGAAACACAAGTAGACGTCCTTCTGTACCCCGAGTGCTCTTTCGGCCAATACTCTAAGGGAGAATATGACATTTCGCGTCCCTTTATCTCTTGTGAATCCAAACTGGCACTCCGATATCTCGTGTTGGATTTTGTTTCGGATTCGCTGTAGTATCACCTTCAGAATGATCTTGGTGATTTGGCTTATGATGCTGATGGTGTGGTGTTTATTGCACTCTAATGTACCCAGCACCTTTGATACGTAAACTCCGCAATGTACATATATTCTGGTATATCTCCCGTATTATATATTGCATTTGCTAAGCTCGTTATCCGGTCAATGACAAACTCTCCAAGTGCTCGTAACATCTCCACTGATATACCATCTTCCGCCACGGCTTTTCCCGCTTTCATCTCGTTCATGGCATGCTCTACCTCCTCTTTGAGAATCACTGGTCCTTCCTCCTCGGTGTATACCGTCGTCTCATCCCTGTTTGTACGCTCCAGTCTGTTATCTTCAAAAAGATCTGATATGTACTCTGTTCATCGGTCTTTGACATCTACTTCCATCGCTATGGACCCGTCCTTCTTTCTTATCGCAATGTTCTACATTTGCTTCTTACCTGTGACCTCTTGGATTTTTTCGTACATCATCTTCCCGTTGTGCTTTTCTAGCTTGTCAGTCTCTTCGCACGTCATGTTCAGCCACTCCTCCATCGCCTTATTGCCTTCCTTGTGGATTGTTCTGTTGAGTTCTCCGTATCTATCTTCGTCTCCTCCTTTGACCTTTCTTCTCTCGTCTGTGAGGTCTAGGATGTGCTCTGTCATCCATTTTTCCTCGCTTCCTATTTATATACATATATTTATATACGTATACAAAGTATATAGATAGATAGATAGATACAGATATAGATATAGATAGATAGATAGATGAGAGAGAGAGAGAGAGAGAGAGAGAGAGAGAGAGAGAGATATGTATACTGGATAAGAAACAAGAAAAAAACAAGCTGCTTGTGTGTTGCCTCAGGACTATCGTGCCTCAAAATGTCATTGTCCTAATTTTGCTAAGTGGCGGATATTACAGCCCCCAAATGGTAGATTTTGCCTTTGGAATTTCACTGTAAATTATGCAGCTGATTTTCTAATTTCCCTTCAGTTTACTGTACTAGTTTCATTGATAATATTGTGCTATTTATGGAACATTTATCCTTGTCTTAGATACAGGAGCAACTACTATTTCCCCCATTTTTTTTTTTTTATTGTACATTAACGTCTGCTGTGTGCGTGGCAGAATCAGAGAGAACTCGGTAACAACTCATGTTTACAACCGACACTCTTGCCATTACTGACAAAAAATAGAAACGCCTGGCTCCATATGCGTGAAATTTCTTGAACTTGACTCCTTCACTACTATGACGTCCCCCCCCCACCTTTTCTTTTTTCTTGTGTTTCTGTTGTATCCAGATTATGTTACTTTTCGAAATGGGTGGGTTTGATGTGGCCTTAACTAGCTCCTTTACTTGGGTGGCTTCCAGGTTGAATAAAGTCTCCTGACACTGACTAGAACAAAATGAACAGCACAGTAAATTATGCAGCATCAGTCTCCTCCAGACACTCGATGGTACTTAAATGCTCGCAGAAAAAATATAGTATTCCTCATTTCGTTTTCAGTAATCGGTTCCTAGAGGACGCATTCTGTTAGGATCTCTCCCTCTTCCTACTCACCATCATCATCTTCATAATCATCATCATCATTATCATTAGCCTGGAAAAAAACCTCGCCGTGCCCACTGCCCACGCACGATGTGGAGCAGGAAAACAACGTCTTCAGCCTGTATAGACTAAATCGTGCAAAAAATCATCTGGTGGTAACAACAACTCAAGTTTATGACTGACATTTTAGCCATTACTGAGAATATATGGAATCATCTAAAAATACCGAAATGTTTCCAATTATCGTGTGGCTTTTTTCTCTTCACAACAAAAGGTATTTTCTATAATGAGTAGCATTGGAGGGCAGAAAACAATATAATTTCTTTTTTTAAAATTTGCCTGACTGCAGCAGCATAAAATACTCGTAGTTTCTAAAAGCACATCTTTTCAGGTGGGGATAATGGTTAGATTGATGATAATTATGATTAACACTGTTCCGTGCGTTAAACTACTACGGGCAAAACACAAAAGATAATGATCAATTTCAATCTTGCCCTTTGGCCTTAACCCTTGACTGATTATTCTAAAAAAAAAAAAAATAAATAAATAAACACCCCTGCTGACCTTCAAAGTTTGGTTCAGCTCTGACCAGAACTGCATCAGTGATTTTGTTTACATAGTCACAGGTGGTAAAACTGGCTTAATCTGTGGGTGACATCCTTGCCCAACCTATAACTCTTCTCTTCTACAAAGTTTGGCATAAATCGGATAAAAACACTTTCAACTTTGACCTATTGTTCAAAAAATAATAGGTGACCTCCTTGGCTAACTCTGAATCTTATCACCAAGTTTGATCAGTGTCGTATCAAAGTTGTTCGCGAATACTTGCTCACTGCAACCTGGTCCATTACTTGGTTACATACATACCTAGTTACATAATTACATAAATAGCAGTCGGTGGCAGAAAAAGATGCTAAGACGCTTCTCAGCATCTAAAAATATCAAGCATACCTCCCAGCTTCTGATGGGAATTCATTCCTCTAAAAACTGCAGCAAATATGATAAACTGTAATTCAGCCCCAAGAAAAAACATGGAAGAAGGATACCTGCATCACAAGGCTTTAATAAATAACATTACGGTTTCGTTCGAGAATCAAAGTCTTTGTTAATTTCTCAGAAAGTTGCTAATTACATCCATTAGTTCCCACCTGCACCATTTACCTTCTGTGAGACGATCCGTGCCAGTTGTGATGCCCGTAGTCTAGACAGACAGACAGACGGACGGACAAATAGACAGACACACAGACAGACAGGCAGATAGATACATAAATAAATAGGTAGATATATATATATATATATATATATATATATATATATATATATATATATATATATATATATATATATATATATATATACATAAGCAAAAAAGGAATTATGAATTGTCCCAGTACTTTCCTGCATTCAAATCTTCGGGGGAAAACACCTCACTTTCCCGTGGTATTGTGAAAGTGTTCTTAACCCACTTGCACCCAGCGTCCTAAAGATAGGACGGAAGTGGACATTTTCAAAAGTTCATAAAGAAGGGAACCCCGGGGTAGGGACCTATGAGCTTCGCGATTATGAGCCGACAGGCGGAGGGCGGTGCGCTAAGTACCCTTCCTGCACAATCCCTCGCACAGGAACCCTGGGAGCTAACGGATTAAAATTCTGTATTTCTTTTTCTTGTGGATACCAGCATAGCAATGAATCACGTGTATGTAAGAGAGACTTTGCATCTCTCTCTCTCTCTCTCTCGACAGATAAATAAAGGCAAGCAACCATAAGCATTTATTTCAGACATGATGTATAAAAACAGTGAAGGGCAGTTTTTTTTTTTTCGTTAAGTTTGGAATGCACGTTTTACCTGGTCTACAATCAACTACTGGTGCAAATCTCCTTAATTGGAATTCCAGTCAATAGCCCGAGATAAAACACACTGAATTTAATGATTACTTGCCACAGTACAACATTACACTGCATTAAAAATATTGATTTGTTCATTGACATTCAAGTGTTTTCTTGTATTTGTGTACTTGTACATAAATTCACTGGCAACCTCTTATAGTGAGCGTTTTAGAAGCAGTCTGTTTAATTTTTAAATACGATTATGTCGTGTGTGTGTGTGTGTGTGTGTGTGTGTGTGTGTGTGTGTGTGTGTGTGTGTGTGATTCATACAGCCGCCAGACGATTAAAATCAGCTTCAGAGAGATTCCTCATAGTTGTTATTGTTGCCTAACCAGGATCGGCCGGCCGAGCAGACCCGTCGACCACAAACGTTAGCAACTGCCCCTGTATGGTCGTCTCATAGTTGCTCCCACACAGCAGACTGCTCCCCGCCAGAGAGACCGAGGTCGTCCTCGTAGGACGTTGGATAGGTTAGGGAGGTTTAGCTCCCAGGCAAGAAGTTACAGTTGTTTCTCATCTGGGGTGCACAGTGCCACCACGGGTAGGATCCCCTCCAACGCATCCCTCGTAGTGAAGGAGTTAAACTCTTACTTTCTACATTCTTACTAGCTCCAGTACAGCAACACTTATCACTGTGTTACGAATACTGATTTTGTAAATCGACAGGACGTTTTTACAAAACTTATGAAGAACCTCCCGCAGCGAAGGGGTTAATAAGGGCATTGTCACGTTTAATACGAGTTCTTGATCGTACCTTTTACACGCCTTCAAAGCTGTGTAAAAACACATGATACCTTATGAAGTTATCCAGTGATACTTAGACGGGCAGGAAAAGGTTGTGAGCTGGCTTCACTGGCTCGGCACCACATGCGTATAAGGGGATTATTAACCCAGCTGTACATATGCCTAGTACAGGATTTCTTGGTAAGGTTTTGGGGTGAACAGGGCTACGTTTTAATGACCTTTCTTTAGATAAAGATTTTTATTGCCATACCAGCATTTATTTAGGACATTTTACTTTTATTGTAAAGTTTAATTCACCAGGCTTACATGAGATAGTGTCTGCACTTTAAATATTCATTTCATTGACGTCAGACGTTAACATACGTGAAACTGTAGCTTCAGCAGTCTATTAGAAGATCCAACGCAGGACCGAACTTTCTCGTAGAGTGGTAGCCAGTAATAAACCTTAACCATGCTTGCGAAGCACGAATGAGGAATACAAAGGAATACAAAGGAAAGCAAACAGCAACAGACCTTATGGTCCTTTTGAGGCTGTTTGTTACAGAGTAGACTATGACTACGAAATCTAATTCTACATGCCGAAAGACAAGGAGAGTAAAGCAAGAAGGCTCCGCCCCCCTCTCCTTCAAACCCTCCAGGAAAAAGTGAGAAGGACCACCATGTAGCATGGAAAAACTGATGTGGAGATTTCACAGGAAAGACTGCAAAGGAAAAGTTACACTCTGTAATACAGTATCTATAAGAGACCAGTCTGAATGACCTGAAATAAAAAATAAAAAGGTAAAATGAATAATCAAATAAATAAATAAGGCATGACATCATGTACAGATCTGTTGAGTTAATGGGGCGTCTGTAGACAGTGTGGAAACTGCACAGGATGGATGTTCAGGGGTGATGCGGCAGCCTTGCCTTAGGTAGGCAGCAGTCAATCAGGCCCCAGCTCCATTCACTCCTGTGTATCAAGGAACTTTCCCACACGGGAAAAGTACACAAGTTACCTCCTGAAGCAGTGACCCCCTAGTGCTTTAAAAAATCCCGGTGGTGGTCACTTAACTAACAGGGACCCTCACTGATCCACAGGCCATCACAGGTCGAAAGTAAGAGTAGTGACCATTAACTCAGGCCTAACTATGCAGATCCTAATCTGTGCTTATACTACTTTATTTGGATTACAGGATGTCTTGTAGACAGAGGGGAATGAAATTTCTCGTAGCTGACAAAAGTGAGTTTATTCCAGATATTTACGACTCTGTTGAAGAAGTATTTTGCTTCGTAGGATTGGAAACTCTTTCCCATAATTTTGTAGCCATTACTACACAGAAATGTGTAATTCAAGCGTGAACGTACTTAGCTGGGGGTCAGATAACAGATACATATCCAAGCGATTTTTGAAGGTTAGTACTGTATCACAGTTTACTACATTTGTGGGCAATTTGTTCGATATATTTACAACTCTTTTAAAGAAAAAAATGCTTAGTTTCATGTGACTGAAATCGTTTACCAATAATTTTATGACCATAACCTCTAGTGTAGTTTGAGGGATCAACTGTGAAATATTTATCGATGGCCATATTATCGTGTCCTTTGAATATTTTGAGTATTTGAATTAACTCTCCTCGTAACCTGCGTTTAGTTAGGGTAAAGCGATTCAGGGCTTCTAAACGTTCCTCGTATGGTTTATTTCTCAATCTGGGTATCAGCTTTGTCACTCTTTGCTGTACTCTCTCAAGTTTCTCCATATCCTTTTTATAATTCAGTGACCCAAATTGAACACAATACTCTAAGTGCTGGCATACTAAGGAATTATATTAAGGGAGGACAATATTGTCAGATTAATATTCGAATGGTCAACCTATGAATCCAATCAAATTATTGGCTTTCTTTACAGCTTGTCTAATGTTTGGTTTCGAATAATTTATTGTAACTCCTAAGTCTTTTTCATGGTTTACCCTACCAAGTCGGACATTATTTATCTTATAACTTGCTCTTACATTTTTATTGCCAACGTTTAGCATGTTACATTTATTAATACTGAAATCCATTTGCCATGGTTGGGCCCAGTTAAACAGTTGATCAAGGTCTGTCTGAATTGCCTGTCTTTGCAGTGCTGTAAATGCTCTGTTACCTATTATAGTATCGTCGGCAATTTTTTATATCTTATAACATAATCATCATTAATATTATTTATGTATATTAAAAAGAGAAGGACCTATCACAGAACCCTGTGGCACTCCACTTGTAACGTTTATCCAGTCTGACTCTTTTCCATTTTTTACCACTCTTTGCTTTCGCCCGGTGAGCCAATCTTAGAGCCACCCGAGCACACTGCCACTGAAACCATGTGCCTTTAGCTTCTGAACGAGCCTTTTGTGTGGAACTTTGTCAAAAGCCTTTTGAAAATCGAGGTAGACAACGTTAACAGAGGTGTTTCCAGTGAGAGCCCTGCTTTGTGTGTTGCACAGTCTCCCCCCCCTCCTCTCTCTCTCTCTCTCTCTGTAGGACGGCAAGATACAAACCAGGAAACATACAGAAGTGCCACACCGTTAGCATCCATGACATAGTTTTCAAGGCCTGTAATTTGGGTGGCATAATCAGCCACGTAACTCTTCTTCCTAAGCTATTTATTCTCCATATTACACCTTAACATCCTATTTTATGTTAATTATATAGTTTTGATACTTAAATAGTCCCAAAAATGTGATATAAAATGATAGTGAGGCGCAATATTCAGAATCCGTTGCCAGTGATGATGTGATACAAAGCCTCCAGTACCAAGCAGAATATGAATTTCAAAACATAGGCACTGGACACACTTCCATCAAACCATCATTGTGCCTCAACGTACATACATACATGCATACATACATACATACATACATACATATTAATAATAATAATACCTGGAAAGCACTCAAAGAGCTCATACCTCCACCAGTGCCACTGCAGGATCCGGATCTGGATCCGAATCCGCCCCAAAATTTAATCAACTCTTTCTTGGCCCATGGCCCACCCTTCCACAAAATTTCAATGAAATTCATAAGGAAATTTTGGAGATATCGTCTGGACAAACAGACAGACAGACAGACATAGGTGAATACATAACCTCTCCCATCTTCGTTGGCTGAGGTAATAATAATAATAATAATAATAATAATAGTAATAAAATGAGATCCACCGTCTTTCTGACAAAATCGTACAGTGAAGTGAAAGAGCAACTGAGCAAACATCGCAAAGCAAATATATCCTGGAGAACAGCATGATAAACATTTCTCTCTCTCTCTCTCTCTCTCTCTCTCTCTCTCTCTCTCTCTCTCTCTCTCTCTCTCTCACACACACACACACACACACACACACACACAACCTTGCTACCTACAGCAAAAGTACGAAGCACTATTGTGGTTTAAACAGTCACCACGCTTTCTGAGCAAATTCTCTGACGTGCAATTTAAACGTACAAGCGAGAAAAGGTGAATAGTGAAAACTGTACAGCTTTAAGTTTCCTGAGCGACCAAAAATAAATACTTTCCGTCGCCATTCCAACTCTGAATTCTGAAAATAGAAATTCGAATGTCAGGTAGGTTAGGATTTTGTTAACATAAAATATAATGTTTTGAATATACCTAAATTTGTGTTGCTTTATTGGTAATGAGTAACACTGGAGTCTGTTGTTCACTACTACACCTTCAGGGGCTGTTGCTTGCCTGCGGTTGATGGGCCTGCTCGAGAAGACAAACAGGAGTTACTCAGCAATAACAACAACAGCAACAACTTAATGATCAGTTATTAAAGTTAATTAAAATGTGCAATGATTGATTATGTGTGTGTGGATGATAGCATGAGAAGGTGTGCAGTGGATGCAAGAGCATATACAGGTTGGGGGAGAGGACTCTTAGACCACTACTTGGTGGCGGTGAAAGTCAAGGTTGAAATGAAGTGAGGGAATAGAGGAAGGGAAGGAGAGGAGAAAGTAATTCTTACAATGTGGGTGGAAAGGTTACAAGAGGAAGGAAAAAAGGCAGGTTATAAGAGAGAAGTGGAGGAGCGATTAGGTAAATATGATTTCGAGCGGATAGGGGGCGTGGAAGGTGTGTGCAAGACCTTCACAAAAGAAATCTGTGCAGCATGTGAGGTGGTGTCTGGGGTGAACAGAAGACGACAGGGGGTGCAAGGAACAGCGTGGTGGAATGAAGAGGTGAGACAGGCTGTGGCACAAAAGAAGAAAGCATATAGTGAGTAGATGAGAAACAGAGGTGTGGAGGAAGCTGAGAGACAGAAGAGAGAGTTATATGTACAGAGGAGGGGAGAGGTGAAAATCTGAGTAAGAGAGAGTAAAAAGAGAGTGGATGAGGATTTTGGAAGGAATTTGAGTGTAAAGTGGAGGGAATGAAAGAATTTTGTCTGAAAAGAGATAAGGAGAGTTACACAAGGTGTTAAAGAAGCTAGTCGGGGAGTGAAAGATAAAAATGGCATATTATTAGTGAAGAAGGGAGAAAAGGTGAGCAGATGGCTAGAGCACATTAAGTAATTCCTGAACATACAGAATGAAAGTAATGCGAGTGTAAGTGGCTGAGGACTGGCTGGGAGAAGGAGGGATGTGAGAGGAGAGGACGAAATCAGTAGGATGGAAGTTGTGAAAGCAATGAAGAAAGTCAAAATGGGGAAAGCCCCAGGAATTGATGGGGTGTGTTGTGAAATGCAGAAACATGAGAGATAGATAGTATAGAATGGATGTGGGAGATGTGCAGATTGGCCTGGGAGGAAGGTAGAGTCCCGGAGGATTGGAAGCCAGGTATAATTATTCCACTGTACTAAGGGAAAGGGGAAAAAGAAGTGTGTGGTAATCACATGGGCATTTGTCTTCTTAGTGTAATAGGAGAAGTATATGGTAGGACACTTATTGACTGAGTTAGGAAAATAACAACGGAATATGATGGAGAAGAACAGGGAGGTTTTAGGAAGGGAAGAGGTTGTGTAGATCAGGTATTCATTCTTAGGTCTTTAATGGAAAAGTTTTTATAGATGGGATTTTTTTTTTTTAAATAACAGAACAGAGGAAGGAAAAACAAAGGAATAAAAAAAAATCCATTCATCAGATTACTGGCTTTCTCCATTCATATCTGTAACAGTTGAACTTGAACAGCTGTAGGTTGAAGTTTGGGAAGGAAACAACTCGGGGGAAGCAAGTTCTAGAGAGATGCAGTTCGGGGAATGAAAGAATTCTGATAGGCAAAAGTTCTTAAATATGGCTCTGTGACATTCCAGTCATGAGCACTGCCAGATGCCCGTGTAGCACGAAGGAAGGCATGGAGAGGTGGCACAATGGACGCAACTTCGTCTGAGCATTTGCCATAAAAACATCTGTGAAATAATGCAAGGGAGGTAACATTCCTTCTTGCTTGTAGGGGAGGTAGTTTATTTATAATAGCAGAGTTATTAATAATTTCAACAGCTTTGTTCTGAATTGTGTCTAGTTGTTTTAATGCAACCTCTCCACATCCACTCCACAAGGGTGAGCAATATTCAAGCTGACAGCGCACATGCCTCTTATAAATTATAGCTAACTACTTGTCAGTGAAGTAGTTACGGACTCTGTACTATAATCCAAGTTTCTTTGAGGCGCTTTTAGCAAGTGATCTGACATGAGAGGTCCAGCTGAGGGCATTGTTAAGTGAGACACCGAGAATTTCAATACTTCGGAGATGGGAATGTTAGTAGCACTGAATGTAATATATGAATCTGGCAATATCTGTCTATTAGTAACTTGTATATATATTTGGTTTTACTAGTATTAAATGAGACAAGATTGTTTTGTATGCGGCCTTCATGGACTTGGAGAAAGCATATGACCGGGTGAATAGACAAGATTTGTGGAAAGTATTAAGAATATATGGAATAAATGGTTAAGTTGTTGAATGCCGTGAAGAGTATGTGTGAAGGTGCTAAGGCTGCAGTGCGTGTGAACAGTGAACCGAGTGATATTTTCTATTTCAAGGTTGGATTGAAACAGGGATGTGTCATGTCTCCATAACTGTTCAGTCTTCATTTGGATGGGTTAAAAAAGAGATACAAGGTAGGGCAGTGGATGTTGGAGTGGCCCTAATGAGAGGGGGCAGTGTGTGAAATCTCCTTCTACTGTTGTTTGCAGATGATACTGTGTTGTTGAGTTTGAGAAAGTGTGTAAAAAACGGAATGTAAAGGTGAATGTAGGGAAGAGTAAAGTTATGGTCATGGAGAGAAATGAAGTCAGTGAATGTACACTGAGGTTGGACGAGAAGGAAATGGACAATGTGAGTACGTTTAAGTACTTGGGTAGTGTGATGGGTAAGGATGGAAGTTTAAAGGGTGAATTGTTTGAAAGGGTACAACAAGGAAGAAAGGTTGCAAGTTCTTTGAAAACAATTATAAGAAACAGGGAAGTGAGCATGGAAGTTAAAAAGTTACTGCATGACTGTATTGTGATACCAACTCTAACGTATGGACCTTGTTGTCAAGAGTGAGGGCAATGGAAATGAGTTATATGACAGGAGCATGTGTAGTTACATGGAGAGACAGACTGACAAAAGAGGAAGTGAAGGAGCGTTGTAGTGTGGATGTGGATGTGATAGGAAGCGTTAGGAGAAACACACTGAGGTGGTATGGCCATGTGGAAAGGATGGAGAGCGAGAGACTGATGAGGAGAGTGCATGTGAGAGATGTGAAGGGGGGTTATGGAGGGGGAGGTCAAGGATGAGATGAAGGCATGGAGTGGAGAAGTATATGAGGGAGGGGAGTGTGAGCTGGGAGCAAGGCAGTGAAATGACGGGGGACAGGAAGACATGGAGGCAATTTGTTTGTGGTCACCCTTACGGAATTAAGGCGTCTGGCGGTAGTTGGTTAGATAGAAAATGTGCAAAAAATTAGTTCATTAAAGAGCAACAACAAATGCTGGTTTAAAAGTCTTTGCACTAGAAAGCAAACAGTTGTGTGGTACAAACTCATGTAACTTATTTCTATTACCTGCAGTATTATCAGGTCACAGAATTTCCCTCGTGTAGCCTAAACCAGCGTCTTCCCAGAATGACCCCAGGCTAAGTGTTGATTAGCTTCATGTGAGGTAAGTAATAAGGCAAAAATCATAATCTTAGTGCTGCAGGAGTTGTGTGCCAGATATTACATGAACGATACTGCAAGTAACACTACCGGAAATGAGATGTGGAGAATCGTCATCATCGTCATCATCATCGTCATTGTCAGCATTATCATCATCATCATCATCGTCATCATCATCTGTAATGCCACGAAGGTCATTGATCAGCCACCTACCCATAAAGCCTTAGAGGACATATACCCCCTTCTTCATTATAATCTGGGTTCCATTAACCGATTTTATGTAACTGACGATATATCCTAGACTGTTGTAGCCTAGTCTCGGGCCCCTACGCCTCTCATGGGGTAGTATGGAACCCGAAATGCTACCGTTTCTTTTTGTTTGATATGTAAGAACTGTGTTGGCAGACTCCCTGGATATTATTATTTTTTCTGTCATATTTCACAGAACCATTTATCAAGATACACAGTCGCACTTACGACCAAATCCCTAACGCAACTCAGGTTCTGAAATGCATATAGAACAAGGAGGCTGTCTAAGCTTCTCCTGTCCCCTGTTTCAACTCCATAAATAAATCGTAGTTGCGAGGCGAAAATTACTGCAGGTTAGAACTTTGGCCAGTAATCAGGGTGAGGTTAGTCAGGCAGAGAGTCAAGCATCAAACTTTCCTTAACTTCTTGTGGTTGTGATTCATCTGAAATGCAAAACACCTTGGCGGAAGGGTATTACGTGAGGAGTTTAAAATGATATTCGTTTGTTACATTAGTAGTTTTTTGCAACTGCTATTCTTGAAGGCTAGACTGATATCTGATGGATGTGTGGCCTATTGCGTTTGCCATTCTGATGATCTTTCTCCTCTCACGTTTTCCCGCCCATGGTTCTCTCCCACCTCATGTATTAACCTCCTGAACCCGTGACGCCCGTATTTATTATATTCTTACTACCATCAGACTTTTCTTCATAGCTTAGAAAAATCTGTTGGAACTGGAAGGTTTAGATAGAGCATTCAGTGATACGTTTCATATGAGATATCTTACCTATGGTGAATAAAGTAGTTTGGCGGTAGCAGAGAGCTAAAATAGAATTTTACTAGAGGCCCCGTCCCCCCCACCCCACCCTAGGGGGGAATCACACCAGCTGCGAGCCGATACATGTCTAGCGCGGCTCGGAATATGACCTTGACCTGCTTTCACCAGTTTCGAGCTCGTCTGAGATTTTCATTCCTACTACACAGCTGTAAACTTTTGTGATGATATCTTGAGCGGTTGTGTAGTTATCGTGCTAACAGACACACAGACTGAATATAATACCAGTTTTGCTATCGTGGCTGGTAAAAACTCATACTGAAAGGATTATCAAAGAGTATACACACACACACACACACACACACACACACACACACACACACACACACACACACACAGCAACACCCGCACACTGTAACTGGTCTAGGGGCCGAATATTTGACTTTGCCCTGTGGCCTTGACCTTTGACCGATTGCTCTCAATATCAGATTATTTAATTCTTGCCTGACCCTCTACCCTTCCACATATATTGGTCCAAATCGGATCATTTTATTTGAACTGATCTTGCATTGTGACCACAACCTCTGACTTACTGTTCTCAAAATCGATTTCTTTATCCTTGGCTGATCCTTAGTCCTTCCAACATGTGAAATCAAAACTAAATCGAACATTTGACCCTACCCAGCGACCTTGACCTTTGACGTTCTTCTCAGAATCGAATAACGTCATCCTTTCCTTACCACCGACCCTTACACCACGTTTGGTCAAAATCAGACAATCTATCCATCCATCATCCAATCCTACGTTGCCCCATGAGAAGCGCAGGAACCCGGGGCTAGGTAGTAGGTCCCGACATTTAAGATGAGACCAAAGCAACCAAATTTGACCTTGCCATGTGACCCGGACATTTAGCTTTTCCGTGAGACCACGACCTTTGGCGGATTGTTCTCAGACTAGAATACCTTCACCTTTGCCGCTACCATGAAACATTTCACTGTTTGGTCTTGACTGGACGAAAACTATTTAAGATGACCCTACCATGTGGCCTTGACCTTTGCCTTTAAACACACACACACACACACACACACACACACACACACACACACACACACACACACACACACACACACACACACACACACACACACGCACGCACACGCGCACACACACACACACACACACACACACACACACACACACACACACACACACACACACACACACACACACAAAACCAATCAATCAACCCACTGGCTGACTCTCAACAGTTTCATTCAGTTTTGTTCTCATCAAATTAACATTTTTTTTTCTTTACTTCAGACAAAGAAGCCCACAGGTCTGATTTTGACCTTGTCCTGTGACCTTAGCTTTTGACTCACTGTTCTCAAAATCGCCTTTCTTCCTTCTTGCCTTACTCTCAAGTTTTGCACCAAGTATTATTTAAAGTACATCAAAACTGTAAATTTTTCTTGCCATGTGACCTTGATCTTTGACATACTGTTCTAATATAAAATAGGTAAGCCCCTTGGCCGCCCCTCTACCTTTTCACCAAGATTGGTTAAAATCGTCTAAAATTGGTTTTTATTTTGTTCTCACACACACACACACACACACACACACACACACACACACACACACACACACACAGACCAAAACAACACCAGCCTTGTCATCGCGAGCGCAAGTGTAATGCAGACTGTATACAGCCCCTTCACTTCGAAAAAATCTACCTCACGTTGAATGAACTTCTCATGGGAAATCAAGGAAAGAAAAAATGTATTCGTCACTGTGAAGGGGATGAATGTTGTGGACAAATGATAGCCTGGCGTGGGCCCTCCTGGGACTGGAAGGAGGTATATTGTTTCTACTTTAACTTTGCCTAAAATATCGCCATCTTGAATATTATTATAACGATAGATTAATCTTATAACATGGCACTTCTCAATATATATATATATATATATATATATATATATATATATATATATATATATATATATATATATATATATATATATATATATATGGGACAGATGAAGAGTCTTGGCATTACCTTTTCTTTCTGCCACTGAGCACACAAAAAAACTGCTATAGAAAGATACATAGTCGTAGCACCGGCTTTTTTCCACTGAGCTACCAAAGGAGTGCTGTGAAACGGATGCAGAGCCGTAGCATCGTCTTTTTTTCTGCCACTGAGCTGCATGAACTTTGCTACAAAAGAAAGAAAATTTGGGTCAATTTAAGGTCAGAGAAGTATAGGATAGAATTGGCAGTTACTGTGACCTTCCACCTTCTACCTGGTCATTTCGCCTCCAAGCGCACTCTTTAAACAGACTCAGTTTAAGATAAGTCTTCCTTCAATGACCTCTTTTGATCCAGGATGTCCTTGCTCTTGATACCTGCCAACGCCTGATTCTCCTATGCTGGTATGATCGTTGGGAATTTCAGTCCGAGGAGAAGGAAAAGAACAATAAAAGGGAGGAGGAGGAGGAGGAGGAGAAAGAAAAGAAAAAGAAAAAGGAGGAGGAGGAGGAAGAAGAGGAGGAGGAGAAGGATGAAAAGGAAAAGGAGGAGGAGGAGATGATGATGACGATGATGATGATCATAAAAGCTTTGGAGTTATGCCTATCAACTGCACGAGGGTCATTAAGGCAGACAGTCAATGTCTACCAAGTCACAATCATTCCCCACAACACCACCTTCAACAATAGAACTTATATCCAGGGACGGTATTCATACAACACAGGCATTGCTGTGCTGTTGCAACCCTCCATCTAACCAATCATATACCCTCACCTCCCTGCACACCTAACCAGGCGCTCAACGGCCATCACTCCCCCTCCTCTCTGTATAACACATAGTCATTAGAACTTAAAAATTTCAGTAGTTTATCCACGATAATAATGATGTTATGAGCAGATCTGATGGAATTATGACTCATGCTTTTTTCTATTAGGCAGCCATTTTTTATGATTATATAACAAGTAAAGTCAGAAAACTTCATACATAATTAGATATTCATATAATCATTTGTAATTTATATTTTCTGCCTCCTAGGTGTAGTAGCTGCAAAGTTTTAATAGAAAAATGCTTGAAAATAATCATTTTTGTGTATTTTTGCACATAATATTTAATCTCATGGCATTCTGTCTACCAAAAGACACCAGGAAGTATATTAAAACATATTCCTGGAGTGTTTGAAGCCTTTATCTGTATTAGACTCTGAGTCCCAGCCCGGAAACGAAAATTTTTTTTCTTTTTTTTTCTTTTTCATTATTTAAAAAATAAAAATACTTAAGACACAGCATCCCCCTATCAAAAGGCATCAGTCCACTATAAGACACATAACTATGGAGAATCTCATGACTATAGTTAATACTTTCTGAGTTCTGGCCCGGAAACGAAATCTCTACGCCCGGCCAGCCGCCTAGCTTTGCTGAGGGACACCTATTGATCCCAGTGATAACAACACTCTCCTCTGACTTTGTCAGGTGGAGGGTAATAAAAGATCTTAAACAATTCTCATGACGTGTAGATCTCCGTAGAAGTGAATTATTATTAGAAATCTGTCAGCTCATATTCCTCGTATGTAAACACGATTCACCCTTATCAGGCTATGACGGGTTTGGTAATTGTACGAGCAAATATAAAACTATTCACCAAAAATATTAAGTGCAGCAGAAGATTAAGAACTTTAATGAAAATGGCAAGGTCCTTAGTTGTCCAGATGGATGAACAGGGATATAGACAAAGCAAACTTTGTCCAAGAGTCTGACCGGCCAGGGAATCGAATTCGGGTGTATCAGTAGGGGGTGGATGTGCTTACCATTAGGTCTACACCAGCGGCTCCCCCTGGAGGAAGAGAGAGACCAAACATATCACGTAACTGGTCGTTTAAGTCATCCTCATTCTGGGGAAGTACGAATGAAGAATGGATGTCTGTAGGGAGGGTGATGCATGTGAAAGTGGAAGCGTTGTAATGGTTGTGTGTGTGTGTGTGTGTGTGTGTGTGTGTGTGTGTTTCATTTAATGAACCGACAGTAAGAACATAAACAGTCTCGTTGAAGGACATACTAGCACCACCCACTTCAAATGAGCGCCACGGCTGGGCTTCGAACCCTAGACACAGGGTATATCTGTCAACCCACCCACAGCTCTCTCTCTCTCTCTCTCTCTGCACACACGCATATATATACTGTATATATATATATATATATATATATATATATATATATATATATATATATATATATATATATATATATATATATATGCAAATAACCACGGGAAAATTAAGAGTAAGTATTTTCGTAGTGTGTCCTCTAATTTTGCGAACTCTTACTTTATTCCTATTTTGCGAGGTACACCCAAAACAGGCTCATTTTAAAAATTCGGGGGGGGGGGAGGGGAGAGCGTTTCCGTACTACTTTGCCGCGCGGAGGAGTGACGTCATCGTGTCTGCCGCGTCAGAGCCTGTCATTGTCACTGCTGCATTTCACGTGTGCTCTGACCTTCACAATTCCAGGGTGTGTAGCAATATCGGAGGAGTTTCAGCCTGCACCTGTATCATCTTAGCTCAACCGATCAACAAGAACAAGAAGATAAGTTTGGAGACCAAACTGAAGACGATAGAGATGAAGAAAATGACGATGGCAGCCCCACAGGGCCACCGTAGACTCACCTAAGTCACGCCCCCCCCCCCCCCCGTCACCTTCCCGCATGTCCAGCCAGCCTTCAAATCATGGTGGTAAATGCAGGTTTCCTTGTATTTATACTTATAATGGTTACTGGTCTTTAAGAACAATCTGTTTATGTGTGTGTATTTTATCACTGTAAAATGAAAGGTAAAGTCGAGACAAAGGTTGGGAAAATGTGACTACCTGGGGGAGGTGTCGACCAATGTGGCTATAATACATGTATTCTATGGTTCGAACTTTGCGAAATTTCAATTTTGCGAGAGCTTATGGCAACTAAATTTTCGCAAAATTGAAGGCAGTTGTATTACATTTTCAGACTTTGTCTCAAGATGTAATATACAAAAGTGCTTACTGTCTCTGTTTACATTTCTCCTGTGGTCATTTTCATGTACTTCACGATGAGGTGAGTTTGTTTCTTGAGATTCGTCCATATAAATAAACAGTATGGACACGGACAGATGAAGCCCGTCAAGGAAATAAGCAAATCAGGTAGAGAAGATGTATCTATCGAGCTGTGGGGTATAAAGACATTGTGTTGAGCAGGGCTGAGATGGGGGAAAGAACGACGATCTCAGCCTCTGTATCAAATTCTGAAACTTGTCTTACAAGGGCGACTCGTAAGTTGGAGCGAAGGGCGGCGGTGGAGGGGCAGTCTAATAAGTAATGAAGGAGGGGCCACTCGTCACTGTGGTGGCAGTAGGGGAACAGTTCAGGGTCATTTTTGGCTATTTGGGAAAAGCAGGGGAAGCCCAGTTGCAGGCGGCGCAGTGGCACTGTGAGGCAGTTCGGGGTGTGTTTGGGGGGGGGGGGCGGCGAGGGGCTCGTAGTTAGTGAATGGCACTCGCATACCCTCTGTCAATTTGCTCTTTGTGAGCTTCCAGAGTTAATTTGTAGATGGTAGCACGTGCTTTGCTATTGATCTGCGAGAGGTTTGGACTAAGAAGGTAGGTTAAGTCGAGGAGTGTGGTGACAGAGCGAGCAGCGGCAGCGGCCAGCTCGTTGCCAGCAATGTCAACGTGAGTGGTGGTCCAGTGGAGAAATATTTTCACCTCCATTTCTTGTGATGAAGTCTGCCACTGCTGCGATAGAGATATGAGGTGAGGTTTCTGCATATATAAATAAATAAATAAGTATATAGATAAACAGATACATTAATTGACTGATAATAGATAACAGATAGATAGGTAGGTAGGTAGGTAGGCAGAGAGAGAGAGAGAGAGAGAGAGAGCTATTGTGTTCAAAATAAATTGAAAGAGAAACTGTAAACAGATCCAGTAACTCGTCTAAATGGCCAGTGTAATTAGCAATAACGGTAATGCCGCCTTAATGCAACAAGACCAGGTCAAATTGGCGACCTGATTTATTATAATATTACCGAGGAGAAATCTTACCATACCTGTCCAACTCTAGGAAGCATTATTTATTATTTATTTTATTTATTGTGATTCTTGCAACTCCCATTCGGTTTTATTCTCCTTGGGAAGAACTTTTCTAACAGGAAAGGCTGTGTTTAGCTTTTGTTAACCAGTTTACCACAAGAGGCCCTGAGTTGATTCAAACTTTTTTTTTTCATATAGCTAGAATGAGTTAGAAGAATCGCCAGCATAGTCATAGGTATAATGGAGGCTGTCTCTACCTCAGTTAAGTCTCTTCAGAGTTGAATTAAATCGTCTTCTCGAATTAGAATTAGTAGAATAGAAGAAGCCGTCACCGTTCTAAGAGGTAACCCTCTTAGAAAGGTGACGGCTGCAGTTCAATCTCTCTCTCTCTCTCTCTCTCTCTCTCTCTCTCTCTGCAAAGCTGATCAAATTTGTCTGGAGATGGGAAAGAAGAAATGGTGGTGATGGTGGTGGTGGTAGTCCCAGACTCATCTGAAATGTGAACCCAGTTAAACGTAAACTTAAACAGCCCTTCTCTTGCAGCCCACCATCCTCATTTCGGGTGACAGGGAAGTAGTTGAAGAACGTTTGTAAAGCCAGGCAGTTAGCCCGCCCGGCTATATCAGTGCCACCACATGATGGCGTCGCTTTCCCGCACTGAATCAACTTTAAAAATATCCACCATCACAGTCAGAGCTTCATCTCTCCATCCCCTATTCAAGGAGAGTGGGGAGGCAAGGATTAATTAACTTTACATGTAACAAAAACTACACGCAGCTCATGCTGTTCTAAAAGTAGCAAAAGCGGTAATAAATGTCGCTAAATCAAAATCTCTTCACAACCAAGCATCTGCATTATTAAACATTTCTAATGACAATCGAATATAACCGTATACCCTCAATTCTTTCAGTAAAAACTTTAACAAGTCATAACCCATTCCCCACTAAAATCTTCAGATCGTAACATTACAAATGACCCACGTGGTAAAGCGAACATCCTTGCCAATACATTTGCCAGCAGTTCTACTCTAGAGGAAGTCAGCCAGAACGTCCCTATACTAGAACTTGACTCCCCCGAATATACTCCACTTAAGATACCGACTAGGTATGTAAAATCCGTCCTAAACAATTAACCAACCAACAAAGCTCCAAGCCCAGATGGAATTCCTCCAAATGTTTTGGAAAAGTGTTCCCCAGAACTTGCCCATATTCTAGCTAAATTATTCAGACTATGTTTACATACTTTTTCATTCCCTGATGCTTAGAAAGAAGCTAATATCCACCCAGTTCCGAAGAACGAAAGTTCCTCTGACCCCTGTGATTACAGACCGATGACTATCACGTTTTATTTCAGTAAAGTATTTGAGATTGTAATTAATAAGCACATAGTGAAACATCTTGCACCCAACAACTTAATTGGTGATAGACAGTATGGTTTTCGGAAAGAAAGATCCACAGATGATATACAGTACTCAATATCCTGATTCATACCATCCATCAGTCAATTGACCAACATGGAGAAACTAACGCAGTAGCCCTTGTTATTTCTAAAGCTTTTGACACAGTGTGACACCATTCCCTGCTATCCAGACTCCCTTGCTATGGCCTAACGTCTTTTGTTCCTCTAATTTCTTCATATCTCAGCGACAGAGAGATAAGAGTTAAAGTAGACGATACATAGTCCAATTTCCACTATATTAATGCCGGCGTGCCATGAGGATCAGTTTTGGCTCCAACCCTATTCCCAATTCATATTGATGATTTCTTATCTGTCACCCATAATCCCACCCATTCATATGCAGATGACTCAACACTTCACAGTTCCTTCACACATAAACACCCATTCACAAAGTTCAGTATCTCTAACTCATAATTCAGTATAGCAGTCTCCTTCAATCAAGACTTATCTAAGATCACTGAATGGGGACAAAATAGCCTTGTCTCATTTAACGCCAGTAAAATACAAATATATATTAAGTTACTAACATACAGATATGGTCAGATTCTTATATCACCTTCAGTGCTACTAATATTAGTATCTCTGAAAGTATTGAAATTCTCGGTGTTCCACATAACAAAGCCCTCACCTGGCCCGGGATTCACAAACGGCTGCTGGGCGACAGCGCCGCACAACGTCGTACGAGAGTCAAACATCACCCCTCAAGGGCGATTCACAAACGCTGTATTTGGCTCCCTTCCAAGTCTCTTCCGTAGGGAGCAGGGATTTTTCTGGGGAAAATTTACTCGACCAATCAGCAGCCACCGATCTATCACGTGACTGAATTTAAACAGACCACACCCTCCCCCTTTCTCCTCCCACCTCCTTCTCTCTCTCCTCCTTCCCACAAAACAAGTACATACTGTACACAAATACGTACATATGCATTTACGCAAGTGATTACATACGCACTTAAGGACAAATGTATTCCAAGGCGGACTAAGGTATTTACGTACATATGAACATAAGTATTCACGTACGTACGTACGTGAAAACTTACATAAGTACATACTTATGTACGTACGTCAACTCATGTAAGCACGTACGTGAATACTAACGTAAGTACGTACGTAAATACTTAGGGAAGTACGTACGTGAATACTTACGTATGTACGTACTTACGTACGTGAATACTTACGCAAGTACGTACATACTTCCGTAAGCACGTACATACGTGCGTACGTACATGAATGTGTTAGTACGTACATAGGTGCGTAAGTAAATACGTGCGTAGGGGTGTACATAAGTACGTATATATGTACGTACGTACGTACGTACATGGGTGCATTCGTAGGCATGTACATACGATCATACATAAACACATGCGTACGTAATTACGTACGTACATGAGTACGTACTTACGTGAATACTTACGCAAGGACGTACAGTACGTATGTATGCACTTCCGTAAGCACGTACATACGGGCGTACGTAAGTACGTACATAGGTAAGTACATGAATGCGTTAGTACATACATAGGTGCGTATGTAAATACGTGCATGGGCGTGTACGTAGGTACGTATACAGGTGCATAGGTAGGCACGTACATACTGTACATAAACACAAATGCATGCGTACGTAATTACGTACGTGGATGTGTACGTAAGTACGTACGTAGATCCAGACGTATGTCCACAGGAGCGTATGTAAGTATGTACATAGGTACGTGTACATTCCCTCCATGTCGCACATCTCACAATTGTTTTGGTCGGGGGTCATGTAATCGATACAGTGTGGCTCTATTTCCGAATCACGATCCTGTAAGGGTGGTCTGGGGGACCCTTAGCGAAAGGGAGACGCTACGACAAAAAATGGCGGCCGACACAGTTCGTGCATGCCGGTGTAACGCCGAAAGGGAGCGGCGCGACCGGTAAGGGAGGCGCCAAGAGCTTGCGACCGTTTGTGAATCCGGGCCCATTCTCATGTTAGATTACCTGTTAAAACTACTTCAAAGAAATTTGGATTATTGTACAGACTCCATAACTACTTCACTGATGAGCAGGTAGCTATAATTTATGTAATGTACTCTCTCAGCTGGACTATTGCTGACCGTTGTGGAATGGATGTGGAGAGGTAGCACTAAAACAATTGGACAGAATTCAGAACAAAGCATTAAGAATTATTAATAACCCTACTAGTGAAAATGAACTGCCTCCCCTACAAGTAAGAAGGAATGTTGTCCCCCTGGCATTATTTTACAGATACTTCTATGGCAAATGCTCAGAAGAAGTTGCATCCATTGTGCCACCTCTCCATGCCTTCCCCTCGCCACACGGGCATCTGGTAGCGCTCATGACCGGACTATCACACTTCCAAATGACAGAACTTCGCCTATCAGAATTCTTTTATTCCCCTGACTCAATCTTTTTGGAACTCGCTTCCCCGGAGTATTCCCCCCAAACTTCAACCTACAGCTGTTTAAGTCCAACTGTTACAGATTTTTTTTTAATGAATGGAGGACACCTGTAATCTGATGTATGGATTTTTGTTTTTTTATTCATTTGTTTTTCCTGCTTCTGCTATTAAAAAAATGATTAAGGTAAACACAGTGACTGAAGCAAAGGCGGAGGTGGCACAGTAGGTAGCGTGGTAGGGTGGAACTGTATGGTCGTAGGTGCGATCCTTGATAGTACAGGTAAAACAATTGTATACCTGGAGTTGAGGCACTGAAGGTTGAGAGGCACATGAATGATACTGGAGTGAGTTGGAGGTTAGGCAGCGTGATGGAGGAGGACAGAGTGACATAGAGACGATTTGATAGTGGGATGAAGGCAATAGATGTATATATTGATAGACAGACAGGTAGATAGATAGATAAATAGACAGATAAACAGATAGGTCGATGTAATATGATCACGTTCACAGATTATCAACAAGGTTCCACTGTTATGGCCTAATCCTTTCAGTGTGTTGTACCAAATCTTTCGCACCTCTTTAAATGTTATTGGGCGACTTTATAGCACTAATTTGTTCCATATATAGTAGTTCCATCCTTCTTATTCTCCAATTTCTCATATTTTTTCCCGCTTTTTCATTTTTTTTTTTTTTTTTTTTTTTTTTACCCACTTAAAAATTGCAGTATGTTTTTCGTTTTCCTTATCAGGCACAGTTTTTACCTCTTCCGTTTTCTTCCAAATTCTGTCGCCCATCGCCCCCACCCTCATTCGTTCCATAAACAAAGTCGATCCATATTTTTCTTCCTCCTTCTTTTCACGCACATTTGATAATATTTTTCGTTTATTTTCCCATTCTTCCTCGTCTATCCCACTGGCATTTTTTTAGTCATATTCCTTGTGGCATGGAAGGCTTCGTAGCACTTCTTCCATAGCGATTTATTCTGTACTGTACACCTAAACATCCTCTTCTGTATTATATCGGAAAACTGTCTGTATTTAAGTGATAGGAATAACATGGAAGGGAGTGTTAGGAAGGGAACGTTAGGGAGTGATAGGAATAACATGGAAGCGAGTGTTAGGAAAGAAGCGTTAGGGAGTGATAGGAATAACATGGAAGGGAGTGTTAGGAAGGGAGTGTTAGGGAGTGATAAGAATAACATGGAAGGGAATGTTAGGAAGGGAGTGTTAGGGAGTGATAGGAATAACATGGAAGGGTGCGTTAGGAAGGGAGGGATAGGAATAACATGGAAGGGAGTGTTAAAGTGTACTATGCAAAATAAATCGCAAAGGAAGAGATGTCAGGTACCCTCCACCGACACGCCTTTCAGCAGCAGACATTCCAAGCCTTTCACACGTAAATCTTCATCAATTCCTCGTTGAAAAGCTCCTTCCACTACATTTAAGACTTTCTCGCTTTTCTGTCTTGTGTCACTACCTCATTTCTCAGCTCTTTTCTTTGGTCGCTCTCCTCCTTCTCCTCCTCCTTATCCTCATCCTCATCCTCATCCTCATCCTCTCTCTCTCTCTCTCTCTCTCTCTCTCTCTCTCTTTGGTAATGCAATATGATTTGCTATAAGTATTACATCGAATTACCCAATTGGAACATTGCAGTTAGTGTAAATATGAATCTCTCTCTCTCTCTCTCTCTCTCTCTCTCTCTCTCTCTCTCTCCATTCATTCACCACGCACACCTTGCAGATTCTCGACCCTCCACTTTTGCAACCAAATTAAAGCGGGTTTTTTCCCTCTACCTCAAAGACCAACGCGTTTGCAATTGCACCAGGTATTTCGACAATGATGAAACGTTGCAGCTCCGAGCATAGTCGCGCCAAAAATATGTTTACTTTTTGCATGCTTACATTTCCAAGCAACGGATTAAACTTTTTAATTCTTCTTCGGTACTATGGTTCGCTCCGTTTAACTTTTCCGGAAATTTTCATCCTTTTGCAACCTGGTGCGCGCAGTTTGGTTGCAGAATAAGGTAATATTATCGTCCTGCGTCCATTCCATTGCACTTCTTCGTGATTAACAGCATAGTCGAGTGTAATCTCTTGCTACAGCTCAGCAGTCGATGTGGGGAGAGGGCAGCTTTACGCCTAGTCAGTATGAACAAAGTATAGAAGTGACTGTAATAGGTGGTGTAAGAGCTTTCGTACAACTGGTTTTCCAACAGCTCATTATACATTTTATACGTCGATCATTACTTTTATGGGAAGGAGCTAAAAAGGAAAAGACACGGGCGATATAGTGTTCTGCTTTATTTCGGACGTCTCCCCCAGGGTTTGTTGACGCGAAACTGGTTAGCAATAAATTCGGTTCTACTTCACCCGTGATTTCTTGTACCTCCTTCCCATACTTATCTAAATGCCCCTACATGTAACTTATATTTTATTAGAGAGAGAGAGAGAGAGAGAGAGAGAGAGAGAGAGAGAGAGATCTAGCAAAATAATTCGCTGAGTAAGTGGTGCTACGAAGCCTTCAAGTTCACATGGAATATGCTCTTGTCTGGACAATAATTATGAAAGCATTCTATTTTTATTCGCCCTCTCACTGTAATTTTGTCTTTTTGTTTTTTTGCAGATCTTGTATGTGTATGTCTTCCATCTTTATTAATTTTACCAGTATAGAGACACAAACATCTTCCTAGTTCCTTTTGAAGAAAATTTACAACTGGCGAAATACAATGAAAACCCTGTCTTTACGAGTGTGTTTCAGATGGTTCGATTTTCCCGCTATGTATACGTCAAATTTGGGGAAGATATTTGTGTCTGTTTATACACTGGCGTCCTTTATCTAATCCCTGCCACCGCCACACGATTTTCTTTAGCCTAGGAGACTTTTCGCGCCTTCAATCCGGTAACGTATTTTCTATTTCTGTCTACCTGCCTCTGGACGGTTTCACAGATTATGGGGAGACATTTCGAGCTTGAGAGGATGTACTGTGTTTATCAACCTCTTTCGTATTTAGAGATCCTCCCAAGAAGCTCCAGATTTAAATATGTCACTGATTGAAGGGTTAATCATTTCACTCGTATGGGACTTATGTACTGAATAAAAACAATAAAATACAAACTGGGTCATTGGGCTACAGGCGTTACAAAGACAGACTCAATTAACTGTAATAAAACTAGTAATAAAATTATGGATTACTGGAGTCTCTCATCGTGTCATTAAACTTTTCCGATATGTCTTATAACTCGAGAGAAAGTTTTTCCCGAGTTATGAAACACCTGACTGCCTGATTCCCCAGTCCAGTTCCCGTGTTCTAATTAGATGACGTTCTTTAAATTGACTTCGTGCAATCTCCTGACGGTCTTTTGAAGCTTTTGAGGGATTATGAAAGCAGAGTGGTTTATTTGTGGCAGCTGAGTGTGTGAAGTGCGGTGCGAGTGTGTGAAGTGCGGTGTGAGTGTGTGAAGTGCGGTGTGAGTGTGTGAAGTGTGGTGTGAGTGTGTGAAGTGCGGTGTGAGTGTGTGAAGTGCGGTGTGAGTGTGAGTTACTGCCGGGAGGAAAAGTTCGCAGGCAGTCCTATGAATGGTTTTCCATGTCATTCCTTCCTTCACAAAATCGATCTCAAGTAACACTCTCTCTCTCTCTCTCTCTCTCTCTCTCTCTCTCTCTCTCTCTCTCTCTCTCTCTTTGATTGGTACACCTAGGCGTTTCATTAAGCTAACACTAAACGATTTTGTTCAGTCGAGAAAAATCCCAGTAGCCTAAGTGTTAAAACAGAGTCAGAAAGGATCTGAATTTACGTGAGCCTCAGATTTTCTAAACTCAGTTTATGCTGTTTTGCCCTTCTGACTCCCAGGCTTTAACCCCTTCAACCCGAGGACGTCAATCATTTAATTCTAGCAAATAACAGACGAACGATTCTTTTTTCGACTGCTTCCTTCAGCTGTCGTATTGAAGGAGATGATTTAGGCTATTTTTTTAGGACGCATCCACACGTTTGCTGGAACAAGTGCTGGCAACATGTAAACAACACAATAACAAGCAAACATGCTTGGAACGGCAGCATCCAGTCATGTTGGCAACATCACAATGAAGTCTCGGCTGCCTCGTATAGACACACTGATTGCATCACCTCTGCTGCCAGTAAGTTCGAAGCAGCAGTGAAACAAGTTTGCATACATCTGTCCAAGTACTGCTGCATACATGTATCCAAACATGTTGCCAAATGTGTTGTCAACACATGTTCAAGGACACATGTGGACGCGCCCTTACTAAAACCATCTGAAAAATTTCCTCTGTAGAATGTTGTTTTTGTTGTTATTGATGTTTTTAGTTTTGTTGCTGTTATTGTTGTTGCTGTTTTGTTCTCGTTGCTGCTGTTGTTGTTGTTGTTGTTTTTGTTGTTGTTGCACCCCTGAGGCCATCTGAATGAGAATCTAGTGAACTACTGGCTGAAGTGCCCCTCTCCAGTAGCCTACTATCCATCTTTTAGGGGGTAGAGGGAGAGCTGAGGAACATTTGTATAACCGAGCAGTTCCTCCAGCCAGCTATATCGATGCCAACACACGAAGGCGTCCCACACCAGCCCCAGCCAGAACAGAAACGTTTAATTAATGATCTCAACGGCAAAATAAAAAATAGTGCAGCTGCGTCAAGGGGTTAAATGAATGAGGCCACAGAAGTCTGGCATTAGAGGAGAATTAACACGGGGAGAGAGGAAGGGGAGAGTAACTAGTGGATTGTTTAGTAAAATATTGTTTTCCTTAGAGTTATTCGTTTTTACTTATACTTCAAAATTCTAGGTAGCTGTTTCACCTCATTACATTTTCTAAACATCATCCTCATCGTTATCATCATCACAATCATCATCAGTAAGATCCCTACCATCATCATCATCATCAGTAATATCACCATCATCATCATCATCAGCTTCATCATCATCACCTGGTATCAGAACCGAATCAAGGAAGGGAGCGAGGGGGGACAGTAATAGTCGGTCAATGTAATAAATGGGGCTTTGCTAAAAATGTTCGTGATTTACTTCAGTGCTCCTTACCGTTCATCATATACCCAGCAAGATTAGGGCCTGATTTTGATTGTATTCCTCGGTCAACGGAGGGATACTGTTATTTGGGGGCGCAGTCTAAGTCGCCTTGGATATTTTGCAACACCTTGTCCTAAGCGAAGTATTGTGCACTGTATGCCGTGTGGAAGCGTTCCTGTCCCTTAGCAACCCATTGCATCATACATACGTACATACATAAATATACATACATATATACATACATACATACATTCATACATACATACATACACGCAAACATATATAAATCACTTTAAGATCAAGAAAGTTACAAGGAACATACAAAAGTAACAAATTGGCCAATACTTGGAAATAAGATCAGAGGGAAGGAAAAGAAGCTTAAGTTTTCGTACAAGACAATAAGCAGCTTTGTGTCAGTAATTCATGTGCAGATCTCCGTATACTGGGAAGTGGGGTGTGTGGCTGTGCAAAGGAATATGTGAAGAATGATTATGTGAGGGGTGTCGTGTGTGTGTGTGTGTGTGTGTGTGTGTGTGTGTGTGTGTGTGTGTGTGTGTGTGTGTGTGTGTGTGTGTTCTTACCTAATTGTTCTTACCTAATTGTATCTTTACAGGAATGAGTCAAGCTCGTACTGTCCCGTGTCTTAAACCATATTCATCGTACATATCCTTAAATTTGTGAATTGTTTTGGCACACTATTTCATTCGGTAATGCATTCCAATGATCAATTGCCCTATTTGGGAAACTAAATTTCCTTATGTCTTTATCACCTCTCATTTTATGCAGTTTTTTGTAGTGTCCTCTTGCTGATGCTTCCCCATACGTTAAGTAATCATTTATGTCTATTTTCTCCTTCCCTGATATGCATTTATATACCATAATCATTTCACCTCTTTTCCTTCTCTCCTGTAGTGTTGGTAGATTCAGTTTATTTAGTCTTTAGTTCGTAGCTTAGATCCCTTAAGCTTGGTACCCATCTTGTAGTGGCCCTTTGAACTTTTTCAATCTTGTCTATGTGTTTTTTGAGATGAGGACTCCAGACTACTGATGCATACTCCAGGGTTGGTCTGATGAATGATGTTATTATCTTTCTTAGCATGTCTTCATTTATGTATGTAAACACTATTCTCATATTGGCAAGCAGTGTATACATGCTCCGTACCTTCTCACTGATGTGGTCAGCCGGAGATAGTCCGTTATTGACAATCACACCTAGGTCCTTCTCTCTTTCTGATGTGTGTACGGTTTTATTTCCTAATGTATAATCCCAATCAGGTCTTTTTCCACTTTTACCAAACATGATTACATGACACTTGTCCACATTGAATTCCATTTGCCATGTATTACTCCATTCATGAAGTTTATTTAATTCTTCTTGTAGCTCTTTACAAGAGTCTGTGTTAGTAATTCTTCTTTGTATTTTTGCATCATCTGCAAACATATTTAGATAGCTTTCATTTCCAGTGTTACTGTCTATATCATTTATATAGACTAAAAGCATGATTGGTGCCAGCACTGAGCCCTGTGGTACTCCACTAGTCACTTCTTTCCATGATGAGTAATTTCCCCTTAGTACTGTTCTCATTTCTCTTTTCATGAGAAAATCTTGCATCCAACAATACAGTTTGCCTCGAATTCCTCCTTGATGGTACAGTTTCCATAAAAGTCTTTGGTGTGGTACTGTATCAAATGCTTTCTTGAAATCTAAATAGATACTGTCCACCCATCCTTCTCTTTCCTGTTATGTGTCTGTTACTCTGTCATAGTAGCTCAACAGATTAGTTACACATGATTTTCCTTTTCTGAAACCAAACTGTCATTCTGTTATCATACTGTGTTGTTCTAGGTGATTTACCCAAGTTTTTCTTATAAGATTTTCTAATAACTTGCTTACAACACTGGTTAGTGATACTGGTCAGTGGTTAAGTGGATTTTATCTATTCGCTTTCTTGAATAAAGGAACAATGTCTGCTTTCTTCCAGATATCAGGTAGTTTACCTTAACTCAAGGATTTCTTGAAAATTAAAAATAATGGTTTACTTAACTCCTTTGCACATTCACGTAGCACCCAACATGAAATTTCATCAGGACCATTTGCTTTTCCTTTGTCTAATTTACTTAGCTCCTCCTGTATTTCTTTTTCTGATGTTTGTATATCTGGTAGTATGTGTGGACATGCATGTTCCACATAATCTCTCTCAAAAATTTTTTCCTCTGTAAAAACTGATTGGAAATTCTTGTTTAGTGCTTCACAAACATCCTTCTCTTGTGTATAGGTGATTCCATCGTCCGTAATGGATTGTATTTTATCTTTTACTTTGGTTTTGCTTCTGATGTAGCTGGTTGATCACTACTTGTATTTATGATATCCTCCTCAAACTGTTTTTGGGCTTCCCTTCTTATTCTTGTATAATTGTTTCTTGCCTGTTTGTAATTATTATATGCCCTTTCACTATTGTGTCTTCTGTATCTGTTCCACAACAAATCTCTTTTTTCTTTTGATTTTTTACATTCTGTATTGAACCATTCTTTATTTTCTTTTCTGCTTCTTTGTGCTTTGAGATGTACTTCTGGACTCCTGTTTCATAAAGTTCACATAAATTTTTATATAGAGCATTTAAATCTTGTCCTCTAAGCTCCTTTTCCCAAGCAGTTTCTAAGAAGTACTTCTTTAGGTCATGATACTTTCCCTTTTTATAGTTTAGGCTCTTTTTGTAACTTTCATTGCTGTTATCTATGTCATATGCAATCCTGAAATTGCAGTTTAGTACTGCATGGTCGCTTTTGCCGAATGGAGGGTGATATATTAAATTGTCAATATCATTTTCTTGCCTAATAAATATGAGATCTAGCATTGAGGGCACATCGAGTCCTCCTTTTCTGGTGCTTTCCCTTACATGTTGCGTTAGGAAAAACTCTTGCACAAGATCCAGGAGCTTTTGGTCCCAACAGCTTTCTTGGCTTATTATATCTAGAGTATTCCAATTTATATTTGTATTAAAATCTCCAGTTAGTATAATTCTTTTCGATTTCTCTTCCATTTTATGTAGTAATGCTCTTAAACTCTGAACTGTACTCTCCACCAGGTCCTCATATTCGTCTCTTTCCCATGTGTTTGATCTGGGTGGCATGTACAAATTGGCTACAATTACTTTCCCTTCAGATATATTTATCTCTACTGCAATCAGTTCTACTTGTGAGGGTATATCTAATTCTATTTCTTTGACTTTTAGATTTTTCTTAGTTAATATTATTATTCCTCCTCCTTTTTTTAAGTTCCTATCTCTTCTCCATATATTATATTCCTCTAAGTTTAGGATGTCATTTGATATCCTTGGTGTTAATTTTGTTTTAGTTAGGCATATTATATGTGGTTCATTTTCTCTGACAATCATTCATCTCTAATAATTTGGATACCATTCCATCCACATTTGAGTACATCAACTTAATCATCTTGTTTATATACTTGTCATGATTTGGTTCAACTACCTTCCTCCTTTTTATTCCCTCCTGATTATGTACCACTCTCGTACCTGCAATCCAATTACTTTGTAATTGTGTGTGTGTGTGTGTGTGTGTGTGTGTGTGTGGGTGGGTGGGTGGGTGGGTGTGGGTGTGTGTCTGTGTGCGATGTACCAGTGTGAAGCTGAAGAGTCGCCATGTGAGTTGTGTTTAAGTTGTGGTAATGTGAGGTATGACAGTATGAGATGTGACAGTGTGAAATGTGTGTTGGTTGTGGCTGTGTGCAGTGTATGCAAGCTGTGCCAAAGTGATATGTGGCAGTGTAAGATGTGTGAGGAGTGGCTTTGTGAAGTGTGGCAGTGTGGAGTGTGGCAATGTGGAGTGTGCCAGTGAAGAGTGTGGTAGTGTGGCAGTGTGCGGTGTTGCAGTACAGAATGTGGCAGTGTGGAATGTGGCGGTGTGCGAGGTGGTGTGTCCCCAGCGATGCCAATTTTCTAAATACATTGATATGTAAATCCAATGACATACAAATAATATCAGAGACTTTGATGCTGAGATCACTGAAATAAATAATATCAGAGACTTTAATGCAGAGAACACTGAAATCAATATAAAGAAATAACCTTGTGCTAATCGTTTGACTTAAAAGAAAAAATCAGTATCACTTATAGTACAAAATCGCCTATCGACATGTACCCTAAACCACAAGATGTCTTCCACAACCAGATTCAAATCGACCGAACCGGCAAAAATCGAATCAATCAGGCCAATACCCCTTTCAGTACTGTGGCGTCTTTTCGATTGTATTCTTGTCAACAGCAGATAATTTTTCTCAGCTCACGAGAGGGCTTAGTAGCGGTGAGGTTAATGATGAGGCTGAATGACGAGGTTAATGAATGCTATATGTAACTTCTCCATTTCGAGTATTATCTCCCCAACTGAGTAAAATCACGTGAATGAAAAAGAAAAATCATCTTAGTGATGAGGAAAAAAAAATCGAAAGTCTGCCAAAATATATGACAGAAATATAATGGGCCTTTGATTGTAAAAACGTATTTTTTTTTCTTCCAGATATAAAACTGCGTGTATTTGCGAAGTTTATGACGGATGAAGAATTAAAATCTTTTGTATTTGACTCAACCAGCGCGTTTTTTCCCCCTTTTTCCCCGCTAGGAAATAAAATGGTGAGTATTAGTGACTCTAATGGCTGATGCTGAACAAGATTTTACTGGGACTGGAAGCTGTGCGACGTTTATGGCGGCAGTATCCATTAACCACTTCACTGCCAGGACGTCATTTATTTTCCAACTCCAAAGAGTGGGGAAGGAGGGATGGAGGAGAAGGAAGAGGAGGAGGAGGAGGTGGTGGAGAAAGAAGAGGAAAGGGATCTTAAAGAACGCACTGCCTGACAGCCAGAAGCGCCAATGGGGACCTAGGAATAAAAAATGCATGGTGGTAGACCTCCAGCCGGGTCAGGTTTTAGGCAGAGTGCGAACCCCAAGGGTCACTTCCACAGGCGCGGAGTGGTTTCCTGGATCTGATATGCGCGTCCATAGTTTGTTTCCTCGGAACACGATCTTTTTTACAGGAGTAGACCTCAGCCGCCCATGTTTTAGACAGGGTGAGGCTCTTCTGTCTCCCATAGATGAGAAAAGGGCTGCCGGAAGATCAGTGCATTTTTTAAACCTATGAAGACAAAACTGTTCAGTGTACGAGTAAATCTTCAATCAGGCCAGGTTAGGCAAGGTTGGGCCCCTGAAGGTTGCCCATCAGGAGGAGGTGGACAACACTGATTTGCACGACCACATTTTTACTACCATAGGAAAACGATATTTTGCACTATAGTGGACTTCCACACAAACCTGGTTTCATGTCTAGTGGTAATCCCTACGGAGAGGATGGGAAGCTCTCTGAGACAGCTCCAATGATTTAAAGGAAAAGGGAATTTTGCACAATGGTACACTTTCAACCAGGCTAGGAATAAGGCAGGATGGGATCCCAAGCTTCCTCCCCCCAGGGGGTGGGAATGACCCTTGGGTATCCCGTGTACCATTGGTATGCACAGACATAGTTTCTCTCTCTCTCTCTCTCTCTCTCTCTCTCTCTCTCTCTCTCTCTCTCTCTCTCTCTCAAGAAAAAGGGATTTTGAACTGTGTTACAGCTCCACCCAGACCAGGTTTTAGGCAGGACGGTACTCCTTCACCCGGGAGGGAGGGAGGGGGGGGGACATTCATGGGGGACAACGCCATTTTGCACGTAAACTGCTTTTTTTTTTTTTTTCCTTTTATGCCCAGCAATGTATATGGCCGGGACATATAGTGTTGGTCGTGTCTGTCCTTCCGTCATTCTGCCCCGTTTTGTGTTTAGCTCATTTCAGAAGAAACTGTCAGAGAAACCTTCATTAAACTTCACACACAGATACATATTGGTGAGAGCATTTCAACCATGCCAAACTTTGATGATCTTGACCTTTTGTATGACCCTCACCTCACATTTCTTGAATTTGCGTTTAGCTCATTTTCCTGAACACTATACAGGATGCCTTCATGTAACTGAATACTCAGATGCATCTTGGCAAGAGCACTGTAACTACGCCAAAGTTTGATGACCTTGACCATCTGTTTGACAGCGAGACAACTGTGACACACGGTGAGGGATTCCTGTCCTGTGGACATAGTTCTAGATTTTTTTTTTTTTTTTTTTTTTTGCCAAGGCAAACGAAGTTTTGCATAGAGGTAAATCTCCACTGAGATCTCTGGGGCCTCCAGCTGCCGTAAATGATTATTTCTTTCCCCTTAGAATTCGACACGGATGGATGTGGTCATCAAAGGTGTTCTTCGCCTTGCTAGGTCTAACTGTGGTATTACTGGCGTTTGCTGTGAGTCTCCAGTTTCAAACATTCTCCTGCTGTGGAGTTCGGCTGCACAGAATTACTATGATTCTTATTTTTTTCTCTCTCTTAACTTCGCTGCTATCAACATAGAAAATCTTTTAATAGTGAACATGAAAACCATCTACATCCTTAGATGCGATAAGTCCCTCTTAAACTGATTATTCATCTGAAGGACGGAAGAATCAATCCAGTTGACACTATCTGGTAACACACACACACACACACACACACACACACACACACACACACACACACACACATGTACACAGTATGTATATATATATATATATATATATATATATATATGGTACAGTGGTAAAATGTGCGTTTTCATACACTGAAGAACGAGGGTTCGCGCCCCGCCAGGGTAAAAAAAACTTTGGGGGCGTTCTTCTGGCCACGTACTGCATTGGCGGACACAAGGGATGCTGTGGTTGAACCAGTGTCGCATACTATAAAGTATGCTTACACCCAGTCAGATTGCGCGGGCCGATTACACTTGGTTTACAGACTACACACACATCCAAAGCCATTCCAACACAACAATTACACTTACAAGCACTTCTAATCCTACATACAGTCTTTACCAGACAGCCTAAGCCACTTGGTAGAGATACATTGGCTGTATCGTCCCCACTTCGGTCGGGATAAGCCGGTCCTGCAGTGGACACTCAAACGGCTGATGAGATGAGAGATTATATATATATATATATATATATATATATATATATATATGTATATATTGTTCTCTCCACTTATTTATTTATATACGGTTAAATTCATCAGCCCTCTGTCTGCTTACCAACCTACTTAAATGCCTCTCTGTCTGTCTGTCTGTCTCTCTATCTATCGATCTATCTATCTGTTTCAGGTGAGGGAATGGTGAGCCCTGGATTTCATTTTCCCTTGTGGTCGGCCAGTTCAACAGCCAATAATTCACCTTTGATGACCTGTTTGCATGTACGCATCCTATGGTCTTAAAAAAAAAAAAAATCTCGCTTTCACAATCACTAATAGTCATAACGCATAAGCACGCACATTCAAACACTCCCCTTCCCCTCTCATTTCTCTCTCTCTCTCTCTCTCTCTCTGCAACACCTCACACTACCACACACTACCACATCATATTGCCACACCATACTCTACCACGCTCATACACTAGACACTATCAAAATTAGTACACCACAATACCACACCTCATACATACATCACACAGTCTTCCGCTTCTTACTGCCACAGCTCACACTACCATCCTACACACCACCACCCCTTACACTGCCACATCACATACAACCAAACCTCACAGTGCCAAGTGAAGTTTTCCACACACCACACACTACCACGAATCCACACCTCACTCTATAACAGCACACGCCCTCACACTAGCACACCTCACTCTGCCATGCCACACACTGTCAACCCAACACACACAGATACACACTGCCATTGTTAACATAGCCACATAATACAGTTCCACGTCTCATGCTGATCTCATTCTGTTGCACCTCACTTTTACCCCTCACAGTGCCATACCTCACGTCACCACACTGCCATACCATATATTTCCTAATTTCTTTATACCACACCAAATATTGTCACACCACATACCACCACACCACACACAACCATTAAACACTACCACATCTAACACTACTACACCACACACCCTCACACTACAACACCTCACACTATCTCACCCCACAGTGCCACACAACACCCATATTCACGTATATCAGACTTCCACACACACACACACACACACACACACACACACACACACACACACACACACACACACACACACACACACACACACACACACACGACCATACCCAACGACTAGCACAAGACACTGTCATACTTCCCCTACCCCCCACACCACACACTGCCACATTAGCCTGACACTGCTGCACCTCACACTTCTACATCTCATACTACAACACCAAACGTTACCACATCACGCTACCATAACTCTCTCTCTCTCTCTCTCTCTCTCTCTCTCTCTCTCTCTCTCACACACACACACACACACACACACACACACACACACACACACACACACACACACACCGTCTCCTACAGTACAGAGGCTTTTCAAACAGCGTGCATATCAAGCGAAGCGTCCTTTTGTGTGCAAAAATAGTGACATCATTGAAGACTGACGTTTTTGTTATACCGATATATATCCAAAGTTTTCACGTTAAGTGAATGGTGTTTTCTCTCTCTCTCTCTCTCTCTCTCTCTCTCTCTCTCTTTAGGAAAGTAAAGATGAGATTGGGATTTCTTTTTACATGTTCATGCTTTTTTCAATTCTCTCTCTCTCTCTCTCTCTCTCTCTCTCTCTTTACTGCCTCAACTTCTGAACATGGGTCTTAGCAGGAATGATAGTTGCCGTACTGCCCTTCACCTACTGCATCGTATTCGCCATGCTCATAGGTCGACCGTTTTGGGTTTCTCAATTAACAGAGAGTGATTCAGTCTGCTCTCCCAGTGTGTGTGTGTGTGTGTGTGTGTGTGTGTGTGTGTGTGTGTGTGTGTGTGTGTGTGTGTGTGTTTAATGCGAGGAAGAAGGAACCAAAGGCCATGAGCCCGCAATAACAGTTCCCTCCAAGAGAAAAACAAAATACAATAGAGAGCCAAATTCAAGATCCGATCATTTCGAGATGTGTGGACACACTGCGTTTGAAAGACTGGAGATCATAGGCAGCAGGAAATACAGACAGAGGGAGACAGTTCCAGAGTTGACCTGTTATATAAATGAAGGAATGGGAGTAACGGTTAACTCTTGCATTAGAGAGTTGGACAGAAAAGGGATGAGAGTATGTTGCTAGACGGGTGCTACGCGCCCGTCGTAGAGGTGGAGGAATGCATGCAGACAGTTCAGAGGAGCAGTGACCATTGAAGAAGCGATAGAAAAGAGATAAAGATGCAACAGTGCGACGAAGAGACAGAAGTTGAAGGGAGTCAGTAAGAGGAGGAGAGTTAATGAGACGAAAAGCCTTTGACTCCACCCTATTGAGAAGAGCTGTATGTGAGGAGCCTCCCCACACATGAGAGTTGCACTCCACACAGGGGCGGATAAAACCCCTGTATAGTGTCAACAATTGTGCAGGTGTGTGTGTGTGTGTGTGTGTGTGTGTGTGTGTGTGTGTGTGTGTGTGTGTGTGTGTGTGTGTGTGTGTGTGTGTAGAAATATGTGGAAGAGTTTTCAGGGTGTCCACAACGCTTTGAGGAGTAAAGTCTTTAAAACTTTACGCAACAATAAATTTCTTAGATCCCGTACAAACATACCTTACCATTACTGTCTTCATTACGTTGTTCCTCACACCACAGCCATAGTAGTTTTAAGCCTACGGTATTCTTAGGCTTCTGTGACTCACTTTTTGCTCAATAAATTCGTATGTCTTTATTTTGATTATAATAAGAGCGAAGACGCGACTATGAGATGATTTGTTATAACCTTCATGCTGTCATAGTGTGTACTACATACTCTTATATTACAACTTAAGCTACAACTCATACTTCATACTACATATTACAACTCATACTACAATCTTCATGCTACACACTATTATTTTATAACATAGTACAACTTTCATACTGCATTCTACATACTGCTATACTACAACCCATACTACAACTCTCATACTGTATACTACGTAGTACACGTTATATTATAACTCTCATACTAAATACTTTTACACTACAATTTATACTACAATTATCATACTGCATAATGTATACTGTTATACTACAACGCTTCATACTGCTTATTTCATACTGTTATCGATCTCATATTACAACTCGTAATGCATACCACATACTGATATACTATCATACTACAACTCTAACACTGCATAGGTACTATCACACTTCAGTTCATACCACCTCATATACTGCATACTACATTCTATCACACTACGACTGAAATAACTCTCATGCTACATACTGTCATATTTCAGCTTACACTGCAACCCTCACACTGCATATTACATACTATTACACTACAATTCTCATATACATACGATCATATTCCACATCTGACTACAAGTTTCATACTACATACTACCACATAATATCATATTCCAGCTCATACTACAACACCGCATACTACTTACTATCCTTCACAACTCATACTACAACTTTCATACAGCATACTATCATACAGCTCATACCACAACTATCATACTACGTCCTACATCAGTACTACAACTCTCACACTACAACCATAACAATAACATTTCTTTCTCATATAAGGCAACAGTAGCTCCAAAAACACCTCAAAGTAGAATTAAAAACGAGTAGGGATTGGAGAAGAAGAACTTGCATTTAACAGATCAATAGGAGAGATATTTTCCCGTGAGAATAATTATCATCTAACATCAACAGGCAAATAAATAAATAAATAAATAAATACAGAGGCGTCACCACATAGTAATGAGGGTTTTAATGCTGGAGGCGAAATTCATTAAGACTTTTCTGAACAATACATATTTTTGAGTCTGTAGTACCATCTTAAATTAAGCACCTCATACTGACTCTCTCTCTCTCTCTCTCTCTCTCTCTCTCTCTCTCTCTCTCTCTCTCTCTCTCTCAGCAGGTTTCCCAGTAGCAATAAAACTGTTCCTGCGATAACCAAAGAAAAATGTATAAAGCAATTACCTTTTAAGACGTTTCGAGGTCCAAAGCTTAATAGAAAACTTGCTCATCTTTTTCCATTTGCATTTTCTCTGTCTTCATGGCACACACACACACACACACACACACACACACACACACACACACACACACACACACACACAAGAGTATGAAGCTTTTATTTCAGTCTTGCACAAATTTTCCCTCTTCCTTTTTCACCCTCACGCCATTTACTGCGTCGTTGTAATTTCATCCTGGGTTCCTTCCACTTCAGTTGAGATCTTTTTTATTCCCCCTTTTCTTCTCTTACTTCTGGCTTTCTTTCTAGATCTTTTCCGGGCTTTCTTGTGTGTGTGTGTGTGTGTGTGTGTGTGTGTGTGTGTGTGTGTGTGTGTGTGTGTGTGTGTGTGTGTGTGGTTTCCTGATGTACTTACCAATCTAGTTTTTTCTTCGTCTGTGTGTGTGTGTGTGTGTGTGTGTGTGTGTGTGTGTGTGTGTGTGTGTGTGTGTGTGTGTGTGTGTGTGTGTGTGTGTGTGTGTGTGTGTGTGTGTGTGTGTGTGTGTCTGTCTGTCTGTCTGTCTGTCTGTCTGTCAGCGTGTTTGTGAGGTTTGCATCTCTCTCTCTCTCTCTCTCTCTCTCTCTCTCTCTCTCTCTCTCTCTCTCTCAAGATGAGTGTTGCCCAGGGCATCTCCATGAATACACCAGTGCTTGCTTCAATGAAATATGCAGTTTCTTAAGGCACACTTCCATGGCTAGCACTGAATTCTTAATATTTTGCATTAAGAAGAAGGAGAAGGAGGAGGAGGAGGAGGAGGAGGAGGAGGAGTAAGAGGAGGAGGAGGAGGAGAAAGAAAGAAAGAAAGTTTAGGGTAAATGCATATCAACTGCACTAGAGTCTTGAAGGCAGACAATCGGTTTTAAAATAAGTCCTAACATTCCCTAGATTCGGACATGCAACAATCTAGTTAACATCCAGGTCCCTGGATGTTGGGTGAATATGTAAAAGAGACAAACAAACTTTATCCTAGAGTTCAATCGTCCTGAGACTCGAACTTGAACTCTCTCAGATGCATGTTGAAAATTCTACCAATACATCACCAGTTACTTCAGTGATGTTGGTAAATACATTTCCTAAAAATAATCGTTTCTTTTTCCCTTTTCTTTCGTAAAAATTTTATGAATCAGGACCATATCATAAGGGGCATATGTGACTTTTCGGAATATCTCTTCCTTATATTCCGCAACCTACGCCTCAGCACTTTCTTGTATTGGTATCAAGATAATATAGTTAGGCTGTGCATTTGTGTCTGTCTGTGCTATTGTTCGTTTCTTTCACGAAAACAGTAACAGATATCGACCTAATTATCGCCCGCCTTTACCAAGGGGGAGCGATAATGTTTTTGCCCGCCTCTGTGTGTGTGTGTGTGTGTGTGTGTGTGTGTGTGTGTGTGTGTGTGTGTGTGTGTGTGTGTGTGTGTGTGTGTGTGTGTGTGTGTGTGTGTGTGTGTGTGTGAGTGTTACCATTATATCTCTTGAACGACTTCAGCTATCAACATATAACCTTCAGGGTATCGGCATATGGCCAAAATCTTGGCAGAGATCGAAAATGGGGACGCTGGGTGAAGGTCAAGGTCAGCAAAATGGCTGCCAAAGGTCAACTAGTTTTTATCGCCCACCTTTAGTACCATTATATCTCATGAACAGCTTGAGCTATCAACATGAAACCTTCAGGGTATCAAGATATGGCCAAAATCTTGGACGAGTTCGAAAATAGGCACTCGGGGTCAAGGTCAAGGTCAACATTATCGCTGCCAAAGGTCCACTAGATTTTATCGCCCGCCTTTAGCTCCATTGTATCTTATGAACGGCTTGAGTTATCCCCCGCCCCCCGGGGGGCCGCCGCCCTACGACATCCCCCCCCCCAGGGGAGCCACCCCCACCCGGCCCCCAGAGGGGCCGAGGTCAGGCCAACAGATATATTTTGGAGGGCGATTAGCATTCGGCGTTAGAATACTTTTCTTTCATTCGTTTTGCTTTAGGTCGGATAAATCTAGGGAGTATCCAAAAATACAAAACAAAAATTTTGGTGGTCATGATGGAACAGAGCGATTTCTTTGGATATTGCGACACATGATAACATGAAAAAATATTTTTTTTCGACATTTTGGTCATAACTGGTCATTGTGGGCTCAATAACGGTATGGAATGAGAGGAAATGGCGATTGCAAACATTGTGTTGAAAAGACTATTAGTTAGTCTCGCACATTCTTGCAGGGAAGCACTAGTACTTATGAAAGAGAACGTCTGTCTGTCCTCTCTGGAAATTTAGGGAAATGTGTACGTAACTCTCTAAATAGTTCTGTCAAGTGTAACATTTCACAGTCAATTGAGATGTGTACATTACATATGCTATAATTTCCTGAATTGTTACAGTCCTGACAGCTTAAATTTCAAAAACGTGGATTTTCTCAATATCCCTTTGTTGATCCAGACTGGAACTACGTGTTTCTCGGTGCGTCTAACCAAAATCAAGAGAATTACCAGGTCTCCCCACGTAAATGATGATGTCAGCAGCAGTGGGATAGAAAGAGAAAACGGAGATTAAGAAAGAGAAAGAGAGAAAATTGAATTGCGCGAGATTTTATGGGATACTGTACTTTTTTAAATTTTTTCTTTATTCTTTTTTAAGACTTAGTTCATGGAGAAATTGAAGTGTATTTAACCTCAATGCATTTTACCAAATATAAAAAGAATGCGAATCACGTAATTGTTGCTGTCAGTCACACAAATGTTTGGAAATCTTTAACTGCAATAGCAGTATTGTATCACAAATTTTTTTTTTATACAATTGTATTTTTGAACAAAACATAATTCAGCAAATCCTTATCCATATCCTTACGTAAGAAGTGTCCCCACCTTTCCACACTGCCTCATTCCTAAACCCCACGATATACATTAACGCTAGACATCCCCCGTACTAGCCTCACTGCTTCCCTATTCAACAGGTCCCCTGCCTACATCCTGCATACATCCTCTGTAACACCTTAACCACTGCCAGCCTGTTCTCTCTTCCCCTATGCCCTTTCATCGCAAGACTGCTTCAGTCCCTTAATCCCGGAATATCCCCCCTTATCACAACAATTGCTTACTCATTGTAGTATAATAAAACCTGAATGTAAGAAATTAGGAGATATTCTTCAAAATAGACGTCTTATTATATTCAGCATGTAGTAAGGCGGTTCCAAAAAGTAAAATACAGGAAAGATTTCATTATGCAGTTTATTTCACGATTTTTTTTTTTTTTTTTTTTTTTACTGCTGAATCTGCAATGTTTCTGTTTAAAACTCTTTCTATCTATCTATCTATTGCCAGACGCCTCAATCCCGTTTGGGGTGGCCACAAACAAATCGCCTCCAAGTCGCCCTGTCCCCCGCCATTTCACTGCCCCGCTCCCAACTCACACCCCCCTCTCTCATATACCTCTCCACCCCATCCCTCCATCTCATCCTCGGCCTCCCCCTCCCTCTTCCCCCCTCCACCTCACTCACATACACTCTCTTCGTCAGTCTTTCACCCTCCATCCTCTCCACATGACCAAACCACCTTACTGTGTTCCTCATAACGCTTCCTATGACATCCACATCCACACCACAACGCTCCTTTATATCCTCATTCGTCAGCCTGTCTCTCCATGTGACTCCACAGGCTCCTCTTAAATAACTCATTTCCACTGCTCTCACTCTTGACTTGTCTCCTTCCAACAACGTCCAAGCTTCACTTCCATACGTTAGAGTTGGTATCACAATACTGTCATGTAGTAACTTTTTCACTTCCATGCTCACTTCCCTGTTTCTTATCACTGCTTTCAAAGAACCAGCAACCTTTCTTCCCTGCTGTACTCTTTCAAGCACTTCACCCTCCAAACCTCCATCCTTACTCATCACACTACCCAAGTACTTAAACGTACTCACATTTTCCAATTCCTCACCATCCAACCTCGCTGTACATTCACTGACTTCACCTCTCTCAAAGACCATCACTTTACTCTTCCCTACATTCACCTTTAGATTCCGTTTCTTACACACTCTCCCAAACTCATCCACCAAGCCTTGCAGCTCCCCTTCGTCTTCACTCAACAACACAGTATCATCTGCAAACAACAGTACAGGGAGTTTCCAAACACTATCCTCTCTCACCAGGGCCACTCCACAATGTGTAAAATATGTTAGATATATTATATAATATAATATGTGTATGATAGTGTTCTAAAGTCACCCATCAAATTCAGGAATACAGAACACATGTGAACTGTTTGCACTAGCAGTCAGGAAGGCCTGGCGGAGTAATTCAGTCTGACGCAGACTGAACCACTGCAGGTGATGTCACCGCGCACAACAGGAGAATGTTGGTACAAGGTTGAGGAGACCTGTTAATTCTCTTGATCTTGTGTCAAACAACGCTCCTCTCTGTGTCGGAGCAAAGGGAGCCAGGCGAGTGGTGTTGACAGGGCGAACAGAAACTCGATAAATTTGATGATTGGGCTCAAAGAACATAATTCAGATAAACTGATGAATCTTATAACAAGAACTAATCAAGATTATTCAGACTGACTAATATATATATATATATATATGGCCTTCCCCAATCTTCATCACGACTTCCTAGACTAAGATCTCGTGGTAGGTGGGGGCGCCCATCATCCACCCACTTAGTGTAGTGGTACCCTGTTTTTAGGGTAGCTCTACATCGAGTGACAAGCCAAATGATTCCCTGTAAACCAGGAAATCATTTACAACGCTGGATGCTAACCTTATAACCAACCGACACGTGTTCCCTACGTGACAGCAAGCGGGTTGGCGGAGGGTTAGTGCCCCTCCCCGGAAAATTACTAACTAAAAATACGAACAAGAAGCCTCGAACCAGGACTGATCCAAAGATGACGACTAAGGACCGTACAAAGGACATGATACGGATGGCGACCTGGAATGTACGGGGTGCAAATGATGAGGTGAAAGAGAGAGAGAGATTGTCCAGGTGCTTGAGGGTGCGAAAGTGGATGTATATGGGAAACTAAATTGCGAGGTGAGAGTGTGAGAGAATGGGAGTATGGATGGGGTATATGTGCAGGAGTAGGTGAGAACGAGAGGGCAAAAGAAGGAGTGTGTATTGTTGTGAGTAACAGATGGAAGGAGAATATAAAAGAGTATGGATCAGTTGGTTCAAGGATTGTGTGGGTAAGACTGAAAGTTGGACTACAAATGTGGGTGATTGTGTGCATGAATGTGCCAACTCAAGATCGTCCAAGCAGAGTAAGAGAAGAGTTCTGGACAAATGTGGAAGCGTACATGGAAAAGTGTGAAAGCAATGAGAGAATGTTTTTGATTGGAGATATGAATGGAAAAGTAGCGAATGTGAAGGTGGATGGAGAAGCTGGTGAGTGGGGTGTGCCTGCAGAGATGGATGAGAATGGCAGTGCTTTAGTGGACATTTGTGCCGTGGGGAAGGGGGGTGATAGCTAATACCCTCTTCAGGCACAGATGATCCATAGGTATACGTGGCGACTGATAAGAAGGGTGGGTGGTGAACTGAATGAACGGAAGGCAATGATTGATTATGTGTGTGTGGATGAAAGGATGAGAAGGTGTGTAATGGATGAAAGAGTACATAGAAGTTGTGGGCGTGGACTCTCTGACCACCACTTGGTGGTCAGCATCAAAGTCCCAGTGAAATGGAGAAATAGAAGAAAGGAAGGACAAGAGGAAATAGTTCAGACAAGGAGGGTGGAAAAGTTACAAGAGCATGGATAAAAGGCAGAATATAAGAGGGAAGCAGAGGAGCGATTGGGTAAATATCGATTGGGGCAGATGGGGGACGTGGAAGGTGTGTGCAAGATACTTACAGAAGAAATCTTTGTAGTGTGTGAGGAGGTGTGTGGGGTGAAGAGAAGACGATAGGGGATGCAGGGAACAGCATGGTGGAATGATGAGATGAGAGATGCTGTGGCACAAAAGAAGAAAGCATAGAGTGAGTGGATGAGAAACAGGGGCGTGGAAGAAGTTAAGAGATGGAACGAAGAGTTATTTGTAGAGAGGAAGAGAGAGCTGAAAAGATTAGTAAGAGAGAGTAAGAAGTGAGTGGATGTGGAATTTGAAGGAACTTGAATGTAAAGTGGAGGGAATGTAAGAAAAATGTTCTGGAAAGAGGTAAACAGAGATAGACAGGGTGCCAAAGAAGTTAGTTGAGGAGTGAAAGAAAAAAATGGTAGATTATTAGTGGAGAATGGAGAAAAAGTTAGCAGATGAAGAGAACACTTTAAGGAATTGTTGAACATAGAGAATGAAAGTAGTGCAAGTATAAGTCCCTGCGGAATGGCTGGGAGAAGGAGGGATGTGAGAAGAGAGGAGGAAATCGGTAGGATGGAAGTTGTGGAAGCAATGAAGAAAGTTAAAATGGGGAAAGCTCCAGGAATGAATGAAGTGTGTGGTGAAATGCTGAAGCATGGGGGAGAGATAGTAACAGAATGGATGTGGAAGATGTGCAGATTGGCCTGGAAGGAAGGTAGAGACCCGGAGGATTGGAAGTCAGGTATAATTATTCCCGTGTACAAAGAAAAAGGGGGAAAGAGAAGTGTATGGTAATCATAGGGGCATTTGTCTTTTTAGTATAATAGGAAAAGTATACGGTAGGATACTTATTGACAAAGTTTGGAAAATAACAGAGGAATTAGTTGGAAAAGAACAGGAGTTTTTAGGAAGGGAAGAGGTTGTGTAGATCAGATGTACATTCTTAGATCTTCAGTGGAAAAGTTTCTACAGAAGGGAAAGAAGTTGTATGTGGCCTTCATGGATTTGGAGAAAGCATATGACGGGATGGACAGACAAGGATTGTGGAAAGTACTGAGAATATATGGAGTAGATGGGAAGTTGTTGAAGGCAGTGAAGAGTATGTATGAGGGTGCTAAGGCTGCAGTGCATGTGGATAGTGAACTGGGTGAACTTTCCTATTTGAAGGTTGGACTGAAATAAGGATGTGTCATGTTTCCATGGTCGTTCAGTGTGCATATGGATGGGGTTATAAATGAGATACAAGGTAGGGCAATGGATTTTGAAGCAGCCCTAGTGAGAGAGGGCAGTGTTTGGAAACTCACTATGGTGTTGTTTGCAGAGGATGCTGTGTTGTTAAGTGAAGACGAAGGGGAGCTTCAAGGCTTGGTGAATGAGTTTGGGAACGTGTAAGAAACGGAATCTAAAGGTCACTGTAGGGAAGAGTTAAGGTATGGTCTTCGAGAGAAGTGAAGTCAGTGAATGTACAGTGAGGCTGGATGATAAGGAAATGGAAAATGTGAGTACGTTTAAGTACTTGAGTTGTGTGATGAGTAAGGATGGAAGTCTAGAGGGAGAAGTGCTTGAAAGGGTACAGCAGGGAAGAAAGGTTGCTGGCTCCTTGAAAGCATTGATAAGAAACAGGAAAGTGAGCATGGAAGTGAAAAAGCTACTATATGACAGTATTGTTACACCAACTCTAACGTATGGAAGTGGAGCTTGGACCTTGGTGAAGGGAGAGAAATGAAGAATGAGAGCAGTGGAAATGAGTTATTTGAGAGGAGCATGTGGAGTCACATGGAGAGACAGACTGACAAATGAGGAAGTGAAGGAGCATTGTGGTATGGATATGGGTGTGATAGGAAACGTTAGGAGAAACACACTGAGGTGGTATGGCCATGTGGAGAGGATGGAGAGTGAGAGACTGACGAGGAAGTGTATGTGAGTGAGGTGGAGGGGGGGGAGAGGGAGGGTGAGGCCAAGGATGAGATGGAGGGATCGACTGGTGAGGCATATGAGAGAGGGGGCTGTAAGCTGGGAGCAGGGCAATAAAATGGCGGGGGACAGGACGACACTGAGGCGATTTACTTGTGGTCACTCTTTACGGGATGAAGGCGTCTGGCAATAAATAGATAGATAGATGGACTAGGAAAACAGAGGATTGAGCATAAATGGAGAAAAGCTAAACCATTTAAGATTTGCAGATGACAATGCCCTAATCTCAGAAACAGCAGAACCATTGCAAGAAATGTTAAATGACCTGAACAGAGAGAGTCTGAAAGTAGTGCTAAAGATGAACCGGAGTAAAAGTAATGTTTAATCCACAAACACCAAGTAGCGTCTTTAGAATAAGCGAAGAAATCATTGAAGAAATCCAGGAGTACAATTACTTGGGGCAAATACTGAAATTAACGAAAGATCATGAGAGCGAAATAAAAAAACGCATTACAATTGGATGGAAAGCTTTCGGTAAACATAGAGACATTATGAAAAGTAGCTTGCCAGTTTGTATGAAACGAAGACTGTATAACGAATGTATAATTCCAGCTATGACGTATGGTTGAGACCTGGAAACTAACAAAATCGATGGAAAATATATTAATTCGTTCTCAGAAAGCAATGGAAAGGTCAGTATTGGGAATATCTTTAAGAAACAGGAAAAGATCAACTTGGGTGAGAGAGCAGACAAAAGTCAAAGATATTATAGAAGTTATAAAAGAACAGAAATGGAGGTGTGCAGGCCATGTAGCAAGAATATGGGATAACCGATGAAGCAAGAGGCTGACTGGACACCAAGAGATTGTAAGCGTAGCAGAAAAAGGCCAGACAGGAGATGGAGTGATGAGACAGAGAAATATGCAGGGAAAGCATGGCAAAGATTGGCTCAGTCAAGGAATTCGTGGAGAAGGTTGGGGGAGGCCTTTGCTCAACAGTGGACTTGTAATGGCTGATGATATATATATATATATATATATATATATATATATATATATATATATATATATATATATATATCTAGGCTGCTTCCCCCAAGGAAAGGGTGGTAGCCGAGACAGGACGACACACTCCCCATTTACTCATCTATTCAAACACATTCATTCACATCTTAGCCCCAAAGGGGAGAACAGACAGATCCTCACCGCACCACACCGCACAAGGGACAACTGCGCAATGCAATCAGTGACATCCGCAGCAGGGCCCGACAGCAGAACTGGTTTACCCCTGCCACATCATAACAGACCCATCCCCTTACCCGCAGCTGACCTGACTAGCTGATCAGCCCAAATGCGGGAGAATATCCCCTCAGGGCTGCGTCATCACTTATTCATTCACAATTTCTCTCCATTTATTTCTGTCACGCACAGCCACTCTTCCTTGCTCAACAGACATCCCTCTCGCATCCAGCGCTCTCTTCACACTGTCCATCCATCCTATTCGTGGTCTTCCTCTCAGCCTTACACCTCTCACATCAGATCTAGTTATCTTTTTCACCAATCGCTCATTATCCATTCTCTCCATATGCCCAAACCATCGCAACACCCTCTGCTCAACTCTACCAGCCATCTCCCGAACAACTCCAGTTCTCCTTCGCACTTCATCATTTCGCACCCGATCCATACGCGTCACTCCACACATACTCCTCAGACACCTCATCTCCATTACATTCAAACTTTTCCCCTCTGCTACACCCATATTCCATGTTTCAGCCCCATATAATGCAGTCGGTACCACAACACCCTCATACAGCCTTCTCTTTACATCCATTCTAAGCGAACGACATTTAAACACTTTTTTCATTCCTCCCAGCACCTTTCCTACTTCATTTATTCTAAACTTCACTTCTGCATCTATTCTTCCATCCACAGCAACATGTGACCCTAGATATTTAAAACAATCTACCTCCTCAAGCAACTCACCATTCAAAACTATATTCATCCCCCTACCATCTATCAACCTCGTACACTTCATCACTTTACTCTTATTCTCATTTACTTTCAATTTCCTCCTTTCACACACCCTTCCAAACTCCTCTACCAACTGTCTCAATCTCTCCTCTGAATCAGTCACCTGTGCAGTATCATCTGCAAACAGCAGCTGCTTCAGATTCCAATCTCCACCATCAACATTTACCAGACTCAGACCACCTAAAACTCTTGCATTCACCTCCCTTACAACACTATCCATGTAAATATTAAACAACCAAGGCGACATCACACATCCCTGTCGCAGCCCCACTCTCACAGGAAACCAATCACTCACAGCATTTCCCACTCTTACACATGCTCTACTATTTACATAAAAACTTTTCACCCCTTTTAGTAACCTACCATCAAGTCCATACAATCTTGAAACAGTCCACAAAGCCTCCCTATCAATTCTATCATACGCTTTCTCTAAATCCATAAATGCCCAAAACACATCCTTGCCTTTCGCTAAATACTTTTCACACACTTGTCTCACAGCAAACACCTGATCAACGCATCCCCTCCCTCTCCTAAAGCCACACTGCTCATCACTAATCACTCCCTCTGTACCCTCTCTAACTCTCATAATTAACACTCTACCATACACCTTACCTACAACACTCAACAGACTTATATCCCTAAAGCTAGTACATTCATACTTATCACCCTTGCCTTTATACAACGGGACCACACAAGCACTTGCCCAGTCAATTGGCACCATACCTTTCTCAAAGCACACATTCAACAATCTTACTAACCAGTCAACAATAGTCACTCCACCACCCTTCAGGCATTCCACAGCACACCCATCCATACCTGCAGCTTTCCCTGTTTTCATCTCCTTTACTGCCTTCTCCACATCCTCCTTCGTGATCAAAGAATCATTTAACTCTCCCAACACATTTATTCCTTGCACCCTTCCATCCACCACAATCTCAGCCACCCTTTCCTCCTCTACATTTAACAATCTTTCAAAATACTCTGCCCATCTCTTCCTTACTGCATCCATCTCAATTAACATCCTTCTGTCCTCTGCTTTTACTCGTTCTTCCCTCCCAGACTCTCCCTTTCGCACCCTTTTCACCTCCTTCCAAAACATTTTCTTATTCTGTTGAAAATTCTCGGTCAGCCGCCTACCCCACCTCTCATCTGCTGCCACTTTAGCATCACGCACAGCCCTTCTCGCTCTATTCCTCTTTTCCTTATACCTTTCATATGACATCTCATCCTTCCTCTGCAGCCACACTTCATATGCACGTCTCTTCTCAGCCACAGCCATACGTACTTCCTCACACCACCATTCACTTCCTTTTCTTACACCACCACCCACACGTCTCACACCACATACCTCTTCTGCATGCCCCACCACAGCACTCTTAAACAACTGCCATTCCTCCTCCACGCTGCCATTTTCCCGATCTTTCACTGCATTCCACTCATCTTCCAATTTCTCCTGATACTCTATCTTTTTCTCTCTTTTATCCAACTCACTCACTTTCAAAACCTCCCTGCCACACCTAACCCTCCTAGCTCTCACCCATCTCTTACCTACTCTTAACTTTCCCTCCACCAGGTAGTGGTCAGACATACCTCCACCCTCCCCTCTCAGAACTCTCACATCCAACAATCTTCCTATTACATTCCTAGACACAACCACATAGTCCATCAAAGCTCTATCAACAACCCTTCCACCCTCCTGTCTCACCCATGTATACTTATAAATATCTTTCTTCTCAAACAGCGTATTCCCAATCACCATCTCTCGCTCAACACACATCGCTATCATTCGTTCCCCATTTTCATTTCTTCCAGGCACACCATGCATACCAACTACGCCTTCAACTGCTACATTTCCCACTCTAGCATTCAGATCTCCCATCATTACCACATTCACATTCGCTCCAAAACTCTGCAGGCACTCATCAACATCATTCCAGAAAGACTCCCTCTCCTGTTCATCCCTTTCACTACCAGGCCCATATGCACTCACAAACACCCACAACTCACGTTCAAATTTCGCTTTCACCCATATCAGTCTCGATGACACCTCCTTCCATTCAATCACACCCTGCTGTACTTCCGGACTCACTAACAAGGCCACACCTTCTCTTGCCCTTCCTCTATCAACACCTGACAATCTTCCATTCACACTTCCAAACATAGATTCCCCCTTCCCTTTCATCTTCGTTTCACTCAAAGCTAACACATCCAACTTTCTTCTCACAATCATTCTCCCAATCTCCTCCCTTTTAGCCTCAATCGTACTACATCCACGCACATTCATAGACCCAATCTTCAGGGTACGGGGATAACTCCATCCCCCATCCCTTTCTCTGGCCTGTCTCTTTTTAGGAAATAAAAAACAGAGGAGGGGGTCCCTAGTCCCCTCACCCCGCCCCTTTTAGTCGCCTTTTACGACACGCAGGGAATACGGTGGCAGTATTCTTCCTAACACAACCTGGCCGCAGAGTAGTAGTACCACCCCATAGTGCGGCCAGATTGTGTCCCCCCCGCCACATATATATATATAGATATATATATATATATATATATATATATATATATATATATATATATATATATATATATATATATATATATATACACACACGAGTCTCAGTGGTAAAGTGTGCGTTTTCGTACACTAGAAGTGAGGGTTAGCGCCCCGCCAGGGTAATAAACTTTGGTAGCGTTCTCTTGGCCATGTACTGCTTTGGCGGACACAAGGAGTGCTGTGGTTGAACCAGTGTCGCATGCTGTAAAGTATGTTTGCACCCAGTCGGCTTGGCGGGCCGATTACACTTGGTTCACAGACTACACACATATCCAAAGCCACTACAACACTACAATCACACTTACAAGCACTTCTCACCCTATATACAAGCTCTACCAGACAGCCTAAGCCACTTTGGTAGAGATACATAGGCTGTATCGTCCCTACTTAGGTCGGGATAGGCCGGTCCTGCAGTGGATACTGAAACGGCTGATGATGATGATGATGATACATATATATATATATATATATATATATATATATATATATATATATATATATATATATATATATATATATATATATATATATCATCATCATCAGCCGTTTCAGTATCCACTGCAGGACCGGCCTATCCCGACCTAAGTAGGGACGATACAGCCTATGTATCTCTACCAAAGTGGCTTAGGCTGTCTGGTAGAGCTTGTATATAGGGTGAGAAGTGCTTGTAAGTGTGATTGTAGTGTTGTAGTGGCTTTGGATATGTGTGTAGTCTGTGAACCAAGTGTAATCGGCCCGCCAAGCCGACTGGGTGCAAACATACTTTACAGCATGCGACACTGGTTCAACCACAGCACTCCTTGTGTCCGCCAAAGCAGTACATGGCCAAGAGAACGCTACCAAAGTTTATTACCCTGGCGGGGCGCGAACCCTCACTTCTAGTGTACGAAAACGCACACTTTACCACTGAGACCCGTGTATATATATATATATATATATATATATATATATATATATATATATATATATATATATATATATATATGTATATATGTATGTATGTATATATATCATCGTCATCATCATCAGCCATAACTAGTCCACTGCTGAACCAAGGCATTCCCCAACCTTTTCCACGAATTCCTTGACTGAGCCAATCTTTGCCACGTTTTCACTGCAAATTTCTCTATCTCATCTTTCCATCTCCTGTCTGGCCTTTTTCTACTACGCTTACATTCTCTTGGTGTCCAGTCAGTCAGCCTCTTGCTCCATCGGTTATCCCTTATTCTTGCTATATGGCCTGCCCACCTCCATTTCTGTTCTTTTATAACTTCTATAATATCTTTGACTTTAGTTTGCTCTCTCACCCAAGTTGACCTTTTCCTGTCTCTTAAAGATATTCCCAATATTGACCTTTTCATTGCTCTCTGAGAACGAATTAATTTATTTTCTATTGATTTCCATTTATATATATATAATACACACCCACTCCCACACACACATACACGAGGTGCTACCCAAAATTTCCCGAAATTTGAAAGCCGAGCAGAAAACCGCATGTTGTATATATTTTGTGTGGGTGTCAGATGGCAGTGCATGCAGCCTGTGTATATTTGTGTGTCAAGTGACGTTGTGCTGGGTGGATGCGTTCGCTTCATGTGTGTGTTTTTTTGCCGTTGTGTTTGGGTCAGCTTGCATAATTTCTTGCCCAGAAAATTAAGAATGTGGAAGGGCAATGTGCGTGTACCCAGTTTTGTGTGAAACTTGGGAAGAAAGCAGCAGAAACTGATGAAATGTTAAAACAAGCATTTGGTGACAATGCTTTGAGGGTTAAACAAACCTTTTACTGGTTTAAACATTTTAAAAACGGACGAATGTCAATAGACGACGATGCGTGTTCTGGTCGCCCTTCCACCAGTTCAGCTTCTCATCGTGTGGCCAAAGTTTGTGCAACCATCCTCGAAGATCGCAGGAGGACAACCCACTAAGTCTGTGACATTGTTAGCCTGTTGTATAAAACTTGCCAACACATTTAGTCTTGCGACGCAAGGCGAAAACGTCCAGACAAGTGGCACGCAAACAAGTGGGTGTTTCACCATGTCAGTGCACCAGTGCACACAGCCCTTGTTGTTCAGCAGTTTGGGGCACAAAAAAGCAGGCCGATTGTCCTCCCAAAAAGCAGGCCGATTGTCCCCCACCCCACTTATTCACCAGATTTGATCGCATGTGATTTTTTCCTCTTTCCGAAAATGAGAATCCAGCTGAAAAGACTAAGACTTGACGCCACTGAGAAGATCCCGGAGAAAATCGCATAAGATCCTGAACAAGCTGATGCTCAAGGATTTCCAGAACGCTTTCCGATCGTAGGAGAAGCCCTGGGATCGATGTCTGCACGCCCGCTTTAGCCAAATTTTGGGAACTTTTGGGTAGCACCTCGTGTATAGAAATATATACAAGGAAGAAGGAACCAAAGGCTAGTTGCCTGCGTCTGACATAGAATTAAAATTGTAATGGAGCTCCCACTTCTTCCCAAGCGATTTATTTTGCCTTATTATACGTTACAATTATCTTTTAAGTTCCCTACGTAATTCTAAGATCGCCATATTCAGCATAAGTAAGGTACAAAATTATATTAAGCTACTGGATCCAAAAATAAATCGCTGAGAGAGAGGTGCTAGGGAGCCTCCTAACTCAACGAGAATGTCTTTGTGTATAGCCAGACGCCTTAATCCCGTTCAGTTCGAAAGCCACCCCCACGCAGAATATATTTGCTAGGAGTTCACAAAATAAAAAATATGAGAGATCTTCGGGATGAAAGTGTAAAAGGGTAACTCCCCGCTGTGGTAAAAAAAATACAAGGGATCCATTTATTGTGCTTTTCTACCTTGTGTGTTTTAAGGACCGTTCAGTCTGGTTTTGTGAGAAGTGAAGAGATTTTGGCTGCTTCTGTAAAATTACTGATCAACCATACAATCCATGAACGTAAAACACACACACACACACATACACACACACACACACACACACACAACATTAAACCACGGTAAGGGTTATGGAAGTCAAAAATGATGCAGGTAGGAACGCTAAGTAGGCCGTCGCTGCGACACACGAGTCTCAGGATGCATAATATATGAACCATCCTGTAGAACCTGGTCGCTTTGTAACTCTCTCTCTCTCTCTCTCTCTCTCTACAGTATATATATATATATATATATATATATATATATATATATATATATATATATATATATATATATATATATATATCACAGGAAGAATAAAGAGGGAGCAGAATCCTCCCATATCCCTTGATCTTCCTGCAGAAAGAAATATTCGTTCTGGGACAAAATACATCACACTATTTTCTTTTGCGGGGAGGAAAAGAAGGAAACTGTAGCCTCTTCCAATGTCCGTAGTTCTTCCTGCAAAAACAAATCTAAGTCAGAACAGGGAATCTATGTGAGGAACTGAGACCCTACAAAACACAAGCATATCTTTTAGGTCTGGTGGTCTAGTGGGTTAAGGCGCCCCAACCTAATGTGGCCCAAGAGTTTACATCAGACGGCAAGTAGGAATGTATTGCTTATACAATGCCACCCATGGACAAATAAATGGTCACTCTTACTTTAAAGGACAAGACTTATTAGCCTGGCCCAGGGCCCCTACGCTCCTGGTGGGATAATGAAGGACTGCATGAAAGACAGAGACAGACAGACAGAAAGAAAAGGGTAGTAGATAGATAGACAGATAAACAGATAGATCGATTGATGGATGGATGGATGGATGGATAAATGCTTCACAGCAACTCATAATTTCATGACAGCGCAGTAAGGACGAAAAAACAAAAAACTATCAAAATATCGGACCTTAAAAACTGAACTTTTAATGGTTCACCCGGAAGCATTATTGTTAAAGGCTGGTCATCGTGCAGCGGGTTTTATATGTAAATTATACTGGGTAATTTCTAAACGTTTTTTCAGGGGATTTAAAACACCGTGGGACTTTTCGAAGGGATTTATAAGCCATCAGATTTGTTTTCAGAGGATTTAAAAAACTCCAATTTCTTGCTGAGAGTTTTTAAAAGACCCAATTTTGTTCTCAGAGGATTTAAAAGCTTCTGATTCTTCTCAGTGAGGATTTATAATGCCTGATTTTGTTTTCTGGGGATTTAATAGCCACTTTCCGAGAGAATTTAAAATCCATAATTTTCTTTTCGAGAATTTAAAATGCTACGATTTTTTTCTGCGGGGATATTAAAGACTGATTCCGTTTTCTGTGGATTTATAGGTTTCCGATATCTTTCTGAGAGGATTTAAAAGACCTAACTATGACCTCAGAAGGATTTAAAAGCCTATTATTTCGCTTTGATAGGACAGAAAAAAGTTTATAACGTTTTACTAGGATTAAATGACCCTCCAATTTCGTTTTCAAGGAATTTGTAGAACTTCCACTCCTTTTATTTTTCACAAGCAGGATTTCTCATAGACTGAATAATATAATCTATTAGGAGCAATAATTTTATATAAAGACAAACACCATCGTTATAAAGGACTTTAGTATCGTAGTTTTTTTTTTTCTTTTTTAAGCAAGAAAGAAGGAACAATACACCAGGGCCCTGCATATTGCTTCCTCCAAGAAAAAACAAAAACAAGATAACAGAGAGACAAATTCAAGATCCATTCATTTCACCTACAGACTTAAATTCCACACATCATATGAAAATGCTATACTGGTAATATATTTTCTTTCTTTTCCTCTCTACTCACTTTTTGTCTCTGTCCACTCCATCTCTACCCACCGTTAATGTCTGTTTCTTTATCTATATCCCTTTACTCCTTTCTCTTTTCTTCTCATACTGCCCTCCATTTCCCTCTCTTTCTGTCTCCCTCGACCCTGCCTTCCATTTCCCTTACAGTCTCCCTCGACCTGCCAACCGTTGTCCGTGATAAGACAGATGAGCCTCAGTTCCAGCCATGAAGACTCCCAAATACGTCTTATTTACTTTTGTCTCATTCCTACCGAGTTTAATAATCTGATCTTTCACTTTGCCTCCTGTCTATCTTTCTCTTCGTCTCCTGTCTGTCTGTCTCTCTTCTTCCCTTCTGCTTGTCTCTCTTCGTCTCCTGTCAGGCTGTCTGTCTCTCGTAGCTTCCTGCCTGTCTGTCTCTCTCCGTCCCCTGTCTATCTCCCTTCACTTCCTGTCCACTCGTATTTCTTTCTCTCAGTCTCTCGTCCATCGTTCCTGATAAGACAGACGAGCAGCCATTGCCATTTATGATAAGTTGTAGCCAAAATGGACTCCTTTATCATCCCACCATTCGTCCTGCCACGCCATCTCGCGTCGGGAAAAGGAACTCTGCCCCATTTGATTCCTGCCTTGGGTTGTGCAGCGCCAGGTCTATTTGATCCCGACTACGGTCAAACTGTTTTACCTTAGAAGAGACGTGGTAGGTGGGGGCGCCAATCATCCACTCACTTGATGTAGTGTTCCCAGCTTCTCCCTTCACCTTTCTATGTCTGCCCTCCTCTTCCTGCATCACTCTTTCCTTCCTGTTACTTTTTAGTACTCTTTTTACCACTTCAGGTAGCTGTACACAGTCTGAGAGACAAGCCTAATGGTTTCCTGTGACTCAGGAAGCCATTTACAACTCTGGGTGGTAACCATGTAGCAAAAAAAGGGGGTGGAGTGGAGCTACCATGGTGCCCCTGCTAACTGGGTCGAGAAACGCAAGTGCGGCATCCATCCACAAACCAAACCTCCACACTTTTCCCCGCCGTCAACCACAAGGGAACATTGGTTCCTTTCATAGATCAGCCCTGCAGGGAGGTTGTTTGCTTGCGGTTCATGGATCTACACTGCCAGACAGACTGGGGCTGATCAGCAACAACAACAACTTTAAAAGAGAAGTCAGTACTGCAGAAGATTTTTTAAAAGGCCGATTTTCATTGAGATAATTTTTTTTGTTAGGGGCATGATGATAATGATGATGATGACGACGACGACAATGATGATGATAATAATAATGATGATGGTGATGATGAAAATAGTTTACGAATTGTCAGCACTTTTCTCCTGCTTTTGTATGTATCTGATTCAGGGCTTAGAACAGACAGTCCGCTCCCACAGACCCAGCAGTCGCATGTCAGCACTTGGGCACTAATGGCCACTGTCCCTGATGAATACCTGCTCGGGGCGGTATTCCTATAACATGTTGGTGGGTAGTGTGGAAAATCAGTAAAGTCGGTTGGCCTTCAGTTCATCAGATTGTTCCCTTCCACGGCCTGCAATCGAACTCGCGTCCTGTCGTGTTTGTCATCACGGGGTCAGGTTATTGGTTCATTACTCTGGTTGTCCTGCAGAGACCCTGAACAATAGCAGGAGAGGGACACTAGAGACAAGGGCAGCAGGGATGGGGAGGCGGGAGGGAATGGGAGAATGGGAGGGGACAATATTTGAAGAGATGGAGAGAGACGAAATATTAGGAGAGAAAATGAGAGGTAAAACCACTTCGGGGAATAAACGAAGAAGGATTAACTATATGCCTATCGACCACACGAGACACATTTAGGCAAAGCATCAATTTCACTAAGACCCAACTTACCCTACAATACGACCTGAAACAGTCAACATTGTATCCAGGTTCCTAATTGCACTACTGGGCGAACAGGGACAAAGGGGAGAGAAATTGTGACGCAACAGTTTGACCAGACGAAGAATCGAACTCGTCTTCTTCCATCTGACGGCTGGATAGAAAGATATAAAGTACAAGGGAAGGATTTGGGGTGAACAGTATTCTGGATGGAAAGAAATAATAATTATGTTTGAGGAGGAGATGCCCTTCTTGTCAGGTAAAGATGGTTAACAGCGAATCATCCCCCCATATACCACGTCATTACAATTTGCTCCATTTCACACGCGCCTATAACTCTCCGGGATACTCAGACCTATATGATTCAGAGTCTCGTCCTCACCATCCTTCTATGTGCTTCTGGGCCTCCCCCTTCATTTCCTTCCCTCTACTTCTGATTTGCATATTATCTTCATCAATCTCTCGTCACCCATTCTCTCCATACGCCAACACCACTTTAACGCACCCTCGTCTGTCCTTTTCAGCACGCTACGCCTTCGCTGTTTCCACATCTGTCTCTTACAGTTTCATTTTTCACCCTGTCCAACAACCTCACCTCATTTATCCAGTAGACCTAGCACTTCCACCCATTCACAGTCACACAGCACACTTAACACTTCACAGTCATACAGCACAGTCGGCACCACTATGCCTTCGTACATATCAGTCTTCTAAGAGACTGATCTTTCCTTCCACATATTTCTTAGTCCCACTAACAATTCTGCCTCCTTTCCTGTCATATGGCGTATTTCAATGCAGTGAGTGCCATCCGTTGCTATGTCGGCCCTCGCCCCCTCCCCCTCCCTCCCAAATACTTAAAACACATATTCGGTTCCTTTACATCTTCCCTATTTACACATACTTTTATGTCGTTTGCCGTCTCACTACGACATATCCCACCCTTTCCCTTTCTCTCATTTGCTGGCACACACACACACACACACACACACACACACACACACACACACACACACACACACACACACACACACACACACACACACACACACACACACACACACACATGGGAATAATGGTATACCGGTATGTTACAGGCAGACTGTGTAATAAATCACTTCGCGAAATGACTAGTCAGGTTATAAAATAAAATAAAAAGTTGAATTAGGTTGCGTTAACCAGGTCAGGTGTGGGTATCGGGGTGGGTCCATTATAATGTGGCAGAGGTAAACCAGCTTTGTTGTCGGACCCTACAGCGGATGTCGCTGATTGCACTGCGCAGTTGACCCTCGTGCGGTGTGGTGCGGTGAGGATCTGTCCTTTCTCCCCTTGGGGCTAAGATACGAGCAAATGTGTGTGTGCAGATGAGTAAATTGTGTGTATGTCGTCCTGTCTCGGCTACCTCCTTTTTTGGGGAGGGAAGCAGCCTAGGTATATTGACAGATAGATAGATAAATTAGGCTGAGCACTAATCAGGTTAAAATAATCTAGGCTAGGTTTAGGTAAGGTTAAGTTGGAGATCTGGATTTGGTTAACTTCTCCTAACCATACCCATACTTAGCCACAGTTAACTCTCCTAAAACTAACTAACATAATTGCCCTAAACCGGCTAACTTAACCTAACCTAACCAAACCAAACCTAAACTTGACCCAGTTTACCCTCATTTCACGAACTCATTAGCCATTAATCACGCTTTTTATGATGCTCCCCATAACAAGGAGAAGGCCTACAGAAGGCACCGCAGCCAACCCACCCATTAATCTCATCTCATTTGTGTTTCTGTCAGGAATCTCACTAAGTCTGTTCTTTGATCTGCTGAAAATAATTTCATTCGTACTAAATGCTCTCAACTCTTCAACTCAAATTCTTCTCGCTCTTTCTGGTATCTTGCCAAAAACCTTTCTAACATCTTTACCTCGACATCCTTCCCTCCTCTGTTCCATTCTGATGACTCTGTAGCTATTTCTTCTACTGATAAGGCAGAACTCTTTGCACAGTCTCTGTCCTCCAATTCCACCTTACGCGATTCCAGCGCTGTTCCTCCATCACTTCCCTCCTCTTGCTTCATCATGGCTGATATTAAAACTTCTTCAACTGATGTATTTTCTGCCATCACTGGCCTCAGTATTAACAAGGCATATGGGCCTGATAGACTCCCTACTGTTGTCCTCATGAACTGTGCTTCTGTGCTTACACCCTGCCCAAGTAAACTCTTTCGCCTTTATCTGTCAATTCGTACCATTCCATCTTGCTGGAAGTTTACTTTCAGTCAGCCTGTCGCAAAGAAGGGTGACCGTTCCCAACCCTCTATCGCCCAACAGCTTTAGCATCCTGTGTTTCAAAGTTTTCGAGTCCATTTTTAACAAAAAATTTTTAAAGCATCTTTCCTCTCACAACCCCTTTCTGATCGTCAGTATGGGTTCCGTCAGGGACGCTCCACTGGCGATCTTCTCACCTAACTTCCAGACACCTGGTCAGCCTCCTTTCGAGACTTTGGCGAAAGTTTTGCCATTGAACTTGACATCACAAAGGCTTTCAGTCAAATCTGGCATAAATCTTTTATTTCCAAACGGCTTTCTTATGGTTTCTGTCCTTCCATCTGTGCCTTCATTTCCAGCTTCGTTTCTGGTCGTTTTATTGCAGCTATTGTAGACGGTCACCGTTCTGCCCCTAAAACAATCAGTAATGGTGTTACCCAGTGGTCTGTCCTATCACCAACTCTCTTCCTTTTATTAATTAATGACCTTCTAAGCTGCACATCTAACCCAATGCATTCATACCCTGATGACTCCACCCTTCACCTTTCTATTCGCTTCCCGCAGTTTCCATCTCAGCAGTTACTTCAACAAACAGGGGATTAGGCTATGGCACACCTATGTCTGACTTGGTTCATATTTCTAATTGGAGTAAAAGTAATCTTGGTTTTAATGCATCAAAAACATAGTTTTTACGTCTATCAACCCGACAAAATTTCTCGCAGCAGTATCCTCTAATTTCTAACAATACCCAACTCAATCTTCTATCATTTTTAAACAACTTTGGGTTTCATTCTTTCGGGATTTATCTTGGAAAGATCATATTACCTCTCTTATAAAATCTGCTTCCAAGAAATTAAGTGTACTAAGCCTACTCCATGCCTTTCTTAACCCCTGCACAGTTGGTGACTTTATACACAGGTTTTATTTGCCCCTGTGTAGAGTACAACTCTCATGTGTGGGGAGAGTCCCCACACGCAACTCTTCTCAACAAGGTGGAGTCGAAGGCTTTTCGTTTCATTAACTCTCCTCCTCTTACTGGCTTCCTTCGACCTCTCTCCCTTCGCTGCACTGTTGCATCTTTATCTCTTTTCTATAGCTACTTCAATGGTCACTGCTCCTCTGACTGTCTGCTTACATCCCTCCACCACCACGGCGGGCGCGTAGCACCCGTTTAGCAACAAACTCTTATCCCTTTTCTACCCAGCTCTCTAATGCAAAAAATTAGCCGTTACTCCCAGTCCTTCATTTATGAAACAGGTCAACTCTGCAGCTGTCTCCCTCTGTCTGTATTTCCTACTTCCTATGATCTCCAGCCTTTCAAACGCAGTGTGTCCAGGCATCTCAAAATTAACGGATCTTTAATATTGCTCTCTGTTATTTTGTTTTTATTTTTTTCTTGGATGGAAAAATTTGGGGACTCCTGGCCCTTGGCTCCTTCTTCCATACATAAAAAAAAAACACACACACCCAACGGCTGATCTCATGCACTGGGTAGTGTGTGTGTGTGTGTGTGTGTGTGTGTGTGTGTGTGTGTAATAATTTTGTATATAACACTTCGTGTCTCATGTTGATATCCTTGGGGTGTGAAGGGTCAGAGGCTGGGCCACTGTAGTGCTCAGGGTTCTGTCCTATTACCAATTCTATCCTTTCTAATCTTCAACGACCTTCTGAGCTGTACATCTAACCCTATACACTCATACGCTGATGACTCCACCCTTCACCTTTGCAGTCGTTTCCCGCGGTGTCTACTGTATCTCAGCAGTTACTTCACCACAAAAGGGATGAGGCTGTGGCACACCTAATGTCTTACTTGGCTTATATCTCTCAAGATCCAGTGAGAGAACAGGTCTGATCGTTTTGCCTCCCCCGCGCACCTTGGTGACGTCACGCAGTACATTTCTCGGGAGTTCAGAGACAACAGGTAAAGGGGATGGGTAACTGCGACAAAATACCACAGTTTGCTAAATTTTGTTGTCGCCCTCGTCAGCGTTTAATATAACTATATTGGTGTTAATCTTACTAATGTTACTGAATGCTTCTTAACTTATAGCTTCAATACTGATACACACCACCACACCACAAAAGATATATGTATATACATATATATATATACATTATATAGTATATTATATAATATATACACATCAGATATACCACACCACACACACCACCACACCACATTAAATATACCATACTGCCCAGGCCACCACACCACATCAGATATACCACACTACACACACCACCACACCACACCAGTTATACCACACTACACACACCATCACACCACATCAGTTATACCACACTATACATACCACCACACCACACCAGTTATACCACATTTACACACACCGTCACATCACATCAGATATACCACATTGCACACACCATCACACCGCACCTTTCTAAGGATGATAAAGCCAAGGTGTCTCTCTCTCTCTCTCTCTCTCTCTCTCTCTCTCTCTCTGTATATATATATATATATATATAAAGGTTATATTTTACAATGTGTCACCATAATGGCATCATTTACCTTATTTTCTCCGAACATGGGAAAGAAGAGAATCAAATTACTTTTAAAATTTTACTTGGTTGTGTTTTGATTTGACCCGAGAATTCAAAAGTTCAAATGTGTCTAGACTATCTTACAAACTTTGAAAGGCCCTTTTAAATTAATCCACACAAATAACTATATATACAGTACTCGTATTTTATTTTGGCAATATACTCGTATTTTATTTTGGCAATAATATCTTCAATCAGTTATTGTAACCCTTATTGCTAATAATGACTGCACTCAGACAACCAGCCAGCTGCAAGGTTACCTTTCAGCCTCGATAAGTTGATTGTTGGGACTGCAGTGTCCTCAAGTTTCTTCAGATTGGCAGGAACTGGTAGATTCAAGAGTTCATGCTGAAGGTGTCTCTGTAAGCAGTGGGCTCAAAATGTAGACTCCAGACGCGTGCATTGCTGGCATTAATATTATCTCTGCCACAAAGATAAATCCACCTTTTTTTTCAATTTCTTATCCTTTGGGAAACGATATAAATGTATATCTCCATTTTCCTTATTTTTACGCTACGAGGATGTGCATCCTTAAACTGCACAGCACACCATTAGCTTAGCTTGGAGTGAAAAGTCAGGAGGAGCTGGAGATCTTCACCCAAGGGAGTCTAAGTCCAACTGATCGCCTTAACCCTACTGGAGTGGCGGGCTCAGGTGCCACTTGACGTCATGCACGGAGTGGTACGATTTTTACACAGAAATTATCAGACCTTGTATCTCACTAGGTCTTGATATCTCTGATTGGGGTAAAAGAAATCTTGTTCTTAATGCTTCAAAAACTCAATTCTTACATCTTTCAACTCTTCATAATCTTCCGCAGGAGTTTCCTTTAATATTTAACCATATCAAACTAAATCCTGCATTATCTTTAAACGTGTATGAGATTTCATTCTCTGGGGATTTATCTTGGAAAGATAATATTAACTCATTTGTGTAATCTGTTTCCAAGAGTCTAGGTGTGCTAAGCGAACTCCGTGCCTTCATATTGTTGACTTTATACATGGGTTTTATTCACTCCTGTGTAAAATACAACTCTCATGTGTGGGGAGGCTCCCCACAGACAGCTCTTCTCAACAATGTGGAGTCAAAGGCTTATCGTCTCATGATTTCTCCTGCTCATACTGGCTCCCTTCAACCTTCGTCTCTTCGCCTCACTGTTGCATCTTCATCTCTTTTCTATCGCTACTTCAATGATCGCTGCTCCTCTGAACTGTCCGCTTTCATCCCTCCATCACCACGGCGGGCGCCTGGCACCCGTCTAGCAACAAAATCTCATCCGTTTTCTGTCCAACTCTCTGATGCAAGAGTTAACTGTTACTCCCAGTTCTTCATTTATGCAACAGATCAACTCTGGAACTGTCTTCGTCTATCTGTATTTCCTGCTGTCTATGACCTCCAGTCTTTCAAACACAGTGTGTCCAGGCATCTCGAAATGAACAGATCTTGAATTTGGCTCTGTTATTTTTTTTCTTTTTTCCTTGGATGGAACAATCTTACAGGCTCCTGGCCTTTGGTTCCTTCTTCCAGGCATTAAAAAAAAAAAGTCCAAAACATGAAAAGGGTACACGACCATCCTGCATTCATTGATGGCATTACGTGATTGAGAAGCCTCCAGTCACTTCACAAGAATCACACGCCTACAAAGTAATCGCTACGACTGGGACGCTCTAAGCACATTACATGAATATCCAAGAACACATGACCTACCTTTTCACAGCTCAACTAGAAGCAAAGTCCACAACGCATCAATTTACCTGGTGCCTTCCTCTCCCTGCCTCCCTGCCTGTCCGCCTGTCCTGTCCGCCATGCTCTGAGCTACGACTGTCATGAACAAGGAAGAGAATCACAAATCCTCAGGTGCCGGCATGGAAACAGTCAGGATCGTATGCTAATTGGCTTGAAAGATTTCGTTGCAACTTTTTCTCAGCGATTAATTTAGTTTAATACACCTTAATATCTACTTATATGTCAGTGATACAAACTGTGCCGATATTAGAACCATTTGAATAACCAACAAGTGAATCACATAAAGAAGTAGTGGGAGATGATGACATGATGGAGAGTCGTTTGTGGCGACCTCGTTCGGGATTAAGGTGTCTGGCTCTAGGTAGATAGACAGGGTAAGCAAAATAAATCGCCAAGGAATAAGCACTACGAGGCATGCTATTGCACCTAGGACACAGCTGAAAGTCTAACGATGAGAAGCCCTGACTTTCCGATCCCAGGGAAGTGAGGGACAAGATCACTAGGAAAATCGGCATACAAGAAGGGCCACATAATTATAACGATACCTTTCCACTCCGCCGAGGAATTTCTCCTGTGCTGAGGGGACATTACCACTGTCTCTCCCTGCCTTGGTGCATTTCAAAACACAAATAACTCACGTCCACTGCCACACCAGCGCCCACAGCGGCAGAATGATCCGTCTCCGCATTACATAGAATACGCCAGATAGGTTTTAAGTGAACTGCAATTTAGGTTACTGATCCCCCTGTAGTTTCCCCGGAACATAGAGCAGAAAACAGGCTGACAGGAACTAAGCCCCCTCACGATGATGATGCATTCTTCATTTCATTCTTGATAACACAAATATTTTACTGAAGTCAGGGAAGACGACTTGTAGCGAAGTGGTTTATAAAGTGACCCGTCCAGCTCGAAATGTCCATCCTAAGCTGAATAAAATCGTCTGGTTGTAGCAAGAATAATGCACACAGACTTATTCATAGAGACTCACGACTAGAGGGGAGGGAGAAGGTGACAAAATTACCTGGGAAATTTTCAGTTCCCCCCAAAAACAAAAACCATAACCGCCTTACTTGAAATTAAAGGACGCTTCAAAAGGCTGTCTCGTTTCTCAGGTAGGCTGACCATTGTGAAAAATTACTTTTACCTTTTCTTGCTATACATTACACGAACAAAATCATCGGCGTAAAAATTTCTCGCTCTAACTGGCATGTCTGGCGTTCTTTTATGCTACCTTATTCATGATCGAGGCAGCTCTTGTATTCTGTTCCAGCTGAGGCCAGACGATTTACTGAACTGAAAGTGAGACGTGGGAGGCTGTGTTAATCCTGCCATCATTAAGTCCGCAGTACATAGCAGAATTTTTTTTTTCCATCAAAGCTTCATTGGCATGTCTACAGGTGGTGTGCTTCTTCCTTCCCTTTACAGAATAAATATTACGGAAAAATTTAGTGTTTTGAAATACGTACTTCGCTTGACCCTCTCATGGTGGGAAAAACACTAGTATAATTTATTCCGTCAGCCAATTTTACTCATATAATACTGAGGGTCGTTTGCATAATTCTGAAATAAAAAAGTGTGATGCAGACCCCGAATTATTTATGCTTTTTGAAGTACGTGATGATGATGGAACATATCTGGCCTTCCATTATGGCTGCTGACTGCGTTCGAAGTCACAAAAAAAAAAAAAAAAAAAATCCACAAATAAAAACGAAAAACAATCACGACAAAATATTACACATGTCCCACATTTTGAGGGACTGACATATTTTTATCGCCTATACTGGGAAAGCTAGAGAGATATACAGTATATATATATATATATATATATATATATATATATATATATATATATATATATATAAATATATATATATATATATATATATATATATATATATATATATCACTGTTTCTCTTTCTATCGATCTAATTGTCCATCGATGTATTAATCAACGGTATATTTGTCTGTTTGTAATAAGAAGTTTGTGTGGAGCATCACGCACAAACAGTAAGGGACTTCAACAAACTTTAAAACAAATGTTGTTAAGGGCTCCTTACAATTTGCTGTAGGAAAAAAATACAAATCCGGAGAAGTCGACCGCGTAGCTGCGTCGTGCCAGAATACCCGTGTGTGCGGAGCATCACGCACAAAAGGTACGAGATAAACAGACTCCAAAAGCAAAAGATTTATGCACCAAGTCAACTCTGGAACTGTCTCCCTCTGTCTTTATTTCCTGCTTCCTATGATCTCCAGTCTTTCAAAAGCAGTGTGTCCAGGCATCTTGAATTTGGCTCTCTCTTGTATTTTGTTTTTCTCTTGGAAGGAACAATAATTGCGGGCCCGTGGACTGTGGTTCCTTCCTCCTCGCATAAAAAAAATAAATAAATAAATAAAAAGATCCTTCAGGAGTGTGGCACGGAGCAAAACTGGAAAAATCGACTACGTACGTAGGTCAAGCCAGAATAACCGTAAAAGTGACAGAGGGGCAGGGCAATACATTACATACAATCCGTACTTTCATCTCATTCCATAATCCTAAGTTCGCGTCAGTCTGTCTGCATTGCTAATTCTGACGGAGCATGACTCAAAAACAGTAAGGGATATCGACAGTCCTCAAAGGCAAGTTGTTAATGACCTTTTGGAGTGCGCTTTAAGCCAAAATATTTTAGGAAAAAGTTGAATGCACACTTGTATCGTTCCAGCATAGCCGAAATATGACAGACGAGCATCGCAAAGCAGGATATATATTTTATGCATGTATATATACTTAAATCTACGGTATTCTTATAATCCTAAATTCGCGTCTGTATGTTCGTCCGTCTATCAGTCTGTTTGTAATGTAAACACTGTAGAGCAGCAAACAAAAAAGTAATAGACATCAACATCCTCCAAAAGCAGAATATGCTATGTACCATTTAGTGCGTTTTAAACTCTCACCCCTCAAAAACAAAAAATCCGAAAACCGAATGTCGAATGCGTACCTGTATCAAGCCACCATATCCGCACATATGACACAGAGGGACAGGCAAATTATAGCAAACATATATTATACACATCCAATTCCATAATCCTATACCCGTTTCTGTAATGCGAACTTTATGCAGATCATAAGTAAAAATGGTGGGAGATATCAACAAACCTCTCAAGCAAAAGTTCTTACCGTCCCTTTGGTGTGTTCTTTATGCCACAAAATTCCCTAAATTATCCCAGTCTGCCTCCTTGCAGTGACATGGAAAAAATGCAATTCCCTGAAGGCATAAGATGCGACATTTCAACGCTCCTAATAACAGTAATCCATGACAGAGACAAAGAGAGGCTAAGGTTCTTCTATGTCCAAGTCGATTATAGCCCATATCCCCCCTCATTTTGTGTGTGTGTGTGTGTGTGTGTGTGTGTGTGTGTGTGTGTGTGTGTGTGTGTGTGTGTGGTCCACCCGTAACTCTTCCAACATCTGAGGTAGTCCATTCTGTTATAGTTACAGGTCGTGGTCGTAACTTAGCATAACTAAACTCTCTATCCCATTCTTATGTAAAGCACCTCCATGGGTCTGCCAAAACCTGAATTGTAGGAACCACAAAGTAAATATCAGACCCTACATACCATTACGTCGGTGCTGGAGAGGGGCGCCTTCACGTGATGGCACTGATATGACCGGGAGGTGGAACTGACGGACCATGGAAACGTCCTCCCGTTCCATTTCTAAAACCCAAAAGGAGGATGGTGACTTGAGGAAGAGGACAGCTACGGCCTGCACTCCTCTGGGTTCATCCTCGGTGGAGCTTGTGGTTTTACATAATTATCTATCTATCTATCTATAGCTTGACGCCCTAATCCCGCAAAGGGTGGCCGCAGACAAAACGCCTCCAAGTCGCTCTGTCACCCACCCATTGACTGCCCTCCCCCCAGCTCACTCCCCCCTCCCTCATATACCTCTCAACTATTATACTACTACTATTAATTTGTTCCTACTGTTGCAATGATAACGTACAGTACACTTAATTCTTTCCTTTCTACTTCCAATCTATTTCAATTAGTTACCGACAAGAGGGGTCAGATACAGCTTTCATTAACCCTCTCAGTGTGGGAGGCCTTTCTCAAGTTGAATAAAACAGTCTGGAATAAGCTAGAATGAAATACGAAATACGTCGTCGCAGCGAAGGGACTGATGTTTTTTTCTTCTTTTCTCTTATTTCCTTTTTCCGTCCCAGAAGGACACAATGTTCTGACATCAAAAGACGCATATTTTCACGAGCTTCACCATTGCAGTTTCGCAATTTTGACACTAAAGCATCCGAGTCACGGCCGAAAAACTGGGCAACTTTCTATCGCATTTTGGCGCGTCTGGTGGAGGATTATTGGTAAAAATGTTGATGTGTGGCGCTATATGTATCCAGGGTTGGTAGGTTGAGGCGGAAACCGTCCAATCATGTGATGTAGCGCTACCTTCAGGTAACTGTTCAATGAATGTCTTTTAGCCTAGGAAATGTTTATATTTTAATACAAAGAAGAAAGAACCCAGGCTAAAAGCCTGTAAAATTGTTCTTTACAAAAAGGACGGAACAAAAGCAAGCCAATTACAAGAACCATTCATTTCGAGATGCCCGGACACACTGCGTGAAAAAGACTAGGGGTCATAGGCAGAGGACAATACAGAGGAAGACAGTTCCAGAGTTCACCTGTTGCATATACGGTGGTAATTATATGACCAGCAAATCAATTCCTGCTGGTGTAATGGGCTAAGGCGTTCTAACCGATTTGGCCCATAAAGGGTTTAAATCCAAGACGTGACTGGGGTTTATTGTTCACATAATGCCGTTTGGGGGCGATCGGCTGATCACTCGAGACTTAATGTCTGAAATGGGTGGCCAGACTTCGGGGACCCCACTTTTTTTTTTTTTTTTTTTTTTTTTTTTTGCCTATCGACCATTGAGGCCGAAGCCCCTGGTCATTAAGGCAAAAATATATATATGTATATACATTGACAAATATACACATATATATATGAACATATATATATACATACATACATACATACATACACACATCCATGCATATGAACATACACACTTTCATGCACACGTGTATATATATATATATATATATATATATATATATATATATATATATATATATATATATATATATATATATAATAGTTTTTATTTTATTATTTTTTTATATTTTTGTTTTTATTAGTTTTTTTTTAATTTTTTATATTTTTAACCTTATATTACTTATAATCAAAAATACCTAATCTAAATACCCTAAAACTAACCACCTAACAGACAAATCGCTAACCTATACTAAATCCTAAGAGACAAATAACTAGACCTACACTAATGGTAAAAAAGCCTCGACCATGAGAACACCATCGACTACAGATAAGTAATGCCTTTCTACACTACATACCTGCACTCATCACCTGGTGACTGTCAGTCGAGGCACAACATAATATAGGGGACATCAATATATGAAAGGGAACCAGATGAGTCAGGAACATTTCCATACACGTCACCTGTCGTCCCTAATTAGAATAACTTAAGCAAGATGGTATACTGTATTTACATAATTCGTACAAAAAGTGAAGAACCTCGCCCAGCAGACCACCATCGACTGCAAGTGCCCAATACCTTCCTATATTGCACACTTGCACTCATCAGCTGGTGACTGTCAGGCGAGGAACTTGGCTTAATGTAGGGGACATCTATATCAGAAATAGATCAGTGGGAGGAGGAACTATTTAAAATATGTCAACTGTCAACCCTAATTAATATTACAATATATACATATTTACCATTGATAAAAACCACAACCACACAGTAAAAAAGTCACATCACTCTGATCAGTCCGGTCTCTCTCAAGAAAGCCATCAATTTATCAGTCATAACAATGTCCCCATCACCCAGGATGGTGGAAAGGGTGAAGGGGACGTCTACTGCGCCGCAGTAATTTGTAAGTGAAGCACGTTCACGAATAAGTCGCCAGCAGCACAGGATGATATGACTGATAGATAACACCGCATTACAGATGTCACAGTGCGGTGGGAAGCGTCTTTCCATATATGGTTTCATGTGAGTTAAAATGGTGGCATTGAGCCGTAACCGTGCCAATACTTTTTCTTCAAGGCGACTGGGACGGTTGGCAGTGTCCCAGTCGCCCAGGCACGGCTTACAAGTTGGAATATTTAGTCTGGTCCACTGACCTTGCCACAGAAGATTTATTGATGTCTTTCCGAGAGAGAGACTCGACCGTAGATCACGAGGAACGTCCCACGTCTCCTCGAGCTCTACAGCCGACTTTGCAAGTAAGTCAGCCTGCTCATTGCCGTAGATACGACAATGACCAGGCACCCAGATCAGCGTGAATGACTTGTTGCATGAATGCAATTTATTAACGATGCGGCCCTGGATCTCGTGAGAGTCCGTAGTACAAGATGCAATTGCCTGAAGGGCTGATTTTGAACCAGAAAATATGACAAATGAGTCATGCCTAGAATTGAGAGCATAGTCTATGGCTTTGTCAATAACAAAAAGTTCTGAGGTAAACACAGATGTATGAGTCGGCAACCGATACCTAAGTGCACATTCAGTCGACCACACACTTGCACCCACACATTCACTCGACTTGGAGCCGTCGGTGTACAATTGATGGGATCCCAAGTGACGAACGATGATGTTTCGAAACAAGTGGTGGACCTCCGCCTCCGGCGCCTTGGCCTGTGGTGCTGGGAGCCATGTAACATCAACAGCAAAGCCGGGTGGCTCCCAAGGTGCTATATTTTCAAGCACCAACTTGTCAGTCACTGGGGTCCACACCAAGCTCCTGAGTCAGTAAGTGGAGGCGAACGGCAAGTGGCCGACGCACCCCCCGCATGAGATGGTGGTATTGATGCAGGGGGGTACGGGCCACATTGCCAATATTACTTTTCCTATATGTTCGTATGCCGTACGAAAAGGCCAGGTGGTCACGGAGAATACGGAGGGAGGCACATTCGCCTCCACTTCCATATGAGCTACACAGGTATACCGGACGGCTCCAAGACATATTCGCAAACATTTATTCTGTAGCACATCCAATCCTTTCAGCGTGGTATCGGATGCTGAGCCATACACCTGTGTGCCATAGTCTAGCTTCGATCGAATAAGGGACTTATACACCATTAATAAAGATTTTCTGTCGGCTCCCCATGTAGTACCCGCTAGGTACTTCAGCACATTTAACGATTTATCACAACGAGCAAGCAAAGTATTAACGTGAAGTTTAAAATTCATTCTGCGAGCAAAGTGGAGGCCCAAAAACTTTACAGAATTTTGAAAAGGTACTGCTTGATTATCCAAAAATAAACGCACATCGGGGACGTTACGAGTTGTAAAAACTACAGCGGCACACTTAGGGATGGAAAACTTAAATCCCCACTGCAAGGCCCATTGGTGGACGAAGTCATGGGCTGCTTGAATCCTCCCAGCCGAATATTGTGCATTACGGGAGGAGTGCCATATTGCACAATCGTCAGCATAGAGCGAGTATTTAAGGTTCCTGGGGATGGGAGCTGATGACAGAATATCATTGATCATAATACTAAATAAAGTAGGACTAAGCACACTTCCCTGCAGCACCCTGTTTTCCTGGATAAATATATCCGATGTTACGTTACGGGGCAATTTGGCAGACAAAGTCCTGTCCCTTAAGAAATTTGAAATAAAAATTGGCAAAAATCCTCTTAAACCATAAGCATAGAGCTTCATTAGTATACCGTGTTGCCATGTCATGTCATAGGCTTTATGGATGTCCAAGAACACCCCTATCATGAATTCTTTATTGGCAAATGCCTCTGCAATACAATGCTCCAAATTCATTAAATGATCTAGTGAACTTCTATATTTTTGGAAGCCACATTGTTGATCATTTAACAAATTCTTCGACTCTAAAACAAAAAGAAGCCTATTGTTTACCATTCGTTCCATGACCTTACATAGACAAGAAGTCAACACAATAGGACGAAATGAAGTGGGATTCATAAGACGACCAGCCTCTTTGGGTATCGTTATGACGTGCGCAAAGTGCCATGAGTTTGGGAACGTTCGAGACGCCCAAATCTCACTGTACAATGCTAACATCTTAATCAGGTTGTCCTGATTAAGATGCTGGATCATACCGTACGTGATGGTGTCTGGTCCAGGGCTGGTGTCTTTACAGGATTTAAGGGCAAGGAGCAGTTCATCTAGCGTAAACTCTTGGTTGTACGGGGAGTCTACATCTTCTGTGGCAAAGTCTAATAACTGTAGCTCAGCCGTGTGTTTATGATGTTGAAAACGCGGATCATGATTGGCTGAGCTACTTACATGAGAAAAATTCCTGGCGAGGATGTTAGCAACGTCCATGGGATCGTCGTAGATGTTATTATTAACCTGCAGGGTGGTGATAGGTATGTATGGGCCTTTATTATTTAATATTCTTATAGTGGACCAGAATTTACGTAACGGTGTAGTACGAGTCACCGTGGACACAAAGGACCGCCAGGAGTCACGTTTGGCCCTTCTTATTATTCTCCTTGCCTCAGCCCGTGCCTGTTTGTATGCAATGAAATTTTTCTCAGTGTGCTGACTATCAAAAATCCTGTATCTCCTATTGTGTTTTCTTAATGCTTGTCGGCAATCCAGCGTCCACCAATGTGCTCTATGCTTCGCATGAACTGTAGAAGTCTTGGGAATAGCAGCCTCAGCCGCGTGTAATATGGAAGTAGTTATATTTTCGACCTTAACATCTATGGTCTCCCCAGATATATCTAAATTGGCGATCCTTGAGAAGGATCCCCAATCTGCTTTCTTATAGTTAAATTTTGGAGGTGGAGGGTCCGAAATGATGTCGCGTGTATAAGAAAGACAGATGGGTAAATGATCACTTCCCAAGGAGTCGTCGTAAGGGTCCCATGAGAAATCTTGATGTATACCAGGGGAGGCCAAAGATAAGTCAATGACCGAAAAGTTACCAGTACGATCATCTACACGAGTAGCTCTACCATCGTTCAGAAGACAGAGGGTGGACTGTAGTATTAGGTCGGCTACTTGCTCCCCACGACCATCGATCCTCAAGCTACCCCATTGATAGTGATGGGCGTTAAAGTCGCCCAACACTAACTTATTCCCAGGTAGATGTTCAACTAGTGAATTTAAAGCATCACTATCAATGGGGCCGTGTGGAGGACAGTACAGAGAGCAAATAGACAGATACGTGTTATTAAATTTTACTCTGCACGCGACAGCTTCCAGAGTAGAATTTAGAATCACTTCCGTTTGTGGGTGTGATTTGTGTGTGTATATGGCAACTCCGTGACCTTCACATCTTCTATACGAATGATAGTGTTTGAACTGTGGAGGATCAGGATGATCCTCAAGGCGCGTCTCCTGTAAACAAACAACGTCTGGCCTGCGTATTGACAGCAAGATTGCTATATTGTGTAACTTATTCCCGACACCTCTACAATTCCACTGTAATAGAGTGAATGCGGCGGTTTAAAATTTACGAGGGTGGCCAGTATGCTTAGTCTTTTTATGCCCCCCACGTCCAGGCGAGTGGCTACCGGGGGACATTTCCCGGTTCTTGTTCATGGAGACTTCCATATTTTCGTCAATGATAAGGCTCCCAGACTCCACCGAGGAAGAGCTATTCTTTCTCTCCCTCGCTGGACCCGGAGCGGGAAGGACATGAGGACGTGACTGCTTAGTAAGGGTGGTCAAATTAATTTTGTCAGACTTGTCAGGCTTCTGTTTTGGCTGCACTGACTGCGAAGGAGCAGCGGCAGCCTGAGAGTATGATGTAGCAACAGGGATGTCCGTAAGAGAGTTGGAACGTACAGGAGGCTTAGACTGAGAGGTAGGGCGTGGGGCATGAGGAGCGAATGTAAGGTCAGTCTGTGTCTCAACAGTGCACATCACGGGACGGGACACAACCGCCGATGCATAGGAGATATTAGGCTTGGGAGTTGCATGCAACTCCTTCACCTTCTTCCCTGCATCGTAAAAGGAAATGCCCTCAGTTGCCTTCATTGTGCAGACCTCTTTCTCCTCCTTCAACTTGGGACAAACCCTCGAGGAAGTGGAGTGAGCATCCTTGCAGTGAAAGCAGCACTCAGTCTCGGCTGTACAGTTGTCAGCAGAGTGACCTACAGCCGCGCACTTGCCACACACGATGTTGGAAACCCGACAAGCCTTTTCATGGTGTCCATAGAGCTGACATTTTGAACAACGAAGGGGATTGGGGATGTACGGTCTTACATTTACAATTTCATATCCTACTTTGACATTTGTAGGTAGAGAAACTTTGCCAAAAGTGAGGACAACAGTGGCTGTCTTCGTCCTTACGCCTTCCTGAAAACGAGTGATGAATCTGGGATCAATGACATCCTGCTGAGCAAGTTCCTGTATGATCTCTTCCTCACTCATCACCATGAGATCCCTGCAAGTGATAACACCCTTGCAGGAATTCATGGATGTTGAGATCTTGGCATCGATGTCATGACAGTGAAACTTGCGCAGCTTTAGCAAGTCTTTAACCTGAGCAGAGTTGAATGTCTTTACTAGGAGGTCATCATTTCCAAGTTTTTTTACTTGTTCCACCTCTCCAGCACAGTGGTCATTCACCTTCTTGACAATGAAGGGATTGAGTCTGGACAGGGGAGTGGAACCCAAAGCATGCAGTGTCACGTAGGTCGCGTTTGCCACGGGAACGTCAAGTGGGGATCGAGTCTGGCGTCCGTCAGTCTGTAGCCGGTCAGTCACGGGAAGATTGTCGTCAGGACTACCTCCACCCCTGAGGGGGAGGGAGGCAGTATTGGCGTCCGCCATAGAATCCACTTCCCCCGTGAGGGGGAAGTGGGAAGAAAGAGAAAAACAACCAAGGGACAAATTACCCGGGGAAGACACCTAGTCTGAGATTACCCTCTCAAACCACTCTCGGGAGGACGCGCCTGTGTATCTCACACCCCAGAGCGATCAGTGGGGGGTACACTCCAGAGGTGAGTAAGCAAAGGCGATCTCATTAATTAGATATAGACACCTACTATATCTACTAAGGCCAGGGAGGAAAATTAGATCTAGCTAACCTAATTTTATTTGTTTATGTACAAAACTATTGCCCGTGTGGCAGCCCTAGAACACTAGAGGGGAGAACAGCGAATACACGTCTGAACTCCCCACGACCATCCATCAAAGTCCGGCCCCCACGACCCTGCTGGGGTAATAAGTGCCACGAGAAGTAAAGAAAATTACCAAATACAGAAAAACCGCAAGTGGAGACAGACTAACAGATAGACAGGCTGATAGGTTGACAGACAGACCGACAGATGGAGAGAGAGAGAGAGAGAGAGAGAGAGAGAGAGAGAGAATCGTCATAGATCGACAGATAGACTGATACATAAACAGACAAAAACGCCAACAGACAGAAAGACAGACACACAGACAAATAAGAAGCTGAAGCGGACGAAAATCTGGGGAAAAGACGTACCGCATTTTGGCGTGGCTGTCGTGAGAATTATTGACAAACAGCTTGTCGTGATGGGCTATTTATAAACGCTGCCAGAAGACGCCTCTGTCAAACCAAGGATCAGGAGCGGAAATATAAAAAGAAGAGAAAGTTTATCATCAGCGTTATCACCATTATCATCACCATCATTTTCACTATAATCATTAGCATCATCATCATCATCATCATCATATGAAATGATGATACTATCATCATCATCATCATCATCATCATCATCATCATCATATGAAATGATGATACTATCATCATCATCATCATCATCATCATCATCATCATCGTCGTCATCATCATCACTACTGGGCTGGGGAGGGTGGTGGTGCATTTAGTAGCACATACCACTCGCAGATAAAGTAACCAGAGTTTGATTCTTGGACAGGTCAGACTGCTGGACACAATTTGCTTCCTCTTCCCTATGTTTACCCTCGAACCAGAGTTTGATTCTTTGACATGTCAGACTGCTGGACACAGTTTGCATCCTGTTGCCCACGTTTACCCTCCAGTGCAAGTAGGAACCTGAATGTAACACTGACTGTTTTGGGCTGTGTTCTCGGGCGTTTTATGACAGGAAAAATTAATGTTTCTGTAATCAAACCTCGTAAAGTCGACAGATATCAGTCTAAGGCCGCTTTCACACTATCCGGTTTTTCGCCGTGGCCGTTCACAGCACGGCGCCGTGACTTGCAGTCGATTGAAGCTTCATAATTATGTGGGGCTTCACACGGCACGGTCACGGCGAATCTACCGTCACGGCGCCGGATGCACGTACGGCGTCCCACTGGGTCAGTAGGCTGTACTTGTTTGTCAGTCCTCATAGTACACAGCAGATTGCCGCGTCTGTGCACAGCTAATACTGGTAATTTGACCTGGTAGTAATCGTGTGAAAAACTGCACTGAAGTGATATATTTTCCATCTGTATGGCAAGTGATGAAATAGATAGATCATCTAATATTTCTCGTTAAGCCGAAGTCAGTGTTATAGGACAAGAGCTTAAATGATTCGAAAATAGTTTTAAAATTTTCATATCATCACTTAATAAGTTCTTCAAAGTGTTGCCAGTGCTCCCACTGTGTCCCTGTGTTCGTTGATTGGGTTTATCCAGTGGAGTCTGAACTGAGACTTTTTCTTATCTCCCACTGTGTCTCTGTGTTCGTTGATTGGGTTTATCCAGTGAGGTCTGAACTGGGGCTTTTTCTTATTTTTGTAAATATAAGACATAAACGGTTTTCAGACGCCGCCTATGATTCATCGCATTCTGTTGCTAGGTACACACAGAACTATAGTAGGTTGAACCGCGTCTAGGCACGGTGTGATCCGTTGCCTTCACGGCAGCGAGCAGTGATACATATGCCACCGTGGCAGCCACGACGAGAATCGGATAGTGTGAAAGTCCCCTAACCCATCATCATCATCATCATCATTATCACTCTTATTTTTCACTTATAAACGTGACGGAAAGGCTCGGAAACAGGAACAAGGAGACGTAAAAGACTGAACATTTGAAAAGTGTTAGAAACAAAAATAAAGGAGCAAAGATAAGGAGTAGAGTAAGAAAAACTACACATCTGACAAATACTTTCTCAATGCTTTTCCAATTCAGACTCGTCAACAGTCTCGTCTCTCTCTCTCTCTCTCTCTCTCTCTCTCTCTCTCTCTCTCTCTCTCTCTCTCTCTCTCTAATAGAACAAAAAGTAAACAAATTCGTAAGAGCATTTCTGGCGTCTGGGCGTCTCAGAGGACCGTCATACAATGCTTTATGCTCTTCTGCTTCTTTCCGTCACTTTCATCTGCCTCTGTCTTTTCGCCTGAGTTACTTTTCATCCTGTCTCAGCACTGACGGTGTTTTCATCTCACACTGACTGGCTGGCTGACTCCCTGTTATAGTTTATCTTGTAGCTCTTACATTTGTGTTTCTTTGCTCTCTCTCTCTCTCTCTCTCTCTCTCTCTCTCTCTCTCTCTCTCTCTCTCTCTCTCTTTACACACATGCACGCACGCCCCCCCCCCACACACACAATGTCCTTTCAACACGACACCAAGGTTACACACACACACACACACACACACACACACACACACACACACACACACACACACACACACACTGTCTTTTCAACACAACACAAAAGTTGCGTAGCACACATCAGAAGAAAAAAAAAATGTCTCTGAGAGAGAGAGAGAGAGAGAGAGAGAGAGAGAGAGAGAATGTCAATGAATATCATTTACCTACAGACGATTTTAGTCTGCATACTGGTTGCCTCTGGTAGGGAAAGGGCTAGAAAGTATTCATGAGCCCCTTCGGATCGATGACACCTCAGAGAACGGGCCATCAGGTCGATGCTCAAATTCAGATATTCATCACACTAGTTGTGCAACAGTTCCAATTTCCATGACCCTTTTTCAGAACTATGGCAATTTTGTTTTCTTTTCCCCTGAAAAGAAAAGTGTCATATATATACATCTATCGATAGGTAGACAGATAGATAGACAGATAGATAGATAGATAGATAGATAGATAGATACACTGCCATTGCTCCCAATAAACATATCATTGCTTCATTGATAAACTTTGTTCAGAGCTATATTTTTTTTTTTTCCACAAATTAGAACATAATTGAACATTGCAGGACTTGCTAATAACACAGCAGCGACTCTTAATGAATAAATTTTTTTATCAGCAACTCTGTGTGTATTCAAACATGTCTTTGTTTTAGCTCAGCTTAAGCTATATAATTAGACCTAGATAGATAGATAAGTCGTATGTAGGGGCGGCCATCATCCACTCACTCAGTGTAGTGATACTCTCTTTCAGGGTAACTCTACATTGAGTGACAGGAGAAATGATTTCCTGTAAACCAGGAAGTCATTTAAAATGCTGGGTGGTAACCTTATACCCAACCAATACGTGTTCCCTGCGTGTAAACAAGTGGGTTGGCGGAAGGTTACTGCCCCTCCCCGGGAAACAACTAACTCAAAAGACAAACAAAATGCCTCGCACCAGGACAGACCAACAGATGACGACAAAGGACAATACAAAGCAGATGGCACGGATTTCAACATGGAATATAAGGGGTACGAATGATGAGGTGAAAGAGAGAGATTGCCCAGGTGCTTGAGGGTGCAAAAGTGGACATAAGTGAACTGACCGAGACTTAATGGTGAGGTGAGAGTGTGAGAGAGTGGAAGTATGGATGGGGTATATGTGCAGAAGTAGGTGAGAATGAGAGGGCAAAGGAGGGTGTATGTATTGTGTGCAAGAGATGGAACGAGAATATAAGAGAGTATGGATCGGTTGGTTCAAGGATTTTACAGTGAGTAAGTTTGAAATATGGAATACAAATGTGGGCGATTGTTTGTGTATATGCACCAACGGAAGACGTGCTAGCAGAGTGAAAGAAGAGTTCTGGGCAAATACGGAAGCATGCATAGAAAAGTTTGAGAGCACTGAGAGAGTGTTCTTGACTGGAGATATTAATGGAAAAGTAGGGAATGTGAAGGTGGATGGGGTAGTTGGTGAGGGGGACAGTGCTCTGGTGGACATTTGTGCGGGGAGGGGGGGGGAAGGTGGTTGTTGATGGCCATTACCCTATTTAGGCACATAATGATCCACAGGTATATGTGGAATGTAATGAGAAGGGTGGACAGTGGGAGAATGAGAAGGTCTGTGATGGATACAAGAGCATACAGGGGCTAGGGATGTGGAGTTTCGGACCACCACCTGATGGCTGTGAAAATCAAAGTACAAATGAGATGGATGAATAGAAGGAGAGAAGGAGAGGAGAAAGTAGTACATACAAGGAGAGTAGAAACATTGTAAGAGGAGGGGAAGTATTCACAGAAGAAATCTGTGCTGCATGTGAGGGAGGGAGTGGAGTGAGGAGATGACGAAATGGGGTGCAAGAAACAGCGTGTGGAATAAGGGGTGAGACAAGCTGTGGCGCAAAAGAAGAAAGCATATAGTAAGTGGAGAAGACACAGAGACATGGAGGAAGTTGAGAGACGGAAGAGAAAGGTATATGTAAAGAGGAAGAGAGAGGTGAAAAGATTAGTAAGAGTAGGAAGGAAGTGGATGAGGAATTTGAAAGGAATTTGAGTGTAAAGTGGAAGGAATGTAAGAAAATGTTCTGGAAGGAGGTAAAGAGAGTTAGGGTGATAAAGATGCTAGTAGCGGAGTGAATGACAAAAATGGTAGATTGATAGTAAAGAAGGGGGAAAAAGTGAGCAGATGGAGAGAACACTTTAAGGAACTAAATAGAAAACGAAACTAATGCAAGTATAAGTGCCTCGGAGCAGGAGGGAGGTGAGAAGGGAGGAAGAGATCAGCAGGATGGAATTAGTGGAAGCAATGAAGAATGTCAAACTGGGGAAAGCCCCTGTGCTGTATTGTGTACTGTACTATTTATGAGTGCGAAGGGCCCAGTGCAGTTTCTTTCCATCGATGCCAACACTTGGTGAGTACATACTATAGTGCAATTAGTACATTATTTACAGTACTGTATCAGTACTGTATTGTTTTCACATGGTTAATTTTCATATTTTACTGAAGGTAAAGTTTTTAGGATAGATGGTCGAGATGGATAGAATCACAATATCCAGCTCATAGCCGAATGTTGCTTTAACCGGCTTAAGGCTTGGCTGAATGTGTGTGTGTGTGTGTGTGTGTGTGTGTGTGTGTGTGTGTGTTGCCAAAATATCTCGAAAAGTTTTTAACCAACTTTCACCAAACGTTTAGGAAACAGCAACTAAGTGGATGTGCAGAAGTCTTTTACTTTTGGTGAGGATTTGATCAAAGACGACCGAATGTCAGTCGCCACATATTTCTAAAATCTGGATTGGCTTTTTGTGAAACGAGATGATTGAGTTACGTTGAGTCTTGAGAGTTTTCTTCACATTTGGTTTCTAGGTACAGTACGGTATCTTGGACCTTAGCTAACATCATATTTCGGAGGGCGATTAGCATTCGGCCCCCGAATGTTTTTGTTTTAATTCCAAAGCAGGCATGAAAACATATGGCAGATCTGTCACTTGCACTTTTTAACAGGATATGCTAAATATGCTTTTCATCATTTATGTCTGTTTCTAAATTTATTGACACCTATCCTGTTGCAAAAAGCAACCCTTCGCCACGTCTCATATTCTTAGGTAATTATTTGTGTCACGTATTAATCGTCTCATGGTTGGAACAACGCCAGTATCCTACACCAGCTGATGCCAGACGATTTTATTCACCTGAGAATGAGGCACAAGATCCTGGATGTTTTTATTGTCACCATTAACCCTCTCTTCGTCGGGACAACTTTAATATTTATTTCCAATGAAAGCCAAACGATATTGTGTTGCTGAGCGAGTCATATTAGCCTGAGAATATTAATATTAAGAGGAAGTGCAGTGTTATACAGTCGGGAAAAAAAAGTAGGTGTAATGTTACAGCTCTTCTGCTTCTTTCCTGTTAATTAATATTCCTAAGACGAGAGAGAACTGATATGTTTCGCTGTCACAGATGAAAATGTCTGCCTGGTATTTCACCTCTATAACTTTTCTTTTACCTATGCTGGCTAATATTTAAGGTGATAGAGGCTTAGTTTCTCTGCTTGTATATCCCACAGTTAGCCAAAAACACCTCTTTTACCTGTCATTTTCCTCTCTTGGTTAGTACTTCTAAGGTGAGATCAGGTAGGTTTCTCTGCCCACAGATATAAAAGTTCGCCTAATATTTCACCTCTTCAACTTGTCACTTTCCTTTGATAGGTAATATTGCCAAGTTAGGAGAGGCCTGGTATGTCCCCCTGACCATTGATAATTATCTTTGATGTAATTCTTCAGGGAAGAAGGTAACGGACATGTTCTGAGTGTGAAGTAGATGAACTGGAGGAGAAAGTAAACATTTGTCCATGACTGTGCATTCTCATAAAGGAAACATTAAAAGATGTGTCATAAAGGCCCTTTAAGAGAGTTTTGGGTAGAACACTACTGACTATCTATAAGGGTGTATAGCTACCGATTCGATTGTGCCAGGCATTGATCATCCAACTAAGGTAGTGCTTATAGAAAAAAAAAAAAAACAGCAATGTTCGTGTCGAAGAACGTTATAAGATACAGCACTTTAGCAAGAATATAACTGTAGATTCTCTTATGTATGTGTGGCTAAACTGGCTAGATTATACAAGCAAAATTCAGGAAGTAGGGTACATTATACAAGCCAATATTGTGATGAAGAGTGTCTTTTTACTTGAAGACATGACAGCAGCTACTGAGAGTGTTGGCTACCGAAAGTCCAAAAGGTAGGGCGACGTTGCACATTTGGACTCGAAGGACATCAAAAGTTGTATCGTAAAAATCTTGACAAATGCCTGGCGCAAACATTTTCCATGAGCCAGGAAAGTAAAGAGAGGAAAGACCCTTTTAGCTTCTTGACTTCTCTTATCCCGCCGCCGCTGAAAGTGTGCTGGCAAATGTACACACTTACGCATTTTCCTGGACCGTAACACTTCCTGCATGTTCCGCACCGCACCATTTGTGTAATACTGTAAATGAAATTTAATATGTACGTTGGGTGGCAGCGCCTGCCATCCACTTACACGTGGAGTAGACGGTGACAGGGACGGCAGAGAGGTGACCCGCAGTCCCAGCAGACTCAGGTTCGAATCGCGGCTGAGACAGGGAATAATTTAAGGATCTGAATTTCGTCCAAGCAGACTTCATTAACCTACCATAAGATCCGCCGACATGTCGTAAAAACACCCACACTACAACCAATACTCCAGTCCTGTACAAAACAGTTTAGCACATATTCAATATGGGCGATGGGTGTTAACGCAGAAATGACGACATGTGGAGGTATGAGGTACGTAGAACTGCTGCACTTCATGGAAGGGGCTGTGAAGTCTGTCCCCAGAGTTGGACTCATAAAAAATAATCTCGTGGTGGCTCTAGGGTGAATGACAAGGTAGATGGCTTTCTGTGCTCAAGGAAACAAGTTAAGGGGATAACCATAAAGCAGCAAATGGACGAATGGTGGTCTAGTGAGTTAAGGTGCTCCAAACAGATGTGGGCCATTAGAGTTGAAGTCCAAGGGGTGCTGGAGGTTTATTGTTCAAATAACGCTGCTCAGGAATGGGGGACTGGTGACTTTGTCTTTTAAATATATGGAGTAAATAGCCTGGTCCCAACTCCAGCCCTCCTGTTGGGACACTGAATGGTTTATGTGATGGATTGACAGCCACAGGTAATTATCACAGCTTTGATACCTTTATAGACTGTAATTCTTTTGTTCTTCGTGAAGATGAAACCAAAGGTTGACAGCCTGCGAAATTTGTTCCTTCCAAAGAAACTTGAACAACAGAAAGCCAAAATCAAGATTCCTTCATTTCGAGATGGCTGGGCACATTACATTTGAAAAAGCGGAGGTCATAGGCAGTGGGAAATGCTGACTGAGGGAGGTAGTTCTAAAGTTTACCAATTAACTATGTGCATGAAAGACTGAGAGCACCAGTTAACTCTTGCATTAGATAGTTCGACAGGCCTGATGCTGCGTGTGAATATTTTGCACAGGCGGTTCAGACTCTCCGAAGGTTTCAAGATTGTGAGCTAAATTACACCTTCTTCTCTATAACTTGGCCTAAAACTGCCATCTCTCCATACTGATCGCTGAGTTGTAACAATAGATTAACATTTGAATATGCTTCTAGTCACGAAAAAGTGCTATGGAAAGGATGTAGAGCCGTAGCATTGTCTTTCTCTGCCACTGTCCTACCTGTAATAAGCTGCAAAAGGACGAAACTCTGGGCCAAGTTAAAGTAAGAACAGTACAATGAAAATGGGATTATGATGATGATGACAGGGAGGAGGTGGCCGAGGGTGGTGATGATTGGGATTTGGAAGGCTTGGCAATGAATAACACCACAGTCTAGTCAAAGTTCCCATGTATGTTGTCATTAAAGGCATACTTGAAGTTGATGTATCGTTATCAAGATTTGCGTGTATGTGGCAGAGTGCAAGGCGATTCGATTAGAACCTATTATAGACAAGTAGTGCCAGTTAAGTTAGTCAAGCCATATCAACAATTTGTTCTATGCATCTCTGTCAAGTGAAGTATGGCATGAACTTACTTTGATAACTGTTTTTTTTTTTTTTTTTTTTTTTTTTTTTTTTTATGCTTAGGCAAATAAAGAACAGGTGGTTATTAAACTGTGGGGTATTTTTTTCTTTTTTTTTTTTTACTGTTGGGTGATTGACTTCTTTTAACTAACCTTCTAAACTCTGATAAATGTAAACTAGTGTCATACAGGATCACATCACTGCTGAATCAATAACGGGTTAGGTTCTTCAGGCAAAGTACTGTGCGTGAAGCGCCAAATTCTCACGTCCCGACCTTCAGTGTAGAAAACTTTGCCTCGTGATGATGATGATGCTGATGATGATGATGACTGATGATGATGATGATGATGACTGATGATGATGATGATACTCTGACAGCTCAAACTCTCCACCTTCTTCAAGGGGATGCGGGGCAGGTAAATAAGAGTCTCAGAGGCAAAACTGCAGGAAAATAAGGGCAGCGTCTTGCATGAGGGAGTTGAAGGAGAGTTGGGATGGCTTAGGGAAGGTTGATTTAAGATGCTTAGAGAGAGGAAGAAGGAAGAGAGAGGAAGGATAGGGAGAAGAGACGGGGAGGAAGAAGGAAGATAGAGGAAGGATGGGGAGAAGAGACGGGGAGGAAGAAGGAAGAGAGAGGAAGGATAGGGAGAAGAGACGAGAGGAAGAAGGAAGAGAGAGGAAGGATGGGGAGAAGAGACGGGGAGGAGAAGGAAGATAGAGGAAGGATGGGGAGAAGAGACGGGGAGGAGAAGGAAGATAAAGGAAGGATGGGGAGAAGATACGGGGAGGAAGAAGGAAGATAGAGGAAGGATGGGGAGAAGAGACGGGAAGAAAATAAAGGAAGGATAATTAGAAAAGACGAGGAGGAGGAGGGATAGGGAGAAAAAGATAAAAGGAATAATGAGGATGGGGAGAAGAGAGGAAGAGCAGGTGGGAAGGAGATAAGAGAAGGAAGAGAGGAGAGGGAGGGTAAGAAGAGAGGAAGGAAGAAAAGAAGACGGATGGGGAGAAGAGAGAAAACAGAAGAGTTGGAGGGATGAAAAGAAAGGAGGAAGAAGACGAGGTATGGGGAGAAGAAGGGGAGGAGAGATGGAGAAAAGAAAAGGGGAAGAGGAGGGATGGGTAGAAGAAAATAGGAGGAAGAGTAGGAGGAGGAGGAGGAGAAAGGGGAGGAGGAGGAGGAGAAAGGGGAGGAGGAGGGGGGGCTGTGGAGGAGGGGGAGGGGAGTTAGGGAGGAGAAGGAGGAGGAGAAACGGGGAAAAGAGGAGAGAAGGAGGAGGGATGAAGAGAAGAGAATAGGAGGAGAAGAAGTGGGGAGAAATTAATGAGAGGAGGAGGGATGGGTAGAAGTGAAGGAGAGGAGGAGGAGGAGAATGAGTAATGGAGATGACATGAAAGAAGTGATGAAGGAAAAGAAGCGGTAAGAGGAAGAAAAAGAGAAGAGATGAGGCAGCAAGAAGAGGAGGAATAGGGAAAAGAGAGGAAGAAGAGAGAACTGAAGAGGGAAATGACAGGACGGAAAGAAGAGGCAGTGAAGGAGAGGAGGTGGAGTAAATAATGTAAAAAGGAGGAAACGATACGAAGGGTAGAATGAAATGAAGGAAAGGGATAAACACAAGGGAGGAGGAGGAAGCGATGGCAAGGCAGGAAGCATGTGCAATAACTGAGATAAATACGAGGAAGAAGAGAATTAGGAGTATTCGCTAAAGGAAGAGGAGGAGGAGGAGGAGGAGGAAGAAGAGGGGAAGGAGGAAGAGAATGGTAAGGATAAGGATAAGACTAAGAGTAAGAATGATAAAAATAGTAAACTCAGAATAAGGAGAAAGACAAGAAGATAAAGGAGGAGGAGGAGGAGGAGGAGGAGGAAAGATGATTTGGTTATGATGGAAGAACAGGAGACAGAAAGAGGGAGAATAGGGAAGACATTTGTGATGACAATGATGGGAAGAAAGAAAGGGACAAGCGGGGGAGATAAAAGGTAAAATAGAAGCAGAGGAAGACTGGAGGCAGATCAGAGGAGGAGGAGGATTATGTGTGATAGAGATGATAGGAAAAGAAGAGTATGAAGAGGAAGACGCATCTACTGTACATATACTGTGTGTGTCTGTGTGTGTGTGTGTCTGTGTGTGTGTGTGTGTGTGTGTGTGTGTGTGTGTGAGAGAGAGAGAGAGAGAGAGAGAGAGAATGAGCATCTGCATAGTCTTTGCGGTAATCTTTCTTTGTAATATATTACTTCCATACCTAATGGGTTTACGATACGAACTAAAAACAAATATTGCTGCAGCCGAATAAGGGACTGCAAAATTGGTTCTCGGGTAAATCCATCGTGTATAGCCGCCATAAAGTCCTGAATGTGATGACCATGGCCTCACTCACAGTCCTAATTCTGTCCCCAAGTGCTCTAATTCCTCGTCTGTGCCCAGCCTCTCGTCGCTAATTGCACTGTGCCACACTATTACCGTGCATGGATTAATGGCTCCATTTGTGCCGTGACCAGCTCTGAGGCGTCTTTGAACTGCTACACTTTTCAGCGTCGTGCAGTGTCAGATGCTGAGAGTCAGTGTGCTGAAGACAAGTAAATTTAACAAACATCCTTTTTATTTAAGATAAAATAAGTGTTCAAAACTTATGGCGCCTCGTCAAGAATCATATAAAAATACACAGAGATAAACAGATAGACACACACACACACACACACACACACACACACAGATAGATAGACAGGTAGATGGATGGTTGGATGGGTGGATGGGTCGGTGGATGAATAATATAAATAAATAAATTTTCACACCGACAAACATTATATATATATATATATATATATATATATATATATATATATATATATATATATATATATATATATATATATATATATCATGTCTAGTTTATACGTGTTATATTTATTTCTAAACACACACACACACACACACACACACACACACACACACACACACACACACACACACGGAGATTACCTGGTCAAACCAGTGATAATATAATTACCCGATGCTAATGAGGCGATATTCCATCTCTTTCAACTCAGCCGTACAGTACATACGCACGTTTAATTAGTTATGAATAGCTTAGCGATATCCCATTCCAGCGAAAATGAAAGGTCCAGTCCAGTAGATCATTACTGATTAGTTAATAAGATCTCATCTTTTCAGTGTCTCAGTTACACAGAGAGTAGGCCAGCATGCTCTCCAGTACAATTTTCTCTAACTATCTACACCAAACTACATGCACAGTACACACTACACTTCCTATTCAAAATTTACCAAAATGGCGTCGTCTTATCAAGCCTCGGAGTCCCCAGGGGGGGGGGAACATCAATGCCCCCACCATCTGCCCGTCTCCCGGTGACGACTCAAGGTGCCTGGAACCACGGTCTGACCCTCTTCTTCTTCATTTCTGCAACATTCGCGGCCTTTCCTCTAACTTTCGCTCTGTTGAGCACCACCTCTCCTCCTCTAAACCTCACCTTCTTTTTCTAACGGAGACTCAGCTGTCTGAGGCAACTGACAGCAAACCCTTTTCTGTATCCTCCTACTTTCTCTATACTCATTTCAAAGCCAAAGGTGGCTGTTGTGTATATATACGCAACGACTTATCTTGCTCTCGTGTTCCTGAACTTGATTCTTCTGAATTCTCCACACTCTGGCTTCGGCTTTCCTGTCATTCTCTGACTAAATATATCTGTGCTGTTTACTTATCCCCTAATTCTACTGACTATCAAAAATTCTTCGACTATCTTACTTCTACGATGGAACACATTCTATCCATTTCTCCTTTCTCTGAAATCTCCATTCTTGGAGATTTCAATGTTCACCACCACCTTTGGCTCTCCTCTCCTTTCACGGATCCACCTGGTGAACAAGCCTACATCTTTTCTATCCTTAATGACCTAGAGCAGCTTGTACAGCACCCTACCCGTATCCCTGACTGCCTTGGAGAGAGCTCCAATGTACTTGACCTCTTCCTCACAACTAATCCTTCTGCTTACTCTGTTAATCTTTTCTCTCCGTTGGGCTCCTCCGATCACAACCTTATTACCTTAACCTGTCCTATCACTCCGGTACGGCCTGTGGACCCTCCAGTGAAACGTCGTCTGTGGCATTTTGGAGCCGTGGACTGGGAGGCCCTCAGGCAGTACTTCTTTGATTTTCCCTGGAATGATTATTGCTTCCATGGCCGTGAGCCATCTGAGTGTGCCTTGCGCATTACGGAGGTTATTCTCTCGGGCATGGAAGCATACATTCCTTTCTCATATCCTTTGACTAATGCAAGAAAGCCTTGGTTTAATCACGCTTGTTCTAATGCTGTCCGCAACAAGGAGAGGGCCTACAAAAGGTACCGGAGCCAACCCACCCCTGAATCACACCATCTTTACGTTTCTGCCCGGAATCGTGCTAAGTCTGTTCTTCGCTCTACTAAAAATAATTTCATCCATACTAAATGCTCTCAACTCTCCGACTCGAATTCTTCCCGCTCCTTCTGGCATCTTGCCAAAAATCTTTCTAACAACTTTACCTCATCATCCTTCCCTCCTGTTTTCTACTCTGATGGTTCTGTAGCTATTTCTTCTACTGATAAAGCAGATCTCTTCGCACAGACTTTCTCCTCCAATTCTACCTTAGACGATTCCGGTGCTGTTCCTCCATCACTTCCCCCCTCTGACTTCCTCATGGCTGACATTAAAATTTCTTCAGTTGATGTACTTTCTGCCATCACTGGCCTCAGTACTAACGAGGCATATGGGCCTGATGGGGTCCCTCCTGTTGTTCTCAAGAACTGTGCTTCTGTGCTTACACCCTGCCTAGGCAAACTCTTTTGTCTTTGTCTGTCAACTTGTACCTTTCCTTCTTGCTGGAAGTTTGCTCTCATTCAGCCAGTCCCAAAGAAGGGTGACCACTCCCAACCCTCCAACTATCGTCCAATTGCTTTAACGTCCTGTATTTCAAAAGTTTTTGAGTCAATTCTTAATAGAAAAATTTTAAGGCATCTTTCCTATCACAACCTTCTTTCCGATCGTCAGTATGGGTTCCGTCAGGGACGCTCCACTGGCGATCTTCTCACCTACCTTTCAGACTCCTGGTCATCCTCCTTTCGGGACTTTGGCGAAAGCTTTGCCATTGCACTTGACATCTCAAAGGCTTTCGATCGAGTCTGGCATAAATCTTTAATTTCCAAACTGCGCTCCTACGGTTTCTATCCTTCTATCTGTGCCTTCATCGCTAGCTTCCTTTCTGGTCGTTCTATAGCCGCTGTTGTAGACGGCCATCGTTCTTCTCCTAGATCTATCAACAGTGGTGTTCCTCAGGGCTCTGTCCTATCACCAACTCTCTTCCTTTTATTCATCAATGATCTTCTAAGCTGTACATCTAACCCTATCCACTCATACGCTGACGACTCCACCCTTCACCTTTCCATTCGGTTCCCGCAACGCCCATCTCAACAGTTACTTCAACAAGCAAGGGATGAGGCTGTGGCACACCTAATGTCTGATTTGGCTCGTATCTCTGACTGGGGTAAAATAATATGGTTGTCTTTAATGCATCTAAGACTCAGTTCTTACACCTATCAACCCGACAAAATCTTCCACAGGTATACCCACTAATGTTTAATAATATTCAGCTTAATCCTGCATCATCCTTGAACATGCTTGGGGTTTCATTTACTCGGGACTTATCTTGGAAATATCATATTACATCTCTTGTAAAATCTGCTTCCAAGAGATTGGGTGTGCTAAGCCGACTCCGCACTTTCTTCACCCCTGCACAATTGTTGACTCTATACAGGGGTTTTATCCGCCCCTGTGTGGAGTACAACTCTCATGTGTGGGGAGGCTCCCCACATACAGCTCTTCTCAATAGGGTGGAGGCAAAGGCTTTTCGTCTCATTAACTCTCCTCCTCTTACTGACTCCCTTCAACCTCTGTCTCTTTGCCGCACTGTTGCATCTTTATCTCTTTTCTATCGCTACTTTAATGGTCACTGCTCCTCTGAACTCTCTGCTTACATTCCTCCACCTCTACGACGGGCGCGAAGCACCCGTCTGGCAGCAAACTCTCATCCTTTTTCTGTCCAACTCTCTAATGCAAGAGTTAACCGTTACTCCCAGTCTTTCATTTATGCAACAGGTCAGCTCTGGAACTGTCTCCCTCTGTCTGTATTTCCTGCTGCCTATGATCTCCAGTCTTTCAAACGCAGTGTGTCCAGGCATCTCAAAATGATCGGATCTTGAATTTGGCTCTATATTGTATTTTGTTTTTCTCTTGGAGGGAACTGTTACTGCGGGCTCATGGCCTTTGGTTCCTTCTTCCTCGCATAAAAAAAAAAAAATCTGAAAGTGAAACGGTTTCCAAGAGGTAGTGCCGCATTGAAAGTTGCTTTGGACATGTAACACCTATGTCCTCAGCGACTTATTTTGCACATTACGCCTCAGTATCCTCTTGTATGGTATTGGTGTATTTATGTAAACTGCATTAACATTAAAGCGATATATAAAACATACAGAAGAAAACTATGGTGCATCAGGCAGAATAAATCGCGAGGGAAAAAGAGCTACGAAACCTCTATGCTACTTGCAATACAGTCCAGAGAAGGATTATCGACCCCAGCTGTACTATATGCATGCACGTTTCATTAGTGTCGAATATTTTAGTAAACTTTCGTTGCATTTTGAAATATTTATACTCAGCTATATCATTACCGAAAGCTTTAATAAATACTGACCCAAGATTAATTTTGTCGATTATTTAACAAATTTTCATTCACTTATGACACAGACTGACAGAGAAGGGTTATTGTCGAATAGTTTTGTAAATCATCGTTCTATTTTGACACAGTTTGGAGCGGGAATAAAGGAACCATTGACTGAACTGCGCCTTTAGCCATCGCTCGTTCCCGCCTTCCAAATCACGCTTTCCTCCGCTCTTTTATGGCGTTCCTCCATCTCACTTTTTCACGCTATTCTTTCCTTCGTTTGAGGCTGTTCCCTTGTTTCTGTTTTATCCTGAATTTTCTTTGGTTTCTGATATTTTGCAACTGTTTACTTCTTTTATATATTATTGTCTCCTTTTCTCTGAGTATTTTGAAAGGTTAAATGCTTAATGAATGGAGGCCAATAATGGTAATAGATTCAGTCTGATGGTAACATTGATTTTATAGTACTGTATTTACGTATTGATAATGATGGTGGGTTTTGTACTTTTTGGCGATGATGATGGTGGGGGTGATAACCATCATCCTTTCGATTCGTGCACTTATCTCTATTCTTAGCTTGACTTCCTCTTTTGTTTTACAGCGTTTTCATACTTCTTGTATCGCTGTCTCCGGTTTACTGGAAATGGAGTACTTGTGGATGCTGCCTCACCATACGTAACAGCAGGAAAAGGTATATTAATAAGTGCTTGTGGATGCTGCACTCACCATACGTAACAGCAGGAAAAGGTATATTAATAATGGTTAGGATGATTTTGTTGATTATGATGCTGGTGATGACAATGAAAAATGCTTAAGTGATAGTTGTCGTACTTCATGCATATTATTTTTACTTTCCAATTAATGAATTGTGTCCTGCCCATTTGTGACAGCGAAAAACAGGTGAATGCTGCTGCTGATCATTATGATGATGTGATAATGCTAATTTACATATACCCGAGTGTGTGTGTGTGTGTGTGTGTGTGTGTGTGTGTGTATGTGTGTGTGTGTGTGTGTGTGTGTGTGTGTAGATAGATAGATAGGTTGATCTATCTATCTACCTATATCTATATCAATCTATCTATCTATCTATCTATCTATATATATATATATATATATATATATATATATATATATATATATATATATATATATATATATATATATATTGCCAGACGCCTCAATCCCGTTCGGGGTGGCCACAAACAAATCGCCTCCACGTCGCCCTGTCCCCCGCCATTTCACTGCCCTGCTCCCAACTCACACACCCCTCTTTCATATAACTCTCCACCCCATCCCTCCATCTCATCCTCGGCCTCCCCCTCCCTCTTCCCCCCTCCACCTCACTCACATACACTCTCTTCGTCAGTCTTTCACCCTCCATCCTCTCCACATGGCCAAACCACCTCAGTGTATTCCTCCTAACGCTTCCTATCACATCCACATCCACACCACAACGCTCCTTTATATCCTCATTTGTCAGCCTATCTCCTCTTAAATAACTCATTTCCACTGCTCTCACTCTTAACTTGTGTCCTTCCAACAACGTCCAAGCTTCACATCCGTACGTTAGAGTTGGTATCACAATACTGTCATGTAGTAACTTTTTCACTTCCATGCTCACTTTCCTGTTTCTTATTGCTTTCAAGGAACCAGCAACCTTTCTTCCATGCTGTACCCTTTCAAGCACTTCACCCTCCAAACCTCCATTCTTACTCATCACACTACCCAAGTACTTAAACGTACTCACATTTTCCAATTCCTCACCATCCAACCTCGCTGTACATTCACTGACTTCACCTCTCTCAAAGACCATCACTTTACTCTTCCCTACATTCACCTTTAGATTCCGTTTCTTACACACTCTCCCAAACTCATCCACCAAGCCTTGCAGCTCCCTTTCGTCTTCATTCAACAACACAGTATCATCTGCAAACAACAGTACAGGGAGTTTTCGAACACTACCCTCTCTCATCAGGGCCACTCCAACATCCACTACCCTATCTTGTACCTCTTTTATTACCCCATCCATGTACAGATTGAACAACCATGGAGACATGACACGTCCTTGTTTCAACCCAACCTTCAAAGAGAAAAATTCACTCAGTTCACTATCCACACGCACTGCAGCCTTAGCACCATCATACAGACTCTTCACAGCATTCAACAACTTCCCATCTACTCCATATATTCATAATACTTTCCACAATCCTTGTCTATCCACCCTGTCATATGCCTTCTCCAAATCCATGAATGCCGCATACAACTTCTTTCCCTTCTCTAGAAACTTTTCCACTAAAGATCTAAGAATGAATATCTGATCTACACATCCTCTTCCCTTCCTAAAGCCTCCCTGTTCTTCTCTAACTAATTCCTCTGTTATTCTCCTAACTCTGTCAATAAGTATCCTACCATACACTTTTCCTATTATACTAAGAAGACAAATGCCCGTATGATTACCACACACATCTTTTTCCCCTTTTCCTTTGTACAAGGGAATAATTATACCTGACTTCCAATCCTCCGGGACTCTACCTTCCTCCCAGGACAATCTGCACATCTTCCACATCCATTCTACTACTATCTCTCCCCCATGCTTCAACATTTCACCACACACTCCATTAATTCCTGGGGCTTTCCCCAAATTAACTTTCTTCTTCATTGCTTCCACAACTTCTATCCTAATGATTTCTTCTTGTCTTCTCACCTCCCTCCTTCTCCCAGCCATTCCCCACCCACTTCTACTCGCATCACTTCCATCCTCTATGTTCAACAGTTCCTTCAAGTGTTCTCTCCATCTGCTCACTTTTTCTCCCTTCTCCACTAGTAATCTACCATTTTTATCTTTCACTCCCCTGCTAACTTCACTTCCACCCTGTCTTACTCTCTTCACCCCTTTCCAGAACATTTTCTTACAGTCCCTCCACTTTACACTCAAATTACTTCCAAATTCCTCATCCACTCTCTTCTTACTCTCTCTTACTATTCTTTTCACCTCTCTCTTTCTTGCTACATATAACTCTCTCTTCCGCCTCTCAACTTCTTCCACGCCCCTATTTCTCATCCATTCATTGTATGCTTTCTTCTTCTGTGCCACAGCCTGTTTTACCTCTTCAGTCCACCACGCTGTTCCTTGCACCCCCCTCCTTCTTCTCTTCCTTCCACACACCACATCACATGCTGCACATATTTCTCCTGTGAATATCCTACACACACCTTCCACGTCCCCCATCTCCTCCAATTCATATTTGCCCAATCGTTCCTCCACTTCTCTCTTATACTCTGCCATTTTCTCATCCTCTTGTAATCTTTCCACTCTCCTTGCAACTACTCCTTCTTCCCGTCCTTCCCTTCTTCTATTACTCCATCTTATTTGGGTCTTGATTCTGGCCACCACCAAATGGTGGTCAGAAAGTCCACTCTCCCAACCTCTATATGCTCTTGCATCCATTACACATCTTCGCATCCTTTCATCCACACACACATAATCAATCATTGCCTTCCTTTCATTCAGTTCACCACCCATCCTTATCACTCGCCATTATACCTGCGGATCATTTTATGCCTGAAGAGGGTATTGGCTATTATGAACCCCTTCCCAGCACAAATGTCCACCAACGCACTACCATTCTCATCTATCTCAGCAGGCACACACCACTCACCAACTATTCCATCCACCTTCACATTCCCTACTTTACCATTCATACCACCGATCAAAAACACTCTCTCATTCCTTCCAAACTTTTCCATGCACACTTCCACATTTGTCTAGAACTCTTCTCTCACTCTGCTTGCACGATCTTGCGTTGGCGCATACACGCACACAATCGCCCACATTTGTATTCCAACTTTCAATCTTACCCACACAATCCTTGACCCAAGTGATCCATACTCTCTTATGTTCTTCCATCTTTTACCCACAACTATACACACACACACACACACACACACACACACATATATATATATATATATATATATATATATATATATATATATATATATATATGAGAGAGAGAGAGAGAATGTCTATCTGTCTGTCCTCTATGGAAATCGAGGGTATGCATATAGAATTCTCGAAACAGCTCTGACAGGTGTAACTTTTTACGAAGAATTTAAATGTGTACATTACAGTTGCTAAAGTGGCGCCCCTGATGGCCAAAATTAGAACTAATTAGAAATAATCTAATCAACATTGTAGAGACATGGCAGCCAATTTTTTTTTTTTTTTTTTTTTTTTTTTTTTACCTCTACAAGCATATCATTGTTAGTTACAACGGGCTGGATGTCTGGACGGCTTGGTGGGGTGGGCAGGGTGGGTGGGTGGGTGGTGGGTGGTGGGAAAATAGATCTATGGCAGGAATAAGTCCAGGGGGAATATATCCCTGGGGAAATGGACCGCCCAAGGGGGAACATAGTTCACTGGGGAAATTGGGACTTCGTGGGCTGTCTCCCACAGCCAAGCAGTGCCGGTACGCACGATCATGGGGCTTTACCCGGGCAGCGCCGGATGCCTCTGGTAATTTAAGTGCACTTTTTTTTTTTTTCGTTTTCTCGACTTCTTTTAAAGAGATATTTTGCGTATCAGTATCGTAAGCGTCTTTTTGTCCCTTCAATACGAAAAGGCTTTCGTAACCTTAAGCTCACCTGAAGGGAACAAGGACATGATAAGACACGTATCACCGAACCAAAAGAATCCATCTGGAGTATTTCTAACCTCTGATACGTGAGATCATTTTAAGCCGAGGGTGCCAAAAATAAACTGTAATATACTATGCAGTGTAAATTGGCTGGGGAGGGGGGGTAGCAGGAACAAACTAAGAAGACATCGTGGCACTGAAGGGATCAATGGACACTGCCTCTGAACCCTCCAATGCGCGAGATCTTTCCCAAGTTGAGCAATATCGCGTGGAAGTTGTCAATAGTGCACTTCTATTAGCCAACGTATCTTATCATCGGAGGCACTGATTGACCTGAACTACATTGCCCGTTGGTAGCAAGAAGGAACCGAAGAAGGAGGTCATCACAGTGAAGGGTTAATGGAGACTGTTTCGAACTCCGCTACATTAAACTTTCCCACTTGTCATCGTTCCAGCCCCTTCCACTTCATTTAAGCCATTTCTCTTCAACTTCGTCTTTGGGACACACACACACACACACACACACACACACACACACACACACACACACACACACACAAACAAATACGCAGGTGCATAAAGATACCAGCGCACACATAGGCAGACACATACTCGCACACAAACATGCACAGATGGGCACACAGTAACACAGGCTTACAGACGCAACAAAATTTTCAAAAATAGACTGGGTGGAAAGATATGAAAATTGAACAACACGAACCTCACTCAGATACTGTGTACTACTGGTAGGTAAACGCAACCCTCTCTCTCTCTCTCTCTCTCTCTCTCTCTCTCTCTCTCTCTCTCTCTCTCTCTGGAAGCTTGGAATAACAGAATGATCATGGGGAAGACAGACAGACAGACAGACGAGTGAGTGTATGAATGTGTATGACTGAGTATTTTCTGTGTATACACAGCTCATACACAATTTACAGTCCTTATCACAGAGTAAACAGGGCTGGAAAAGTCAATGTTACTGTGAACACTAAACGTTCTAGATAAGACAGCAAGAAAATAATTCTATATATCTAGCGAGAACAGAGACGAGATCTGTATTGACGGGAGATTACTAGGCTTGAAATAGGAGAGAGAGAGAGAGAGAGAGAGAGAGAGAGAGAGAGAGAGAGAGATCCCCCAATATTTTTTTAAATGGTTCCAAAAATCATTTTGTACGATCAGATTTCGTCAACAAAAGTAATGTTTTCCATCCAGCGTGACATCATTTAGCTAATATACAGGGCGGTCCATGTATAAAGCTACTCAACCACACCGCCGGGAGATTTCTTGTGCTAAGGGGCCTGCCTACCCAGCGTTATCAATGGCTATCCTGCATCCCTTATTCATTTTCTACTCCTACTGCCAACACCCCCCCCAGACCAGCACTGAGCCATCCTCTTAACACAAGATGAGTGTGAGTTTCTACTGTACTGCTCGTTATGGACCATGCCTTCAGTACGATGGTGTTTTACAACTTTGTTCTAGCTACCGACAGACGATTATATTCACCTTCTTCCAGCTATCTTGTATTGAAGGGGTAAATGACTCCTATATTTGAGCTCTCGTGAGGGAAATATCTAACGAATCGAGTAAAATAGTCTGATGGCAGCAAAAACACAGTATAAATTCGCCATGAACAGGAAGCGACTGATTTCATTGCGAGAATTGCCTCCTTTGTAGCTTGAATACTGTGTATCCGTCCGGCGGTAACCTGGGGTGGGGTTCTCAGACATACGTACGATCGATTCCAGGTTGTAATTTGGATATGTGTTTACAGGAAGAACAAGACAAGGGAAGGTTTTTCACTCCTTTCCCTGATCTTCCTGCAGAAAACATTTATAACCTGCAGTAATTTTGGTCTTGCAACTAAGATATATTTATGAAGTGAAAACAGGGGACAGGGGAAGATTCGACAGCCTCCTTTCTCGCCTACAGTTCAAAACCCGAGTTACGAAGGGGAAATGCGCTTGTGTTTCCCGGTTCTGGGCGACACAATGTATGAGTTCATGGACTTGCCAGAGTAGGTTACTGTACACTATATATATATATATATATATATATATATATATATATATATATATATTCCCATCTTTACACTTTGGTTCGTTGGACGAACGATTTGAAAATGTCCTCCATCAGCTTCATATTAAATTGCAAGCCTGATGATCTCGGGGAAAAGAATGAACTGCATACACCAAGACAAATAAATTCTCATCCAGAGCTATTTTTTAATGCAAGGAAGAAGGAACCAAAGGCCGGAAACCCGCAAACCGTTCCTTCCATTAAAAAAAAAAAAAAAAAACACCAGAGAGTCAAATTCAAGATACGTTCACTTCGTGATGCCTGGACACACTGCGTTTGAAAGACTGGAGATCACAGGAAGTAGGAAATACAGACAGAGGGAGACAGTTCCAGAGTTGACCTGTTGCATAAATGAAGGACAGGGAGTAATGGCTAACTCTCGCATGAGAGAGTTGGACAGAAAAGAGATGAGAGTTTGCTGCTTGACAGGTGCTACGCGCCCGTCTTAGAGGTGGAGGGATGCAAGCAGACAGTTCAGAGGAGCAGTGACCATTGAAGCAGCGATAGAAAAGAGATAAAGATGCCTTAGGAAGAAAAAATAACACAACTTCCACTGTGAAACTATGGATTGCCAGCTTGATTGCACATTACCAATTAAGCCTAATCCGTTAAGCCCTAACGATTTTATTCAGCATAAGAAAAATCCAACGTTTCAACTGCAGACTTTGTATGATATCTGTGAGGTTATACTTTGGTGGCGTTAGCAAGAGTAAAATCTAGTCTCATAACCCTTAGACATCAGAAGGTTTTCCAGTGGCGAGGTAAACTGTCTAACGATAGCCAGGGTAATATAGACGAATTTTCCTCCGAGCTTTCAGTGCTACCTGCATCCCAATCCCCTATCACATTCCATTATCGTAACTGCCCCATTGCACTGCCTGGCGCCCCAACCAAACCAAACCATCTCGTTTGCCCTAACTTGCGACACTGCCTTCACAAACTAGTCTCCTGCCTCTTGCAATCTCAGAGGCATCGCCACAAAGGCAGTCAAGTAGAGCCTGGGAGGAAGGACGCAATGATTTACCGATCTATGCTGGACAGAAATTTTAGTAAAGGATATAGAGCGGAAATGCCACGCTGGTTAAATGACCCTGGGTTGAAAAAGACTGTGAAACATTTACGATCTATTTCTTGTTGTACTTAACGCTTTTTGGAAACGAGGTATGGAAATTTTTTGCAATTTGCTCATTGTCCTTGCAACAATATATATATATATATATATATATATATATATATATATATATATATATATATATATATATATATATATATGTTACGGTCATTTTGCGAAATTGGTCATTTTGCAAAATGCCCGGCCATTATGCAAAAAGACTAAATCCGTGGTCAATTTGCAAAATGACCTAAATATCTGGTCATTTTGCAAAAGGACCAAGGTTTTGGTCTTTTTACAAAATCACCAGTATTATCGTTGGTCAGTTTGCAAAATGTCCAAACAGCAAGCAGCCAGTTGAAAAAAAAGGCAAGTAAATGATAAAAGGTAGTGAACGTAAAATAGAACAAGTTGAAAGAAAGGCGAGTAAACGATAAAAGGAAGTGAACGTAAAATAGAACAAGTTTATTCTTTCTTAGAAAATACATTAAACCTTAAAAAGTATGTTTATTCAACCTTCATGATATATATATATATATATATATTTTGCAGAAAATGGTCTTACATCCTTACGCGGATGTGTGCCTGTGTGTGTGTGTGTGTGTGTGTGTGTGTGTGTGTATCGGACTTGTTAACGCAAGAGGCACTGCATTTGCATCTGCTGTTGCATAAAACATTGTTTTTTAAACACTTGCAGCGTCTGGTCAGACATGACTTAGTGCAAGAACATTTAGCGAATCCCTGACTTTGTCCCATGGATTCTGCATTGGCTACTTCCCGCAGACTTACTTCCCGCTCCTCTACTACATCTTCTATCGAAAGGAATTTTTCTACACATTGAGTAAATTGGTTGCAAGTGTATACCTGCTTAAGCAGGCCGTGGTTTGTACCAAGCTTGTACGTGCCATTGTCCAATGCCTTAACAACAACCGCCTTCACATTAGGAAACTCGGCACGTTCGCGGTCAACTAATAGAACAGGAACCATCACAGTGTCCCCTGCGTGGGCTGGTTTAAATCGCCTCACAGAATTATCCATCATTTTTTTAGCATGTTTCTGTTGATCTATGTTGGACTTCATTTGTTCAGTATGAATACTGCGATTCCGATTGCAGATGGAACAAAGCACAGGCTCATCAGCATCTTCATTCATCACAGAACACGGAGTATAAGAGTGACATGGGTTCCCACACACCTTGCACACATTTGAACCAAAGTAGCTTTTTAGGAGATGCAGTTAATGACAGCGGATGGTTCTTCTTGCTCTTCAGCACCTATCTCTTCCTCCTCTGTATCTGCGTCCTTCTCATTGACAACACCTAGTGCTTCTGCAAGCTGCTCCTCCGTCTACATATCGTCCATGACTTCCTCTGGTACAGAAGATGCGTCAACACCAAGACGAGCCTTCTGTCCATACATGGCCTCATATGGTGTTCTTCCAATTCCGGAGTGAAAGCGGGTGTTTTTCTTACACTGGACAAAGCGCAGTCCCTGTGACCATTGTGTAGTGTTGTTGTCCTTCATCCAACATGCAAGAATTGCTTCAATATCCCTGTTGGCTCGTTCCACCGAGCCCTGCGATTGTGAATGTCGTGGTTTGCCATGAACCAGCTTACACTCTGGCCACATCACCAGAACTTCCTTGATAAGCTGAAAATTAAAACGATGAACATCAAACCTTGTCATATATATCACCTCGCTAAGTTTCTGGTGTCTTTTTGTGACCATGTCTGATATTTCTGCTAAGTTTTATGAAAATTGGTTGATTTAAAGAAGTAATATATTCTATACCTTATTTGAGAATTCTCTACCATTGTCAGACTGCAGGATATGGGGGGCTCCTTTGTCACAGAAAATGTCAACGAGGTGGAAAGCAACCTTTTCAGCAGTTTTCGTCTGTAGAGCCCGAAGACACACCATCTTGGTCAAGTGATTCTGATAGTTGAGAATGAAACGATGTTTCCCATCTGCCTGTCTCTGCATATCGATCAAGTCGACCTACAAACAGACAGAATCGGACCCATTTTAGGGAAACTTTCAGGTCCTTTAGGGCAATTCGTAATTAACTTCAAACTATTTACATTGGTATGACGTGCGGAAATACAACATTATTCTTTCCTAACAAATACGGCCTTAACCAGTGCTTGTTTACTAACCTGAGCTCGTGAGTTCATGCTGTTTGAGACAATTGGCTTGACAATCACAGACTTGCGTACGTGGTTTTTTTCAGCTGATACTCCTCACACAACTGTAAATACAACTGTATTTGGGATCTTGAAATATTGGCATATTTTTCACTTGTTTCCTTAAACACAACAGTTTTACCTCCATGCCCACTTGCACGATGAACAGCATCGATCACATCGAACACATCTTCAGCGCATACGAATCTAAGGTGAGTTCCCTTTTTCTGCAGTTTCTGAACGGTGATACTTTCAACTATGACCTCAAGAATTTCATATTTTCGTAACAACCGATAGTCCTTCTGCGTCTTTTTCATGTTAGGACGTTTAAGTTCACTCAAACGAATCAGAATTTGTTCGTATTCATTTCTAGACAATAAACTCAAAGTATTTAATGCATTGTTTTCCTCAGCCTGGCTGCTTGCTGTTTGGACATTTTGCAAACTGACGAACGATAATACTGGTGAATTTGTAAAAAGACCAAAACCTTGGTCATTTTGCAAAATGACCAGATATTTAGGTCATTTTGCAAATTGACCACGGATTTGGTCTTTTTGCACAATGGCCGGGCATTTTGCAAAATGACCAATTTCGCAAAATGACCGTAATATATATATATATATATATATATATATATATATATATATATATATATATATATATATATATATATATATATTGTTACGGAACAGAGAAAGATAATGTACACTTTAAGTGAGAATACTAATAATCACTACTGTCCCGTAAAGTTCCAGGTTCAAAACAAAAGAGTTAGATAAAATTACAAGTTAAAGTTTAATGCTTAAACTAACAACAAAACATTCAGGACTCATAAGGATAATGTAATGGCAAATAAACAGGTTAAATATATGGTTAACTGCAATAGCCTCTATTAACACGAAATTAGCAAGAGTAAATTTATCTAAGTCAGCCCTGATAAAATGAGATACCAGATAATACTCAGTGAATGCCAGATAAATTATTAATGATACAAATTATTATCAAAAATGGCTGACATAAAGAACCCTACATGAATTACAAAAACTTCACTAGGCCTACAAATTAAACTTATGCTATACAGTACAAGAAAAAATGCAACAACAGTTATACTCAAATTACACACAGCTGCTAGATGGTTGGAGACTTCTTGAGCACTCACAATAATAATATCTGTACAGGGGAGGACAGAGATGTGAACAAAATGAGAAGCAGATCTAAGTGGCAATGATGCGGAGACTGAGCTCATTATATTGGGGCCGGTAGAGCCTGATACAACTTGTAAGAAGGACGCGCAAATGAAGCCATGGGGACAAAGAGCTGAAAATCCCGCACTGTATAACAGAGAGAACGACTTACTCTACTATAACGGTAGAAGGGGGGGACTGAGGCAGAACACGCTCGTGATCAAACATGCAGCATACTGTGCGTTAAAATTACACAAAGGATGATGAAATCATAGGCTATGTAACACCCCCCCACAAAGAAAAAAGAAATTTACAAAGGAAATTTCTTATTACTCTAAAACAATCTGTACATGGCGTTACAGAACATGCAAATGTCTTTCCTAATGTTACAAAACATGAGATCTCCCTAGCACGTTCAGTCATAGGTACTTGCCAGTATCCCTTGAACAAATCAAACTTACTTATGTACCTAGCCTTTCCGATCTTGTCTATGCAATCTTCCACACGAGGGAGAGGGTAAGTGTCTGTTTTGGTTATCTGATTAACACGTCTGTAGTCAATGCAAAGCCGCTGTGACCCACCTGGCTTAGGGACTAGAGTGACAGGAGAACTCCACTCGCTCTGACAGGGCTCAATCATCTTGTGGTCCAACAGGTAGCCAAGCTCCTTCTGGATGAGAGGAACTTTCACTGGGTTCACACGGTAAGGAGGCAATTTAATTGGCTTTGCGTCTCCAACATCGACATCATGCATCAACACAGTGGTTCTTCCTGGAGTGGCATGGAACACTTGCGGGTACTCCTGCAGTAATGCCGAAAACTCCTGCCTTTCCTTGGGAGGTAGATGAGAAAGCTTAGTCTGGAGATCATTCATGATATCAGGATTCTTCCCCAAACTATCACTCAAGTTCATGCTGCATGGGAGAACTTCACTTGTAGACTCGGGTGGAACAGCTACAGTGCAGACTGGATTATTTTCGTCCCGCCTGTGATACAACTTTAGCATGTTGATGTGACATAGTTGCTTGCTCTTTCTACGATCTGGTGTGGCGATGACATAGTTGACATCACTGAGTTTCTTCTCCACGAAATAAGGGCCACTAAACTTGGCTTGAAGAGGTTGCCCATGAACTGGTAGCAGAATCAAAACCTGATCTCCTGGCTGAAAGTGGCATAACCTGGACTTCTTATCATACCAAGTCTTCATCTTCTCCTGAGCAGCTCCTAAATTCTCTCTCGCCAGCTGTAAAGCAGTGGACAGCCGTTCTTTGAACTTCATCACATACTCCAGCAGGTTGACGTCATCTTCCTCCGACAGCCAGCATTCCTTGAGTAGCTTAAGGGGTCCTCTTACTTCATGGCCAAACAGTAGTTCAAAAGGTGAGAAGCCCAGTGATTCATTTGGAGATTCTCTTGCAGCAAATACAACGAATGGAAGACCTTTATCCCAGTCTTTCTGATATTCCAAACAGTATTTCTTGAGCATCGATTTGAGTGTTTGATGATATCTCTCCAACGCTCCTTGGGTCTGGGGATGGTAAGCTGAAGACGTGATCTGGGTGATGCCCAACTCTTTCAGAGACTGCTTGAAAACATTCGACATGAAATTACTTCCCCGGTCTGACTGTACCTCCTTGGGCAGACCAAACTTTGTGAAGAAGCCTAGCATTTCCTTAACCACGTTCTTTCCTGAGATGTTTCTAAGTGGAATGGCTTCAGGATAACGAGTAGCCATATCAATCATGGTCAACACATAAGAAAATCCTGAAGAAGTCTTAGGAAGAGGGCCCACAATATCCACCAACACACGGGTGAAAGGCGCCTCAAAAGGAGGAATGGGAACTAGAGGTGCAACCTTTTCGGTCTGATTACACTTTCCCACAACTTGACAGGTGTGACAAGACTTACAATACCAGGAAACATCCCTGAAGATACCTGGCCAGTAGAAGTGTTTCAAAATGCGTGCCACAGTCTTCCTCACTCCAAGGTGTCCTGCCAAACTGGAATCATGAGCCACTCTAATGATATCCTGCCTACAAACACGAGGGATGACAACTTGATGTACAACCTCCCATTCACAGTCGGCTGATGCTGTTGGGGGTCTCCACTTCCTCATAAGTACTCCTGACTTTACATAATAACAAGTAGAAGCACCGGCTGACTCTTCTTCACTGTAAGCAGAGTTAGCTAGACCTTTCAACTCAGGGTCAGCAACCTGCAACTCAACCAACTCTTGACGAGACAAATTATCAACACTACGGGGTACTGCCTCATCTGGTGAGTGGTCCAAATTAGCAAGAAAAGTGTCAGCTAGGATAACATCATCATCATCATTATCCTCTAAATCACCAGTAACTTTAGACTTAGCCCTAGTGACAGCACATGCAGGGAACACATGCAGGGACATCACAATCCTGGGTCGCAGCCACTGGCTCACTAGACAACTGAGGAGCTGGACACACTTGACTTCCACCAATATCATTTCCAAGTAAGAAAGTTACACCTGACATTGGGAGTGTCTCAACCAACCCAACCATAACGGAACCATTAACAAAACCAGACTCTAAATTCACTCTGCACAGAAGGACAGAGAAGTAATTATTCCCTACACCTTGTAAGATTACAGTTTCATCAGAGGAATTAACATTAGAGCCTAGAACACTGGTCAGCATAAGGGATTGGCAAGCACCTGTATCACGATATATTTTAACTGATTTCCTGTCATTACTGTCCAGAGGACTGACAAAACCTTCAGACAGGAAATTAGCACATGAACTCTTGAGAGTGTCACCCACGTTACTGCTCAAAGAGGAGCTCCATCATGAGAATTTAAGTTACCCCTCAAAGCAGGTTCAGTTAACTCGGTTAAAGAATTCTGGGAACTCTCAAGAGTGGACACTAGACCAATTGACTGAATATTTAAAGACTCCTTTTTGTTCACATCACGCTGTCTCCTGAATCATCTCTCCGTAGTATGACCAAGCTTACTACAATAAGTACATTTACTTTTCTGAAATCTAGAGGTGAAGCTGGTATTTACTTCCTGAGAAACATCATCTTTATTCTCTTTCCTGTTACCTGTACTCTGAGTAGAGGCAACGTACTTACTCTCAGCTTTCCCTTTTTCTCTAGAATATCTCTTGTGAGTGAGAACATACTCATCAGCTAAAACTGCAGCATCAGACAAATTATCTATCCTTTTCTCATCAAGATATAGGCTTACATCTTTACTAATACACCTCTTGAAGTCCTCCAGCAAAATCATCTGCTTAAATTTGTCAAAATCAGAATCCACATTCTTAGAATTTAACCACTGCTCTAACAGATCTTCTTTGATTTTTGCATACTCAACATGGGATTGCATATCTTGCTTGTAAGTTGTCCTAAATTTTACTCTATAAGCTTCAGGAACAAGCTCATAGGCCTTAAGAATCAAGCTCTTAACTACATCATGATTATCAGACTGATCCTGAGGCAAAGATGCATAAGTTACTTGAGCTTTACCGGTGAGAACAGTTTGAAGGAGTACTGGCCAATACTCCTTAGGCCAATTAAAACCTGTAGCTACCCTCTCAAACAACTGAAAATACTTTGTTAAATCAGATTCATTAAAAGGAGGGACAAGTTTAACATTTTTAGTCACATCAAAATCATCAGAGCAAGATGATCCAGTTCCACCTTTTCATGCGATACTCATGGTCTGCCTGAATCCTAGCAAGTTCAACTTGTGCGTGAAACTCAGCCTCCTTAGCCTGTGCTTGAAATTCAGCTTCCTTCACACGAGCCTCCTGCAGGGCTAGCTGTAACTTAGCTAATTCAATCTGCGTTTGCTCATTTCGAGGAGTTACATTAAACAAGCTTTCATTAATCATGTCAACAATTTGATCTTTAGAATGATGAGAGCGAACAGCAATTCCCAATTGTTGAGCAACGAGCTTAAGTTCATTCTTTGTTCTGTTTTCTATATCACACACTGTTTGCACATTTGACAAAAAATCTTTGGCTTCATCAAGTGTAGAAATAGTAGCCATCATGAATATATCACAGTCACAAAATATCAAACAATATCCTTATGATAATATCCTGAATATCCTGATGAGAGGTCGCCAAATTTATGTTACGGAACAGAGAAAGATAATGTACACTTTAAGTGAGAATACTAATAATCACTACTGTCCCGTAAAGTTCCAGGTTCAAAACAAAAGAGTTAGATAAAATTACAAGTTAAAGTTTAATGCTTAAACTAACAACAAAACATTCAGGACACATAAGGATAATGTAATGGCAAATAAACAGGTTAAATATATGGTTAACTGCAATAGCCTCTATTAACACGAAATTAGCAAGAGTAAATTTATCTAAGTCAGCCCTGATAAAATGAGATACCAGATAATACTCAGTGAATGCCAGATAAATTATTACAGATACAAACTATTATCAAAAATGACTGACATAAAGAACCCTACATGAATTACAAAAACTTCACTAGGCCTACAAATTAAACTTATGCTATATAGTACAAGAAAAAATGCAACAACAGTTATACTCAAATTACACACAGCTGCTAGATGGTTGGAGACTTCTTGAGCACTCACAATAATAATATCTGTACAGGGGAGGACAGAGATGTGAACAAAATGAGAAGCAGATCTAAGTGGCAATGATGCGGAGACTGAGCTCATTATATAGGGGCCGGCAGAGCCTGATACAACTTGTAAGAAGGACGCGCAAATGAAGCCATGGGGACAAAGAGCTGAAAATCCCGCACTGTATAACAGAGAGAACAACTTACTCTACTATAACGGTAGAAGGGGGGGACTGAGGCAGAACACGCTCGTGATCAAACATGCAGCATACTGTGCGTTAAAATTACACAAAGGATGATGAAATCATAGGCTATGTAACAATATATATATATATATATATATATATATATATATATATATATATATATATATATGGATATATATATATATATATATATATATATATATATGGGGACTCTGTGGTATAGTGGTAGAGACTGTGTCTCGTACAAGGGTGATCCAGGGTTCGCGCCCCGCCAGGGTAATAAACTTTGGGAGTGTTCACCCTGCCGCGTACTGCATTGGCGGACACAAGGGAACCAGTGTCGCTTACTATAAAGTATGCTTGCACCGAGCCGGCTTGCGCGGGCAGATTACACTTGGTTCACGGACTACACACACATCCAAAGCCACGCCAACACTACAATTATTAAGCTTACAAGCACTTCTCACCCTACATACAATCACTACCAGACAGCTTAAGCCACTTGGTAGAGATACATTGGCTGTATCGTCCCCACTTTGGTCGGGATAGGCCGGTTCTGCAGTGGATACTCAAACGGCTCATGAAGATTATATATATTTATATATATATACCGTACAGTATTATATGTAGTATGTATGTGAACATAAATAAATAAATGTCTAAGTGAAAATATATATATATATATATATATATATATATATATATATATATATATATATATATATATATAATTACAAATCAATGAGTATATATATATATATATATATATATATATATATATATATATATATATATATACAGGACTGCCAAGGAGAAGACACAGGCATTTGATTAACTATAGATAATAAATTTTAATTAGGCGGCAATTTTCGTCCATATGTAGATTCTTTCCCTCAGCTCAGTAGCAGAGTAAAACAATGTTACGGCTTTACATCCTTCTCATGGCACTTCTTTCTAACTAGTATCATATTCTGGTGTTAGTCTCTTATTATATCTCAGTATGCATGATGGCATACTTACACCTAGTTAAGGTGAACAGAGTATACAGTAGGTATGAGACAGCTACGATCAACTGTATCATAAGATTTACCGTACCTAAGATATGTTTTTGAGGACATGGACACAGGAAGACATATTGACCAACCGATGAAAGGCCGAGAGATTCAGAATCAAGTCTGTGATTACTTCTGCGTTAGAACTAAAACAGATGTTAATATCTGCGAGAACATGTTGGAAATATTAACTTACTGAGCAAGTTTGAGGTATTCAGAAACTGGCTTGCCATCATTTCTGCGCCTTATTATTATTATTATATTATTATTATTATTATTGTTATTTTTATTAATAATATTATTTGCGAGAAGGAAATGGAGAGAAAACATACTGATTTACCGATGCAGGGTTGAGAGAGTTTCAGAAACAAGCTTGCGATAATTCTTCGTCGTAACTACTACTACTATTACTACTACTGCTACTATTATTATTATTATTATTATTTATTATTTATTATTATGTGCAAAAGGGATATGGAGAAAAAGTATACTGATTTACCTGTGCAGGGTTGAGAGAGACGCTGAAACAAGCTTGCGATTATTTTATTTTCATAACTTCTGTTATTACTGATGTTATTATCATTCTCACTATTAAGCTTCGTCATATAAATGGCGAAGCTTCTTGTTTTCGTCAGTAGCCTATTATTATTTTATCTGCATTTTTTCCTGATCTTGGCACCCTGGGGTAACCCAAGTCCTTGTGCCAAATATAAATGACCTTGGCCTATTTTTAAAGGTCATATACTCATTTTTATTCTAATAATTGCCTAATTGAAATTCAAATATCTCAAAAACAAATTGAGATACAGCTATTTGGTTGAAAATCCTGTGATAGAAGTGCCCGCTGAATAATTTTGGCTTAATATTTTGCCATTTTGCCTAGTGGAAAGTTCTGAATTCAAATCTGCTTAGTTTTTTCTTTGCAACACGTTTTAGAGAAAACCACAAAAGCTATAAAGATGTAACTTTCCAGATATATAGCTGTGGTCCCTCTTATGATCTGAAAGGAATATGGTTACAATTAGGCATACAGTTAGCCAGTTATTGAGACAAACGTAAAATTTGCACATGCGTTCTTCGACACCTTTGTCTTCAGATAGTGTTGGTTAAACAAGGTACAGTTGCGAGCAGATGACTCGAGACCACCTAGTCCACCAGCATATTGGTGTTTTATCTGGTAACAGTGGTAGCTATGAACTTGACCGAGATTCAGTCGGCTGTTCGGACAAAACAAACCCATTGATAATTTGTCAATGTGCGGTTCTAACTGGTCTCCAATCAATATCATGCAAGTAAACGTATTATATGTCATACACATGGTAGTTATATTTACAACCATGGTTATGTATTACAACACAGGCATCCAAATAGTGGTGCGTTCATTCATGTTTGACACACGGGTAGTGATTAATTTGGTTCGACTATTGCCGTGAACCAAACAACCTTTACCGGTTTTCAGGAGATATACCGTAGGGTTATCAGCTTCCCCGCAACCTAGCATTATTATCACAAAAATGCCGTCATGCCAATCATCCCTCACCGTGAACCTCACTTTCGTCGAAGTCTAAATCCGAAGCAGGTGGGAGAGTTAAGGTTCACACCACAGTAGGCGGAACAGGGTGAGAGGTGTGTGGGAGTTATAAGGAGGGTGGTGGGTGAGGAAGGGAGGGACGAAGTGGGACGTCAGATGGGAGGAGGAGGAGGGAGGGGGCAGGCGGTTGGCTGCGGTATTAAATGTATATGAGATTAAAGGTTGTAATAAGTGTGTTTTGACATACGCAATCAATGTTTGTTTAATATTCGAGTGGTTAAGTCGAACGATTACGCTCTATAAATATTTATCATCATGAACGGGCCAATTGGTTCCACCTCCATGCCTCTCCACATACGTGGCGTCACGTGGTGTCCACGTCACAAACCGAGGTGGTGATGGAGCTGCACACTCGGGATACCCGTGTGTCTCACATGAATGAACGCACCACTATTTAGATGCCTATGTTGTAATACTATGGTTATAAATATATCTACCATGTGTACGACACGTTAATCATTATCAATATAATACGTTTACTTGCATGCTATTGATTGAAGACCAGTTAGAACTCCTATTTGACAGTTTATCTCTGGGTTTGTTTCGCCCGAACTGCCGACTGAATCTCGGTCAAGTTCATAGCTCACTGTTACCAGATAAAACACCAACATGTTGGTGTGCTAGGTGGCCTCGAGTCATCTGCTCGCAACTGTACCTTAGGGTCTTCAGATCTTGCTTATATTTCACATACCTTGCCTCTATTTGGGCGGAACTTCCTTATTGTCTCCATGCAGGAATAGGTAACTACCGGTAATTATTAATAACATTACTATTTGCAAGAAGGATATGGAGAGAAAACGTATTCAATTACCAATATAGGGTTGCGAGAGGTTCAGAAACAAGCAACGAGCTTCACGATCAATGCCAAGGCGGAGCGAAGACGCGTGATTATCTATTTTCCGTACCTTGCTATTTCTTTGCACAGGAAGGAGATTGTAAAAACTTTCCCATTCTCTCTCTCTCTCTCTCTCTCTCTCTCTTACTTCTTCACTAAAACACTTGCGACTGATTCCTGGCTGAATAAGATACATCTTTTCAGGAGCGACATGGAAAGAGAGAGCAGACTTTCCCATGTACCTTATTGTTCTTTCCAGAATAACAAACATACCACCAATATCCGGTAAAAACTTATAAAATCTTTATGCAAGAAGAAGGAGACACGCAGATTTACTGACACTAGAAAAACGAGAAAATGAAATTAAGGTGAGTACCATCGAAAAACAAGGCCAACAAGTTGACAGCACTCAGAGAGAGCACACCACCAACGTCTACACCAGACAACTCAAATCACCACCAAAATTTAATAAACTCTTCCTTGGCCCATGACCCGCAAATCCACAAAATTCCATTGAACTCAATGACCTTTTCAGAGCTCTTGTGGACAAACAAAAAACAGTCCCGCACCGAAACTCGAACTCACATTGCCAGCAAAATTTTGTATCAACTCTTCCTTGATCCACATACCCACAAAATTTCACTAAAATCCATCAATTACTTTTTGAGACCTTGTGGACAAACAGACAAACGGGGATGAATACATAACATCCCAACGTCGTTGGCGGAGATGTTTGCCTATCTGTCCATCTATATCTCTTTTTCTCTCTATTTTTAACATATGGTATCCGTCTGTCTGCTGCCTGGCCGTGTGTGATGTGACGGATGGCCTGAAGATGCAAGACAGAAGAGTGTAGTGCGAGGACAAGCTAGACCTTTACTAAACACTGCAGAAAATACCAGCTTTATTTGGCAACACTATTGATGATACTGAGCCATGAGGTTACACGGAAGGATATACTGGGGTATGTGGCATCAGTATAGGTAATGTTGGGGTATGTGACAACACTGTAGGTAATGTTGGGGTATGTGACACCACTGTCGGTAATGTTGGGGTATGTGACAACACTGTAGATAATGTTGGGGTATGTGACAACACTGTAGATAATGTTGGGGTATGTGACAACACTGTAGATAATGTTGGGGTATGTGACAACACTGTAGATAATGTTGGGGTATGTGACAACACTGTAGATAATGTTGGGGTATGTGACAACACTGTAGATAATGTTGGGGTATGTGACAACGCTGTAGATAATGTTGGGGTATGTGACAACACTGTAGATAATGTTGGGGTATGTGACAACACTGTAAATAATGTTGGTGTGTGACACCACTGTAGGTAATGTTGGGGTATGTGACAACACTGTAAATAATGTTGGGGTATGTGACAACACTGTAGATAATGTTGGGGTATGTGGCACACTGTAGATAATGTTGGGGTATGTGGCACACTGTAGATAATGTTCGGGTATGTGACAACACTGTAGATAATGTTGGGGTATGTGGCACACTGTAGATAATGTTGGGGTATGTGGCACACTGTAGATAATGTTGGGGTATGTGACAACACTGTAGATAATGTTGGGGTATGTGACAACACTGTAGATAATGTTGGGGTATGTGACAACACTGTAGATAATGTTGGGGTATGTGGCACACTGTAGATAATGTTGGGGTATGTGGCACACTGTAGATAATGTTGGGGTATGTGACAACACTGTAGATAATGATGGGGTATGTGACAACACTGTAGATAATGTTGGGGTATGTGACAACGCTGTAGATAATGTTGGGGTATGTGGCACACTGTTGATAATGTTGGGGTATGTGACAACACTGTAGATAATGTTGGGGTATGTGGCACACTGTAGATAATGTTGGGGTATGTGACAACGCTGTAGATAATGTTGGGGTATGTGACAACGCTGTAGATAATGTTGGGGTATGTGGCACACTGTAGATAATGTTGGGGTATGTGGCACACTGTAGATAATTTTGGGGTATGTGACAACACTGTAGATAATGTTGGGGTATGTGACAACACTGTAGATAATGTTGGGGTATGTGACAACGCTGTAGATAATGTTGGGGTATGTGGGAATGAGACGAAAATCATAGGACTCATATTATTAAAAGCACCTGATCAGGACTCATAAATTAGACACAGGTTTAAAAAGAAATACGACTAAGCAATACAGTATTTCAAGGATAATAGTAGAACAAAATTAAACTGACACCATCAATGAGCTAATGAGCATATCGGACGTTACTTAACAAATAATAGTAATGAGAGAGAGAGAGAGAGAGAGAGAGAGAGAGAGAGAGAGAATGTTGTGGCCAAAACAGCTATCACTCAGACTGGGACCCAATTCAGTGATTCAGAGAGCTCTCGTGACTGAAATGAGTGGACCATCTCTCTCTCTCTCTCTCTCTCTCTCTCTCTCTCTCTCTCTCTCTCTCTCTCCCACAATGCCCCCACAATTCAAGTTGGACAGTTAGACGTGGAGGGAGATGGATACAAGTCCTGTAAAGTTTTCTGCAAGTCTTCAGCTCAACCCACAAGACGAATGTAGGTTGCAAAATACAGATCTTCTCAGGCCGGTCAGACTCTTAAGACAAAAGCTGCTTCTCTCCTTGTTACCAGATCACTCAGTAGTATAGTTAGGGACCTGAACATAACATTGGTCGATACGTGTTGTATGCTGGGGGAAGAATAGGCCTTAGCAAAATCAGTCCTCTTTCTTAATGACCTCGTGCAATGGATAGGCAGTTCTTTAGCCTTCTTAAATGCATTCTAGGCCTCCGCGAAACTAATATCTTCACTACGACGACGTAATATTGACTACATTATTGCTATCTTCAGACGATGTTGTTCACCTTTGGAAAGACATTTTGGAATGGAGGGTTTAGATGCAGTTCGAAAAGGGTGATAGGTTTGTAAAAAAGTATTGATGATGATAATAACTGGAGGGTCATTCAGTGGAGCGCATCTGTCCGACAAGGGCAAAGTAATTTATAAACCACTGTTCAAAATGGGTTAGGTTATCTCATCACTGATTAGGGTTTCGCAAAAAAGTGTTTTCCGGATCTAGAATCTGTAAAACGAAGTGGATCGGTCCCAAAATTTAATTCATTGTTCCCTGGGACATGGGCTATCTACCCACCAAATTTAGTCCAAATCTCTGTTTTAGTTTTTGAGTAATTCTGCTAACAAACAAACAAACAAACGAGGGTGAAAACATTCACTCCTTGTCGGAGAGAATAATGACTATGATAACGATGATGATGGTGGTGGTGGCAGTGGTGGTGATACTGATAATGATAATAATGATATGAAAATAATGACAATGATAATGAAAATAATAATGATGATAATAACGATCACGAAGATGATGATAATGATGATAATGTACGAGTTTTGCCCCATGATATATGACATTATTATTATCGCAGTTATTTTCACTCCATTAAAAGAAGGAATAATTCGCGAACAACTTGTCTTCCACGGAAAGTTAAATAGTTCCAGTTTACTTCTTTCCGTCTCGCTGCATAAGTTTTGTGGCTGTAACCAACCACCATCGTAGTAGTAGTAGTAGTAGTAGTAGTAACAGCATTATTAGTAATAGTAACTGAAGAAGTAATAGCGACAGTAATATTAGGAACAGTAATTGTAATATTAATAAATGTAATAATAATTGTAGTTGTACTGATAATAGTAATTGTAAGTGATAGTGATAATTATACAGTAATATCATTTGTAGTATTAATAGTAATACTCGTATTAGTAATAGTAATATTAATAATAGCAATATTAGTAATAGAAGTACAAATAGTAATAGCAGTGGTAGTAGTAGCGGCTGCAATCTTAGGAGCATCTGAATGTAAACTCGGTGGACTGTTGGCTAAAGTTGCTCTTATTCCGTCATCCATCTTCCTCCTTTCGGGGGACAGGGAGGGGAGTGAAGGACGTTTGTATTACCACCTGGTGATACTAGTGCTACAACGCATGGCTGCAGCCCAAAACTGGGGGGGGGGGGACGCCCACTCTTTAAAAGCTGAAGTGGAAGGCAGTCATTTAGTCATTTACTTAGATTATTTTTAGTCATTCGGGTATAAATTATTGTTTCTGTTTTGGTATTTTAGTTAATTTTATTATTAATTCAGATACTATTATATTGCTTTAAAGGCAGCTATACATCAAGAATTATTACCAAAATTCAGCCCCCTCCACCATCTCAAAATCCTGGCTACGCCCCTGTCACAATGCGAAGGAGTCTTTCCCGCACCGACCACCACATCAGTATCTTCTATACCAGGCTCAGGAGCACCTTGATGCGGCTCTCACGTGATTAAGGAGAGATATATGAACGCTACCGACCCCACTCGCCAAGCAAGACCCGCCAACAACACCAACAACGCACACGGAGGGTAGTTAGGGGCTTTGTCTGAAGCCGTTACCTGAGAGAAACATTATCTTACTGTAAATGACACTGTAGGCTTCGGAGCACTGTTGTCTTTGTGATATAATAAATGATCGCAGTTTGATACTCCTACGTTAATTGTTTTTGGTGCCGACATAGCTTGACTCAGTAACATATAGGTAAACGGATTTTTGAGATATAAAATTCACTAAGGAAGAGATGCTGTGAAGTTTCCTATGCCATCTAGAACACAGTATCGTTTCATCTCCATCACACCCATCCCCCACCGCCTCGCTTTTAACTCATACCGGCTCATAAAATACAGCTTTAAAACGCATATATAGTTTTCCCAGGTAATTACGAAGCCTCCACCGAAAGAAAGTTAATATAAATAGTGACGCAGATCGCCTAACTTGTCTCAGGGTACATCCGCCGTATTTATAAAGCTGAAGTTGTGTGCCAGATTATTTGTGTATACGTATTTCTTCACTCATATAACTGAAATACACTGCACAAACACAAGGCAGTGAATATTACAGTGACAACATACAGAAAACACAGGAGTCAGTGATAATGTTAACCGTTAGGTAGACTTTAGTATAGCGATCAGTGATAATAATTAACTTTTATGAAGCCTTAAATATAGCGATCTGTGGTAATAATTAACTTATGTAGACTTAAATACAGCGATCTGTGGTGAAACACTTTAATATAGCGATCTGTGGCACTATAATTAATGAAGACTTTAATGTAGCTATCTGTGGTAATAATTAATTCTTATGCAGACTTTGATATATTGATCTATGGTAAAAGACTTTTATATAGCGATCTATGTAACAATTAACTTACGAACACTTTAATATAGCAAACTGTGTAACAATTAACTGTTATGAAGACTTTAATATAGCGGTCTGTGTAACAATTAACTTACGGAGACATTAATATAGCAAACTGTGTAACAATTAACTGTTATGAAGACTTTAATATAGCGATCTGTGTAACAATTAACTCTTATGAAGACTTTAATATAGCGATCTGTGTAACAATTAACTTACGGAGACATTAATATAGCAAACTGTGTAACAATTAACACTTATGAAGACTTTAATATAGCGATCTGTGTAACAATTAACTCTTATGAAGACTTTAATATAGCGATCTGTGGTAATAATTAACTCTTATGTAGACTTTAATAAAAGGATCTTTGCTAAGCCATCAGTCAGGAAACGTTAACAAAAATTTCTCTAATAATAGATGACAGTTATGGAGATTCAATTAAAACTCCGTGAAACCAATTAACTTTTTTGAAGCCCTGTTAATGGAAAAAACGGTTAGAGTCCGTTAAAAGGCGTCTCTCAGTCCCCAGCGTCAACAGGGATGATCCCCCGACACAGCCGCTGCGTCACTACAAAAGAAAGTTCAGGAGTTTTCAGAGACTTTACAAACCCGCTCGAAATAGCTTGGCGGCCCAGGGATGGAGAACCGCTGGGATTTTCTTGTTTTTGCTCTTCACTGGCATTTAATTTCTCTCTCTCTCTCTCTCTCTCTCTCTCTCTCTCTCTCTCTCTCTCTCTCTCTCTCTCTCTCTCTCACACACACACACACACACACACACACACATTATAAAGACTGTGTCCCAAGTTTTTAAAAGAGGAGATTGCCTTAGCCCAGTAAATTACCATTCAGTCAGCTTTTCGTCTGTGGCAATTTGCATGAAGAGACTTAAGGTCATACGCAGTGTAAGATTCAGATTATTTCATTGTCTCATATTTTGGTGAGCTTTGGTTTTCTGGCAGTTTCCTCCTCACCAGTTTATTTCTTCGTACGCCATGTTACTGTTCGCATGTATGTTGCTTATGCAACCTGTTTCCTCAACAAAACTACACTAGATTTTACGTTTCTGTACTAAGTGTGCAATGTGCACGAGCAAGAAAAAAGTGTTTGAGTCGAGTAGCTTTGATGATAATGATATTAAGGACAGATGTTATTCAGACTCTCCGTTTTCCACTTTAGTTTCACCTTTTATATTGGCTAAACTAGTTTTTGTTTCGTTGTTCGCTTGTTGCAAAAATCAAATGAGCAAGTCGCTATTTGAGACTTGTGCCAGAACTTTAATTCGCACACTGGGCGTATGGCAACAGCGATACCACACGTCAAACAAAATAGATCATTACACATAATCATTGATAAAGTAGTAATTTCTGAACTATTTTTTGTTATTTTATGGCACAAATCCTATGTTTTTATGGACGTCCAATCAAATGAACTAATCTAAAAAAAATATGTATCTTCTGTAAGTTTAGCATCATGACAATTATTCGAATAATTTTGGCATTTTCATAACTATTTTGGTGAGTTTTGAATTAGTCAGTATCCCAGTCATATTAACTTTTCGAAAGGAGCTAAAAATCATAATGATAATAATAATTCATCTATATACAAGTGGGTTCAATATATCCTCAAAATTGCACGATCAGAGGCTTCCCCAGTTTACACCCCGGAGGAGCAAACTTTGTAAATGTTCTCGCTCCCTCGTTTCCTCGAACAGTGTATAGTGTGAAAGAAATTACTCAAGTGTAATATTCAAGACAAATATCGACGAAAGAGGTGCTTGAACGTCTGCTAAGTTCACGAGAATGAGGGCTGTTCAGTTCTTCCGACACTGGATTATAGAAACCAGATTACCACATCTCACAACAACATTCACACTATAGGGTGTTAGGTAAGTTACTGTGTGGTTGGAGACATTTACATAGTTCTCACTGCCACATCAAACCACACACAGTCACACCACAGACTACTTACCACACCACACACACTGTTACACCACACACTACCTACCCCACCAAACAATGCCGCACTACACACTACCAAACCAGGTACTACCACACCCCACGCTACCACACCACACAGTGGCACACTACACACCACCACACCACACACTACCAAGCCACATAGTACATACCAAACCACACAACACCACACCACACATTGCAAAGCCACATACTACTAACCAAACCACACACCACCACACCACACCCTGCCACACCACACACTACCACATCACATCCTACTACACAACACAGCTACTATCTTGACCATAACAAGGCAGCCACGTCATCCAGGCCACATAGGTATACCACACAGGGACATATCCTCAAGAGGGTCACAAAGGGAATCCCATTGAAGCAGGTTGGGGTCCTGGTGTTGGCAGAAGAAAAAACGAGACTTTAAAGCTTGCCCAAATGAAACCTAGACTTGTTGCATAGGCCAGGGAGCTCCTTCCATGAAATACACTAGCAAGATCTTTAATTCTTTCAATCCAGTGGCGTAATCTGTTAGCATCCTGCTATCTACGGACGATTTTATTTACCGTACGACAACCTTCTGTTGTTTTTACTCTAACTTGACCTAAAATTACCATCTCGTCATCGTTAATGCCGAGTTGTAGCAGTGGATTAACGCTAGAATATGATGCGAGTTACGAAGAATGCTATGGAAAGGATGCAGAGCCGAAGTTGTCTTTTTTTCTGCCTTGAGCTGCGTGAAACTGCAAAAAGAAAATATGGGCCAAGCTAAGGTAAATGTAGTATACATAATTATATAATATAAATATTTATATGTACAGTAGTGAAGGAGTTAACAAAGACTACATTTAACTCGCCCTGTATATTGGACGCCCTGTATAGAAAGTTTCCCCACATATGAATAAAACAATCTAGAGGCGGAAAAAATAAAGGAATAGAAACACGGCATCGGATTAGGCGAGCTTACCCTTGGAGGAAGCTAGACCACTCCTAAGCTGAGATTAATCCCTTCCATCCGGTGACGTTGTTCTGTAGTTTATGTACGTCTCCTCAAGATGATGTTAGTCGCCTAGGAGAAACATTGGCACTGGGTTAGACAGAGCCTTCATCAACTCTATCAGTGATGTGGCTCTCCCCTAAGCTGAATAGAGTCGTCCGAAAACAACAAGAATATTGAAGTAACATACGGCAAAAGACTGAAGAAAAATAAGGCAAGGGATTGAAGGAATTAATGCGGTCTCCTGAGTGATAACAGCAAGAATATAAAAGAAAACGAGGGCAAGAGACTGAAGGACAAATCCCCTGACGGCAACAAGGATAGAACAGATGGCTTGTCTCATCCCCAGAACATTAACTCGAACCTATTTTTCTGTCTTACCGTGGTTGGAGAGGGACGCCTTCATGCGGTGGTACCCATATAACTGGACAGCTTCACTGATGGTTACATAAACATTCCTCAACTCCGTCCATATTCCCCGAAAGGAGGAGGATGGACTGTAAGAGAATGGCTGTTTTAGTCTGCAGTCCATTGGGTTCACGTTTCAAATGAACCTATAACAACAACAACTATTACTACTGCTACCAACACCACCACTACTACTACTACTACTACTACTACTACTACTACTACTACTACCACTACTACTACTACTATTACTACTACTACTACTTCTACGACGACGACGACGACGATTTCTACTGTAGGTAACGCCAAACTATTTTATTCTGTGCTGGGAAACCTATCGAGGTCTATGGAATAACAGAGGAAAAGAGGGAGAAGGAGGGTGACAATAGGAATAAAGGAGAGTGAAAAGAGAGAGGGAGGAAGAGAGGAGGGAAAGAAGAGAAAGGGCGGGAGAGGGGGAGAAAGAAAGCAGGGAAGAGAGTGGAAGAATAAGTGAGGAAGGAAAATCAATGGAGAGGGAGGAAGCGAAATCTTAAAATGAGAGAGAGAGAGAGAGAGAGAGAGAGAGAGAGAGAGAGAGAGAGAGAGAGAGAGAGAGAGAGAGAAGACCATGGGAAGAGAAGAGATGAGAGAGGAGGATAAACCGCTGCAGATTGAAGGGTGGAGTTGAAAGCAATGAATGGGTTATGATAAAAGGAATTTAGTGTTATAGAAAGGGGGAACCTCAGGACATTATTTTCTCTGATGAAGGCTTGACCACACACTCTAAATGAATGGGTAGGCATTTGGCTGTCTCTTATTTGATTTTCGATGGAAGGGCCAACTTTTATCCCGCGCCTTGCCTATTCATTCACTTTTTACTATATATTTGTCAGCCCTCTCGCGGTCGGGAAAAATCTAGTGTCCTATTCATGCTAACATCATGTGATTTTATCCGGTTGATACTGTCATACTAGGGATGACAGTACTTGCACGAGAGAAGAGAAGAGAGATCAAGAAAGTGCTACTGTATATAGTGAAAGACAGATTTGCAAGAGATATTAGTGATGGACAGATCTGAAAGGCAAATTAATGAAGGATATCTTTGTAAGGGAAATTGAGATAGTGCTGGAGAGTGGTGACGTCACTGAAGGAAGTCTGTATCAGGAGTCTTCCAAGCCGAAAATTCTCTCGTAAACAAGAAAACAAAAATCGTTAGGTGACAGCAGGAACAAATTAAACCGCCGAGAACTCGGGCCTCAAGCTGTCGACGTAAAGCGTCACTCGTATGTCCCCGCCAAGCCTTGCGCACGGACTCGCCACACAACCTCCATGACCTTGCGGACCCAATCGGTTCATCGTTCCTTCATACTGTATCACTGACTAAAGTTTGGTCGATTTCTGTCGAGGGGTTCAGGGGACATCGCGCCAACAAGGTTAAGTCGACCCCATATGACCTTGACCTTTGACCCCTTAACCAAGCTGACCTAATCAGCTCATCATCTCCTCATACTGCATCACTGACAAAAGTTTGGAGGAAATCCGACGGTGGGTTCAAGAGATATCGCCCCCACAATGGTGTTACGGACGCGTGGACCCACGCTCGCACCCACGCACGGACGGACGGACAAACCAATTACTTATTCCCTTCTCCCCCATAGGTAAACAAAGGCATAATAAACGGCGTCATCGAACTGAGGAGTAGGATGCCATCGTTGTGAAGAAGTTAAGATGTAGCCTACCCATGCGTACAACAGTGAAGAAAAGCTGATGGATAAAGTGTCATGGAATGAAGGATTGAGTTGCTAAAGCTTACATGGTTATCTGCCTGTCTATCATCGAATCTTCTTTTGTCCAGTCTGGAGCTAGGCTACTTACTCTCGGCATTAGAGGCGGCGACTGTCATCAGCCTTGCTCGCCCCGTCCGGCTGGAATGCCATAGTCCACTAGATCAGCAGGTATCGATTTGGTTATATGGTTACTGCCCAGCGTTGTAACGGTTTCTAGGTAACAGGAATGCACCAGATTTGTCACTCAGCATATAGCTATCTAATTACAGTATATACTCGTACATCGAGTGGATGTGGTTATACTGAAAGGAAATATACTATTTTGCATCACAAAATTAAGTTCTGTACAAAGAAAATACAAACTGTTTGGCATATTACACGTTTCTCATTTAGAATCGACACCTTTCCTCTGAGTTTGTCGCTGTCCAACAAATTTAACACACATAAACACCATTTGGTATAAAAAAAAAAAATAATAATAATAATAATCACATGCTTTGACTACTGGAATTGAAAATCGACAGAGCCCACACTAAATATACGAACGATCACATTTGCAGTTGATTTATGGGAACTGCAGATTCATCCGAGAAGTGGCAGTTGGATTCGGTAGTTCGTCTCATCAACTGAACAATTTTCGTTGAAGCTTCGACATTTGCACGTGGAAAATGCCTCAGTTTCGACAATATTTACACTGAAATTGACATGCGCAAAATCATTGATACTACTGAACAAGTTAAACAGAATTATTATGAAACTTCATTTTACACACAGAATGTGATAAACTGTTATGTGGAGGCACCCACCATCCACTCACTCGATGTAGTGATATCATCTGGTAAGTCTACACTGAGTGACAACCCAAATGTTTTGTGTAGCTCAGGAGACCATTTAACACAGACTGGTGTTCGTGTGTCTACTTGGTGCATCGTGAACCAGTGGATTACATTGATCCAGTCGGTCCATTTCATCAGCCAGAATTAAATACAGATATAAATAAATGCCATCGTACTAAAAGAGATAAGATTTTTTAGAGTAAGTGGCGAGAGAGGAAAACGAAAATAAGCTGAGAGTGAAAGAGAGTCTGCTGAATGGGGGAAAGTTTTTTTTTTTTTTTTTTCCTGTAATGAGAGAGAGAGAGAGAGAGAGAGTTTTATTCATCTTGGGAAGGGCTTGCCATACAGTTCACACACGAAAACACACAAACACAAAAACAAACACACGAACTCAAACACAGTACACAAACACACAAAAGCACACACAAACACTCGCACACAAACACACACACACACACACACACACACACACACACACACACACACACACACACACACACACACAAGCACACTAACATACACAAGAACAAAAGCACACCCAAGTACACAAACACACACAAACCCAAACACACATACACAAACACACACATACACACAAACACAAACACACGTACACATAAACACGAACACACATAAATACACAAACACTCATATACAAACACACATACACAAACACTCATATACAAACGCACATACACAAACACACAAGCAAGCACACAAACACACACAAGAATACAAACACAATACACACAATCACAGACATACCTACACACAAACACAAACACACACACAAACATACATGAATAGACAAATAGAAACAAACACAAATATCCAAACACAGAAACACACATAGACGCACAAACACAGTCACACTTACAAACACACATAAACGCACAAACAAACACACACACATACACAAATACAAACTCACACAAACGCATACAATCACAAACACAAACACACACAAGCACAAACACAAACACACACACGTACACAAACACACGAACACACAATCATAAACAAACACACACACACACAAGTTCACAAACACACGAACACACAAACACAAATACACACACACACACACACACACACTAGCCTCAGGACCCTACACCGCCGAACAGGGTGAAATGGGTCTGGGTTCCGTTTTTACTCAGAGTTATTACAGTATTTATGTTTTAATTTACTTTATAATAATCGTCTGGTAGCCGAACCTCAGCCCAGCGCACCTTTGCAATTAGCAGTGTCACCTGTGTAATTATCCACCTGGGCGAGATTCTCCAACTTATTAACGATCGATTCCCTGACATTCCCTAAGATTTTTATCCACGAAGGTACAAGCGAATGAAGCATCTGCATTCTCTTTGTTTATTTTTATTTTACTTTTTTTAATAAATCGACTTGACAATTTACCTTTTGCAACCCATATTACTTTCGCGGATTTTTTCCCCCATTTAGTACAAGCGAAGGGAAGTTTCTGCAGTCTACTGTTACTGTATTCTTTATTTCTTTTTCTAGTATAAATTTAGTTACACGATAATCTCATTCTCTCAACCAAGACCTTTTTTTTTTTTTTTTAAAGTGAAGGAGTGCGGTCAATAATCTCATATGTCTTATTCTTCCTGTTTAGCAAATGAGTTATAACAGGAAGATTTGTAAATTTGCTTGTGAAACCGGGTCAGGATATTTATTTATTTAAACGCTATCTTTTAATATACATACCAGTTTCTTCACTTATTTATGCTTGTATAACATTTATTCGTTCATTTATGTATTCTTGTATAACACTTGACCTTTTAATCTAGCTTAATAAATTCATCGATAATTATGTATCACACGACACCACAACACAGTCCCAGCTCGCTCCAACAACAGCAAAAGCCCTCTCTGTTGCAGCGAAAAAACACCCTTCCCTTGGTAATCAACAATGCCAGTGACAATTTGCATGAATGATTGTGCAAGTGCGTTCAAATGCAAAACAGCTCACTTGCTCTCGCTGTCGTGCGTGGCTATGTTTCGTACACTAAAACACACAACTACCTGCTCCAGTTTCGTCTGAGAATTAGTTGGAACTCAGAGAAACAATGATACTGTTGCCTTCACTAATATTTGTGTTTAGCGAGGCTTAGGAAGATCTGCTAATTGTGCTCTCTCTCTCTCTCTCTCTCTCTGTCATCATCATCATCATCTGAAACTGAGGGATTCAAGACATATAACCCAAGAATGACCAGTCCCTCATCCTTGAATGGCATCATGAATAATAAACCCAGCTCTTAATATTTTATTCCAGCTGACGCCAAAAAGTGAGTCATAGGAGCTTCAGCGTGCTAAATTTCTAACAGTTATACAAAAGCAACGGAAGCGGTAGACTGACTGGTAGAGAAAGATAATTATACGGCTTTATTTTTTTGTCCATAGCACTTCTTTGTAACATTCAAGAGGGAGCAGAAAAAGACAGTACCGTACTACGGTTCTGCATTCTCTCCACAGCACTTCTTTATGACTGCTGTTGATTTATTTTTACAGTTCAACATTAGAGATGGAGACAAAAAGAAACGCTAGGGCTCTCCATTCTCTCCATACCACTTCTTCGTGACTGCTGTTGATTTATTTTTACACCTCAGCATTCATGTTGGGAAGGTGGCATTTTACACCAAGACTAAATGAAAAGAATACAGTTCATGTTATTCTATACATCTTACGACAACTCAGTCCCAAGTTCCGCATGTATACATGGAGAGTCATGAGGAGGATGGACGGTGAACTTGTTGAACGAAAGGCAATGATAGATTACGCGTGCGTGGATGAGCGAATGAGAAGACAAGTGTTGGATGCAAGAGTGTGATGGCCAAGGTAAGGCTGCAAAGAAAATGGGTGAAGAGACAAAGGGGAAGACAGGAGGAAACAGCACCCGTGAAAAGAGTGAAGAAGTTGCAAGAGAATGAGAAAATGGCAGAGTATAAGAGCATAGTGGAAGAAAGATTGGGAAAGTATGAGTTGGAGCCAATGGAAAGGGTGGAAGAAGTATGCAAGATAGCCACGGAAGAGATAGGTGCAGCGTGCGAAGTGGTTTGAGGAGTGAGGAGGAGATGCAGGGGAGTGCAAGGGACAGCATGGTGGAATGATGAGGTGAAACGAGCTGTGGAACAAAAGAAGAAAGCATATAGTAACTGGCTAGTGAGTGTAGGTAGGGGAGAAGATGGGAGGGAGAAGAGAGAGGTACGAGTATATGTGAGCAGGAGAAGGGAGGTGAAGAGACTGGTGAAGGAAAATAAGAAGAGAGTGGATGAAGAATCTGGGAGGAATATGAGTGTGAAAGGAAGGGAGAGTAAGAAATTGTTTTGGAAGGAGGTAAGGAAAGTAAGACAGTGTGAAAAGGGAAATAGTAGAGGAGTGAAAACTGACTGAACTTGCTCTAGTCTCTTCCCCATCCTTATATAAGATTCCCATACAGTAGAGTATTCCACATTTTTCCACACTTCTCGTGCATTCTCGAAAGAGCAACGATTACAACAGTTACCAACTAGGAAACATCCAAAACATACAAGAGCCCTCCTACACTGCCTAACACTCTGAAGTATTTAGCATACAACTTAAATTACATAATTTAACAATCACATAAATAAAACATTATACAGAAAAGGAGCACAAAAATTAATGAACAACTTACAAAATAACTACACTCACAAACAGCAGGCTAACTGGCAACTCTGACTCGTACTGGAACTACGGTAAACATCGGGAATTCTCCAGAATAATCTAGCTAGTAATCCAGCTTTTCAAAAATATACTGTTCTTAATATCACCACTCCGTCCAATACTCGGAAATGAAAGCCTTAGCGCAGTAGTCCCTTGTATAAAGAAAAGAAAAAATAAGATCTTGTGCTGGACCTGAGAGACGTACTGAACGATCATTGAGAAATCTCGCTACCGATGTCTCTGTGATGATGCCACGAACTGTCATGCATTTAAGTAATTATTTTTATGCAGTTACCATCAATTATGATTTGATAAGGCTAGCCTACATTACGTTATTAGGAAATACCAAGAAACTCACAGCTAGAGTGCACGTAAGGATCAGCTGGAACAATGAAAAACAATTTTCCCTCTTGAAGCAACACCTGCACAGGATCTCTCTCTCTCTCTCTCTCTCTCTCTCTCTCTCTCTCTCTCTCTCCACACGATTATATTCAGCAGAGTGCGTCAGAAGTCTGTGTGTAACCACATCATATGGTAGTGTTTTTATTTATGTTCCTGCCACCTACTTCCAGTTTTATCTACATTCGGAAAGACCGGCTGAATAAGTTAGTGGATGCTGCTTATATTTCTTTAGTACTTGAAGTGTTTTCTTAGCTGCAGGAAGTGGTCTGGAGGTGGCATGCATGTAATATCTATATAATGCTATATAATGCTACATGCTAATGTTAAACAACTGCAAAAATATAAATGCTGATAATGCTGAATAAATGATGGTGGATATTAATATAAAATAGTGATAAAAAACATTAAAACAACATTGACAAATATCACCGAACAAATAGGGTTGAATTGGAGATCTTTCTACTCTACGATAGTTTCAAACAGGTGGAAAAGAACCCATGACTGCTGGTGTATATTAGAGACAATGTGTTTTAGGGAGAGAGAGAGAGAGAGAGAGAGAGAATAAACTTTTTCACCTATACATCCTACTTGCCTAAGCAATGGGTCTTTTTTTTTTTTTTTTTTTTTTCTATCCTAATAATTTACCTCTAGTGATTATCAGTTTCCTCTGCTGGATAACAATCCTACACTGAGAGCCTTCATATAGTTCTCGACCCCCATCTACCATTAGCCTACTTGTTACTGTCCTCTGTTGGCTAATATTCTTCACGTAAGAAAGGCTCGATACGTTCCTCAGTTCACAGATGGTTCTCTTTGATATGATGATGCAACGAGGAGGAAAGTAACGGACTGTTCCTGAGTGTGAAGTAAATGCAGTGGAATAGCGAGCCTTGTACCTAACTGAAGGTAGTTAGAGCAGGAAGGTAATTACTGACCAGGAAATTCCGTTGGTCAAATATGTTTTAGTTATCCTTTACTGAATAGAGAAAACGAATAAAGTGATAAAAGAAAATGTTATATCACGATGAACTATAATAAACTCGCAAACTCTAGCTACAGGAATACTCTGGATGAAATCGCCACTGTTGCATGAATTAACTATAACCTAGTTAGACCAGTTCGGTCCACAAATCTCCGATAAGCTAAATAAAAGTCGCCTGGAAATAGTAAGAACAATATATTAAAGCTGTTATCGCAGTGAAGGGATTAGTTTATTACGTCTCTTTTAACTGGGTAAATATTTCCACTTTTTCGTATCTATTCTTGGTACCACCAGACATTAATAGTTAAGTTTGGCTCAAAGGGAAACAATTGGTACTTAAGGGTAAAAGAAGGCTAGCGAAATTATACTTCTGGTTCTCTCGCTCTTATACTACCTACACACACACACACACACACACACACAGTGAGTCATGGAAGTCTGAGTTAGATAATGATAATTAGTATGTCAGTAATGGACGTTATCGTTGTGAATAGGCCCCTTCAGCCAGAGGATGTCATACTATTTTTTTTTTTTCCTTAATACCTCCGGATGATTTTACGCAAATTCTTTGAAATGGCGGGATTAGGCCTTAAATAAATTCTTCGATTCATGTTTATCTCTCTCTCTCTCTCTCTCTCTCTCTCTCTCTCTCTATATATATATATATATATATATATATATATATATATATATATATATATATATATTTCTGGTACTCTCAGGGATTGTACTCTGATTTGGCGCGATTATTCGAACAGGAGGGATTAAGTACACTTCATTAAACCCTTGTGTAATGCTAGGTGAAAAAGGCCCGACTCCTCGGTCTTAAAACACCTAACATGTAGCGGGGTCCTCTTTCGTGACTGGAGCTTAGTGCAATGAAAGAGAGGCATGACACAAAAACTCTAGGCAATAACCTTTTACACATATATCCCCACAGTCAGACACAGCACAAAATACAGATATTACAACACGAATAGTGACACAGAAATAAAACCTTACTTAGGATATTAGTATCCGCAGGATACTGACTTAACCACTACGGTTGCCAATACAGAAAGTCCAGTGAACAGTTGTACATGGAACAGAGACGCGCGTGAGAGCGCGGGAGGGGGAGTTCACATGGGGGGGGGGAAGGGGAAGGACTCGTGACGAGCCGGAAGAGAGTTATAGTAATATTGGGAAAGGATACGTCTTTCTAATTTACTCTTAGTATCACTTGATAGAAAAAGGGCTTTGACATTTGGTCAAGCACTCGTTTATATTAAGTTAGTTATGGGGAGGAGATGTAGGGAAAGAGGGAATAGCGGGGCACTGGATATTCACTGTATTTACGGCAATACAAAGGGACGGATATTATTCTCACTTTCTATGGTTTTCTGACAGCAAGGGACATATGTATACTTTCACTACAGAGACTTCCTCAGGGGAAGAGTTCTTACTGGTTTCTTATGAGGGCGTCACTTATGAGTCAGAGTTCTCGAGATTCACTTACTGTTCTCATCCTTACTCACTCGCCCGTGATTTTACTCGCCCTGCTACTGGACATGCATTTAGTCACTATATCACTGTAACCTGTTTTCTAGGGCAACGTCACACTTAATATAATTTCTGTCACTAGTCTTGGAGCAATACCACACTTGACATTATATTCACTCGTGTTGTGAGGGTGGCGGGGAGACACACCGGCGTCTATTTAGCCGGGCTGGGGGCACCGCCAGGGGAAGGCATGCCGAGAGGGCACGGGACGGCTCGCAGGGGCGTCTTCTCTCGTCCAGGGCTGCACGTGGCGCACTGGCCCGTAGTCTCCAGGCTGGAGTTAGGGGTGTGGCCCTCAGGGCTGGGGCCAAACAGGTCTAGGAGTCTCTAGCTCCTGTCTCGGCCAGAGGTGGAGGTCCGTCGCCATCTCTTGGGCGTGGAGAGGTTGCGCCCGGGAGTCCTGGGGAGGGCCCTAGGAGGTTGAGGGCTGCGGTCCCCAAGATCAAGGGGCGCCGTCAGGGAAGGGCTGCAGCACCGTCTCATATTGGGGCCCGACAGGTGAGTCTTCTCTAGGGCCAGGCGTAAGGACCGGAGGCCAGGGGAAGCCGTTGGGCCTCGTGGGGTCTCTCTGGTGCTGGGGAGCCGGGCGCCTGTCTCACGCAGGGGCGATGTCGGCGCCTCTGTCTGGCCGTGGGGCCCGGCAATAGGCCGTGGCTGTGTGGGGGAGTCAGCACACCTCTGGTCGTCTCTCCAGAGGCCATTGGCTCGTCTCTTCTGCAGGAGGGGGGACCGGCAATCGGCCGTCTCAGGGGCAGCGCCTATGGAGCGGCAATAGGCTGTCTCCTTCAGCAGGAGGGGTGAGCGGCAATCGGCCGTCTCCTCCGGCAGGAGGGGTGAGCGGCAATAGGCCGTCTCGGGGTCAATGCTTCTAGAGCGGCAATCGGCCGTCTCCTTTGGCAGGAGAAGGGAGCAGCAATCGGCCGTCTCAGGGGCAGCACCTCCGGAGCGACAATCGGCCGTCTCCTTCAGAAGGAGGGGTGAGCGGCAATAGGCCGTCTCAGGGAGGCGCTTCCAGAGTGGCAATCGGCCGTCTCCTTCGGCAGGAGGGTGGAGCGGCAATAGGCTGTCTCCGGGGTCAGAAGAGATGAGCGGCAATAGGCCGTCTCAGCAGAAACACCTTCAGTGCGACGCTTGGCAGACTGACGAAGGCAGGAGTGGCAATTGGCCATCTCCAGAGGGGCGCTGACAGGAACTGAAATCTCAGTTCCACCCCAGTCTGATTCAGCAGTCCTGCTTTCCGAAGGTAGTGTCCCCCATCTGCTATGGTGGCGGTGCGACGGCTGAGTGTGATAAGGGCGCACCGCCCGGGCTGGCTTATGCAGTTGTTGTATTGGATCTCCTGGTGTGGGCGTGTCTACTCCGTGGGGTCCGGGTAGGGGTGTCGGTGTGTTTCTGGGGGCTCTACATTGTTTCTTTTTCACTGTGTTTCTGGGGGCACTACATTGTTCTTTCTGTCTCTCTCTCACTGTGTTTCTGGGGACACTATGTTGTTCATATCTACGCATTTCACCACTCTCCCCTCGGAAAAAGTCACGTCCCCGTGGCTGGAGGTGGTATACATGAGTGTCGTGGGTGGCGTATGCAGGCTGGAGATGCTGTAGTAGGGATTGCCAAGCGGTGGTGTGAGAGTTTTCTTCTTGTTCGGCGTCGCAGGTGAGGAAGAGCGTGGAGTCGGTAATGGTTGATTGGAGGAGGGTCAGTAGGTGGTATGGTCCTCTAAGGTGCCGATTCTTGCCTGTGGTCGGCGCCCATATGGCTTGTCGGTTCTTCATTTGGGTCAGTGTTGTTGCTGGTGTGGTAGGGGGCTGTATGCTGGCTACTGAGGGTCCGGGCCTGGTTTTGTCCCATGGTAATGCGGCGTTGAGTCTCTGGGGAATGTAGGTGGAGGGGATTTGGGTTTGATGTATCATGATGGTGTGAAGTGGAGGGGAGGCAGGAGGTGTAGGGGTATGGGTGTATCGGGCGGGTGGGCGTGAGAGTCGGCTGGAGGGGGTGGTGGTGGTTCTGAGGGTGGGTGTGGGTGGGGAAGTGGGTGTGCGGGGTGGGTGGGGTTGGTTAGCACGGACTGTTGCGCATGTTGGGGGCGCAGTGGAGGGTGAGATCGTTGGAGTGGGCATGCGTAGGTGTGGAGGGGAGAGGGCAGTGGTAATGGGTTGTCCTGTGGGGGTGGCCGGGTGGGCGGGGCACGTGGGCTCGGGTGGAAAGGGTGAGGCTGCGGAGGGAAGGGGTGAGGGTGAGCGAGGGGAGGTTGGTGTGGCGGGCGAGATGTCAGGTGAGGTGCGGGGGGTGATGGCGGCGGGGGAGGCTAAGGTGGTAGGGGGGGTGGAGGGAGATGGCGAGGAGAAAACATAGCGCTTGTATGTGGAAGTGGCAGGCGGTGCGGGAGCAGGGGGAGGTTGGGGGTGTGGGGTCGGTAGCGGTGGTGAGGTGGCAGGAGAGGTGGCTTGGAGTGTAGGTGGCGAGGAGGGAGTGCGATCTTGTGGCGCCATCCTGGTGTTTGGTGGTGGGGTGGTTTGGGCGGTAGCAGGGTTCTGTGCTAGTGGTGTGGGGTGGGCGGTGGGTGTGACGCCAGGGGAGGGTGCGGGTGTGGGGGTGATGGTGGACGGTGTGCGGTGCTGGAACCGTGGTGGCTGGGCAGGGGCTGTGGAGTGGGGTGTGGCAGGTGATGTGTGTTGTCGTAGGCGAGGAAAGGTGGGGTAAGGTGTAGGGGGAGAGGGAGTTGGTGGTGGTAGGGAGATGCGGCCTCACGGGGTTGTCTGAATGTTCAGGGATGGGGCGGTGCAGGTGGTAGCAGGGGGCTGAGCTCGTGAGAGAGTGATGGGTGGTGGGGTGTGGGGTGTGGTGGGCAGCGAGGCATCTGGTGAGGTTATTGGGGATGAGGTGGGGGTCTGTTGGGATGGTGAGGTTGAAGGTGGGGTAGGGGAGGGGAGCGAGGAAAAAAAGGTGGGTGGGGATAAGGAGGAGAGTGTGATAGGGAAGGTGAATGAGTTGACCATGTGGGCGGGGAAAGCGAGTGGTGGTGAAGTGATGGTGGTGGCTGGTGCGGGGTGGTAGGTGAAAGGCAGTAGACAGGGGGAGGTGGTTTTAGGAAGTAGGTTAGGGGAAGATGAGGGAAGGGTCCTAGGAGGCCTGTGAAGAGGGAGGCAGGTTTTGTGTTGAGAGGGTATACTGTAGTGGTGTGTGGGGTGGGAAGGTTAGAAACAGGGGTAGGAATAGGGGAAGGTAGAACAGAAGAGATAGTGAGAGGGGAGGAAAAGGAAAGATCACGTTCCCCCCTGTCGTAGACTGGGGGAGATGTGAGGTGGCCCCCGCCATTACGGTGGGATGCGGGGGCAGTGGGGGGGCGCTTTTTGTGTTTCCTTTTTTGTATTTTCTTCCCCTGAGGCTTAGGGGAATTTGCGTATGGTGGGGAGGTTTGTAAGCGCCCTCGTGTTTTTTGGCTGCACTGGGCAGCTTCTAGCTGCTCACGAATGTCGTGGATCGGGCATCCGTGGCAGCACGGAGAAAATTCCCACAGGTTGACGGTGATGAGGTCAATGGGGAATTGATTTATTTCGCCGATGCGTTGAGGGATGGCATGGACGGCTAGAAGGCGCCTCATTAAACTGATATCTTTATCCAGGTCTCCCATCGGTTTGTGTATTATGAAATGTTCTTTAATATAACTGGGGAGAATCCTGAGGAGTGTATGAAACGTGAGTTGTTCCCGGGTTTCTTTATCTGCCTCCGGGTAGGCAGTGGTGACTCAGCGTCTTGCCAGAGTTAGGGTATCATTTAGATTCCCGTCAAATTTTAGACTATCCAGTTGGGATAGTGCCACCACTTTCCCTAATGATGGGGTGATGGCCTGAACAATGAACTCTGTAAAGTTCTGCCAGGTGAGCTCCGGGACGATTTTCGGTGCTATGTTTGTCGCCGCTTTGCCCAATAGTGGGAGTGTGACTGCAATTTTCTGCTGGCCATTTTCAAAGCCAATATCCAGTAAGGGTTCGATTATTGTCAGATACGTGTGTATATCGTACTGGTCAGGGTCAAACCTAGGTAATTGTATGTGCGGTTTAGTTGCCATGTTGCCAAATATTTCTCACTACCTCTCTCCTACTCCCGGGTCAAGAACCACCGCTGGCCACCAGTGTAATGTTAGGTGAAAAAGGCCCGACTCCTCGGTCTTAAAACACCTAACGTGTAGCGGGGTCCTCTTTCGTGACTGGAGCTTAGTGCAATAAAAGAGAGGCATGACACAAAAACTCTAGGCAATAACCTTTTACACATATATCCCCACAGTCAGACACAGCACAAAATACAGATATTACAACACGAATAGTGACACAGAAATAAAACCTTACTTAGGATATTAGTATCTCGCAGGATACTGACTTAACCACTACGGTTGCCAATACAGAAAGGCTAGTGAACAGGTGTACAGGGAACAGAGATGCGCGTGAGAGCGCGGGAGGGGGAGTTCACATGGGGGGGGGAAGGGGAAGGACTCGTGACGAGCCGGAAGAGAGTTATAGTAATATTGGGAAAGGATACGTCTTTCTAATTTACTCTTAGTATCACTTGATAGAAAAAGGGCTTGGACATTTGGTCTATCTATCACTCGTTTATATTTCGTTAGTTATGGGGAGGAGATGTAGGGAAAGAGGGAATAGCGGGGCACTGGATATTCACTGTATTTACGGCAATACAAAGGGACGGATATATTCTCACTTTCTATGGTTTTCTGACAGCAAGGGATATATGTATACTTTCACTACAGAGACTTCCTCAGGGGAAGAGTTCTTACTGGTTTCTTATGAGGGCGTCACTTATGAGTCAGAGTTCTCGGGATTCACTCACTGTTCTCATCCTTACTCATTCGCCCGTGATTTTACTCGCCCTGCTACTGGACATGCATTTAGTCACTATATCACTGTAACCTGTTTTCTAGGGCAACGTCACACTTAATATAATTTCTGTCACTAGTCTTGGAGCAATACCACACTTGACATATATTCACTCGTGTTGTGGGGGTGGCGGGGAGACACGCCGGCGTCTATTTAGCTGGGCTAGGGGCACCGCCAGGGAAAGGCGTGCCGAGAGGGCACGGGACGGCTTGCAGGGACGTCTTCTCTCGTCCAGGGCTGCACGTGGCACACAGGCCCACAGTCTCCGGGCTGGGGTTAGGGGTGTGGCCCTCAGGGCTGGGGCCAAACAGGTCTAGGAGTCTCTAGCTCCTGTCTCGGCCAGAGGTGGAGGTCCGTCGCCATCTCTTGGGCGTGGAGAGGTTCAGCCCAGGAGTCCTGGGGAGGGCCTGAGGAGGCTGAGGGCTGCGGTCCCCAAGATCAAGGGGCGCCGTCAGGGAAGGGCTGCGGCACCGTCTCGTATTGGGGCCCAACAGGTGAGTCTTCTCTAGGGCCAAGCATAAGGACCGGAGGCCAGGGGAAGCCGTTAGGCCTCATGGGGTCTCTCTGGTGCTGGGGAGCCGGGCACCTGTCTCACGTAGGGGCGATGTCGGCACCTCTGTCTGGCCGTGGGGCCCGGCAATAGGCCGTGGCTGTGTGGGGGAGTCAGCACACCTCTGGTCGTCTCTCCAGAGGCCATTGGCTCGTCTCTTCTGCAGGAGGGGGGGGCGGCAATCGGCCGTCTCAGGGGCAGCGCCTATGGAGCGGCAATCGGCCGTCTCCTCCGGCAGGAGCGGTGAGTGGCAATAGGCTGTCTCGGACGTAGTGCTTCTAGAGCAGAAATCGGCCATCTCCTTCGGCAGGAGGAGGGAGCGGCAATTGGCCGTCCCAGGGCAGCACCTCCGGAGCGGCAATCGGCTGTCTCCTTCGGCAGGAGGAGTGAGCGGCAATCGGCCGTCTCAGAGGCAGCACCTCCAGAGCGGCAATCGGCTGTCTCCTTCAGCAGGAGGGGTGAGCGGCAATAGGCCGTCTCAGGGGCGGCGCTTCCAGAGTGGCAATCGGCCGTCTCCTTCGGCAGGAGGGTGGAGCGGCAATAGGCCATCTCCGGGGGCAGAAGAGATGAGCGGCAATAGGCCGTCTCGGCAGAAACACCTTCAGTGCGATGCTTGGCCAACTGACAAATGTGGGAGAGGCAATTGGCCTTCTCCAGAGGGGCACTGACAGGAACTGAAATCTCAGTTCCACCCCAATCTGATTCAGCAGTCCTGCTCTCCGAAGGTAGTGTCCCCCATCTGCTATGCTGGCGGTGCGACGGCTGAGTGTGATAAGGGCGCACGGTCCGGGCTGGCTTATGCCGTTCTCATATTGGATTTCCTAGTGTTTGCGTGGCTACTCCGTGGGGTCTGGGTAGGGGTGTCGGTGTGTTTCTGGGGGCACTATGTTGTTCATATCTACGCATTTCTCCCTTAAGTATGAGAAGTCTGTTTTAAACTTAATAAAACTGGACACACACACACACACACACACACACACACACACACACACACACAAAAGGCGTTATCTTTCATAAGGGTGCGGCCACACTTACTCTAAACATGTGACTGCCAAGATGAAACGAAACACCGGGTTAGAGTTACAGCTATATCACAGTCTGAATCTTGGACGGACCCCTGAGCCTCGTTTCCTCTTGTCGATCACACGTTTGGAGCAAGTGTAGCCGAACCCAGTTAAATTTTCAAGTCTCTCCTGCGCTGAATAAAATCATCTAAAAAAAAAAAAAAAGGCTACAAATGGTTTCTTCACGTTAATGGGGTCAATTACCGTAGTCCAAAAACTCTGACATTATGGGAAAAGTAAATAAAACGTTATTGGCTCTGCGAGTAATGGTTTGCCGTTATTATCGATTTCCAACTGATGTAAAAAAAGACGGGTGTCAGAAGAAATATTAGTACAGATGAGAGCTGATTATAACTCCACAAATAACCGGGTCGCTTACAAACAAGAATTTTGTCCAGTTGTCTGTATTCTTCTCTCTACAAACTAATTTCAGTTTCCCTCTGCCCAACATTTCCCTGCACTCGCCATAATCGCCACTAACAGAAAGTCCCTTTACTCACTACTTTAACAAATTCCACTACAAACAGTCCAGCATGGTCACTCATACCCAGTGGTGTGCATGTCCTAACCTAACCTCATCTATTCTGATTCATTAGGGAAAGTAAATTCAAGAGTTAAAGGCGTCAATCTTTGCCTAAATCTTGTGTGAGACTTAACGTGTTGACAAAGGAAAACATTATCAGCGATGTCAAACAATTTACTAGACATTGAGCTCTCGTCTGCTTGTCACATGATACTGTATATTCGCTAGTCAGTTTTAGGAGAGATTGTATCACTCTTCGTAAGCAGCTCTTCAGCGTTCATCACAACTGTGTACTTGTTAGAAGCAGAATTGAAACTTGGAAAACATATGCCAACCTCCAACTTTTCTCCTCCTCCACTATCTATATATCTTCGCAATAAATATTCAAGTACCTGGTCACACATCCATTGCACCTACTACACTTCACTGATCTGCTCGTATACACAAATAACAGGATCCCCCTACCCTTCCTTTTCTCTTGAACATCCGCATATATATATATATATATATATATATATATATATATATATATATATATATATATATATATATATATATATATATATATATATAACTAAACCGGGTCGAAAAATCCAACATGAGAATTTTGAATTGTAATACCAAGGAAAAGTTGATCCATAATGAAAGTATCATGTATGCAAAATTTTGGTGTAATCAATGTTCATACAGAGGTGGCGCCTGCCTCGTCAATATCTCGCCATTAGCTGAATCTGGCGCATCAGTGCCTTCATAGGAGTCTTATAGGTCAGACCTTGGGTCAGAGCTTGTACTTCGTGTTTATTTGTATTTTTTTCATAATCTTTGCACTCATACTTTTTTTTTTCATTTCCAGGTAATAATATAGCTAAATATCTTGGAGAACTACAAATATGGCTCACACTACTCGGTCTGCCTTAACTCATGATATTTTTGGCACTATAAGAACTATTGGCGACAAACAACTTCCAACGAAGTGGAATGTGGAAAAACACTTTTTGCTGAAACAGATAAATCAAAAGTATCAGTGAAGGAATAACGAAGGATCTCGGATCAAAACTTCAGTGTCTTTGGGAGACAAGAATTACATTGCTGGTTTTGGACAACCATTCTAAGTACAAGACCCTAGTGAAAAACAAGGAAAAAGACTGCTACAGCAAACAGCTTGAAAACTATAAAACTCATATGCAGAAGGAGCTATTTGATACCTCCTGTTGCAAATGTAAATCCTTCGAAGAGTGCAAGTGTTCAAAGAAATGAAAGGTGCCCGTAAATGAAAGAGTTCCTTTTAGACCAAAGAGGAAATAGACAGATATACATTGGAAAAGTGGATACAAAAGAAACAAAAATCCTGCTACAACGAGCAAAAAGAGAAAGGGATGCAGAGAACTACAAAGTAAAAACTAGCGACTCTATTTGTCAGAAAGGTCAAAGTGAATGGAGGAAATGAGTGATACTGATGATAGTTTGGAAAATGATGGTACAGATAAAACATATTGTTCGAGTGTAGAAAAATGAAGAGGAAAAAAATTAAGATATAACGAATGCAAATCAGCTGTGAACTGGTTGCAAGAGAAGCTGATCGATTTGGTGTGTGATAGAGGTGCCGCTTCAATTGCCACTTCCGCTCTGGTGGATGCTGGACTTGTTTCACCCGAAAACAAGAATTTAGTTATGGACAAGTCAAAAGTAAGACATGTCAGAAAATCAGGAAGAGAAAGACTTCAACATATAGAAAAGGAAGACATAAAAGCACTGTATTTTGAAAGGGGGGGGGGAAGACAAAGATAACACATTAACAATGCAAGAGAGAAACGACGAAAATGGTTATCTGTCCATTCACAAAGTAAGCAAATTTGAGGAACACATTTCATTAAGAGCCAGGCTCTGAACACCTTGACCATGTAACTCCTGATGGGGGAACAGCAGCTGCTATTTCTGAGTGCTTGATGAACTGTGGGCTGAAGACTGAGATGCTTGTTGCAAAAGGGTGTGATAGTACGCCTGTTAACACAGGGACAAAGGACGGAGCAATAAAATTGATTGAACACTTTCTTAACCGTTCTTTGTAGTGGCTTATATGTTTGTTACACTTCACTGAGTTTTCATTTCGGCATATATTTAAACATTTGGATGGTGAAACCTCAGGACCCACAGCGTTCAAAGGAAAGACTGGGAAGAAGATAGGAGAAACAGTTAGCAACCTCCCTGTGGTAAATTTTGAACCAATTCTGGTAGATGATGCAAAGAAGTTTCATGAGACCTATTCAGAGCTAGATTTAAGTAAGGATCAAAAATATATTCTGAGTACATGGTAAGCAGTGTCATCTGGAAAATTTCCTGCATCATTTTCATTCACATTTAAGATGGCTGACAGCATGTGTAAGAATTTTGAGACTGTATTGCTCAGTACTTCTTCCTTCCAAACCATTGACAACATTAGCCAAATATTTGATGACTGTATACATACCGACCTGTTTTGAGATTAAGAAAAATCCTTCCTGTGTCAATGGCCCAAAACATCTATTCAGTGCTGTTACCAAGATCAATTATATGAAAGATGAATGCTTGGAAGCATATAAGACCGCTACCCAGGCTATTCAAACAAATGCTTTCCATGCCCATCCGGAAAACATGCTTTTGGCAATGGCATTTGATGAAGATATTGACGTCAGAAGAGATACTGTGAAGAAAATTCTAGCAGCAAGAAACAACCCAAGACAAGAAAGAAGACAATTCAAGGTACAGAGATAAATTTGGGGGCAGATCATTATACTCAAATGAGCAGCTGGGATGTGGTGGATACTACAGAACCACCACTTCTCAAGAATTTGACTGATGTTGAACTACATGGTTTGGTTGAAAGTCCTGAACTTGTGGAAAAGCTGTGTCCAAAGGATCCTTGCCATACTCAGTCAATTGAACTCACAGTAAAGCTGGTGACTGAAGCATCTCCAAAAGTTTATGGTTACAGAGAGAGATGAGTATATGAGAAACATACAGAAATCAAGAAAAATAGTGCCAGCATTCGAATCAAAGAAGAATTTCAAAGCAAAGTAAATCTGGCCCAGTTTAATGGAAGGGTGGATGGGATGGGTTAGGTGTGGAACTCCATTTGCAGCCACCTCCTCGTGGTGAGTTCTGGGTAGTGCACGGTCACTGTGTCCTAGCTAAGGGCTGCATAATAAAGTGTCCAGGCGCCACCTCATACTGACATGGTACGGATATAATATTTCGCAGTTCTGTTGTCTCTATATAGGAGCAAGTTTTCCCCTCTGTTATATAAAGAAAACTGGACTTTATTTATTTATTTATTTATTTTTTTGATCTTATGACCCAGTCTAAAATATACAGTATATATATATATATATATATATATATATATATATATATATATATATATATATATATATATATATATATATATATATATATATATATATATATATATATATATATATATATAGATATGGAGCCTCCGTGGTACAGTGGCAAAGAGTGCGTTTTTGTACACTGAAGAACGAGGGTTCGCGCCCCGCCAGGGTAATAAACTTTGGGAGCGTTCTTCTGACCACGTACTGCTTTGGCAGACATCAAGATCTTGGGCGGACATAAGGGGCTGAACCAGTGTCACATACTATAAAGTATGCTTGCACCCAGTCGGCTTGCGTGAGCCGATTACCTTGGTTCACAGACTGCACACACATATCCAAGCCAATTCAACACTACAACCACCACTTATTTCATTTCACTGATGAAAAATCAAGTAACAAAAAAAAAAAAAAAAAAAAAACATAACAGTAAATTTAAGAGTAACATCAATATTTGAGGCCCCCCCCCAAGGAAGGAATCACACCAGCAGCAAACCAATCTAATATACTATAGCACTAGCCGTGTGTCTGTGTGTGTGTGTGTGTGTGTGTGTGTATTTTGGGCAGCCAAAACTACACATTCAAATCGCACCAAAATTGGCACAAAAATCGCAAAAAATTCGATGATATGAAAAAACTTGGTCCCATCACCATTGAAAAACTTTACTATATTTAATTTGCGATCAAAGTTTGACCAAAAAACGCCACTCCCAGCGTAAGTGCGTGAAATTAGGGTTGCGTTCGCCGTAGAGTTTTTATGGCTTTATATAAACATTACTCGGATGAAATTATCACAACGTGTGCACGAAGTGCGAGCAAACAAGTGAAAAGCACGAGGGGACGAGTGTGAAGCACGAGAAAGCGAGCGCACAGCGCGACAGCCCTCCCCATGAGCAAGAGTGAGAGGGCCCAAAGGGCCCACGAGCACTTGTACATATCTAGCGCGGCTTGCAGTATGACCTTAACCTTGACCTACTGTCACTAATTTCGAATTAATGGGAGATTTTCATCCCAACTACACATCTGTAAAATTTTGTGATGATAGCTTGAGCGGTTGCTAAAGTTATCGTGGTAAGAGACGCACAGAGCTTGACCTACTTTCACCAGTTTCGAGATCGTGATCGATTTTTATTTTTCCCTACTACACTCCTGTGAAATTTTGAAATGATATCTTGAGCGGTTGTGAAGGTGTCGTGCAAACCGAATCACAGACAGACAGAAGGACAGACAGAAAGACAGTTTGAGAACAATACCAGCTTCGCTATCGCGGCTGGTAACCAGATAGATCACTCTTACCCCTGCTCCCCACAGGCATATCCTCCCTCTCTCACGTCTGCTGGGTGACTGAATGGGGTCAGGATGATTCAAGAGTTCAGAGCGCTCTAAGCCAGATGGTATACTCGGCGACTGAGTTCAAACAGCCGATACCACCACTGTCATTCTTCTGCCTTGTCTGTTATCTCATTCCACCTGACACCAGACGATATAATTAATCTTGGCGTGAGTAAAAGAACCTGAGAGGACTAAAATTGTCATTATTTTTCGCTTTCATGGAATGAACAGTTTTAATATTTTCTTCCAGGCGTTATCACACAGTTTAAATTATGAATGCATCTCTCTCTCTCTCTCTCTCTCTCTCTCTCTCTCTCTCTCTTTCTGTGTGTGTGTGTGTGTGTGTGTGTGTGTGTGTGTGTGTGTGTGTGTGCGTAAACCTGCAAATCATCATGGTGGAGCCTGGTGGCCGGATAGGTAGTGGACACGATGAGTAAGGTGGAAGGTACAGGTGGTCTGGATGGGTATAGTGGGGCGGGATGGTGCTGGTGAGTAGGGTAGATGGGTAGGCAGGGTGGATGGGTGGGTAAGTGAAGGGGTAGGTGGACAGGATAGGTGGGTGGAAGGTAGGCAGGTGGAAAGGGTGTGTGTGTAGGAGGGTAATGGGAAGAAACGTCCAAAGGGTGAATAAGTTCATGGCAGGAACAAAGCTATGTGGAAAAACAAGTTCATGGAGATTATATACCTGGGATAATGGGTCCAAGAAGGAACGTGGATCCAGTGTGTGAAACTAGGTCCATATGAGGAAGTACAGGTAGGTCCATGGGAGAAAATGGGTCCATCTCTGGATTTGGAGCTTCCCAATGGAGATAGCAGATCCTTGAGGGAATAGGTCCACTGGGAAAATATGCTGATGGAGGGAAAAATAGGTTTATGGAGGGAAAACAGGCCCATTGAGGGAAAAATTGGTGCATGGTGGATAATAGTAAGTCTATGATGACAAATAATTTCATTGAAAACTATATCTCTGAGGGAAAATATGTGTACATGGAGAATGTAAGTCCATAGTGAAAGTAGGTCTATGTGAATAAGTAGACTGATGGGGAATGGGAAGTCCACAGAGAATATCGGTTCATGGAGAAAACAAATAAATGGAGAAAATAGGTCATGAAGAAATAGGTCCAAAGAGGAAAATAGGCCCAAAGGGGAAAATTTACTGGCCAATATAGGGGAAACAATTCCATGGATGGAAAATAAGTCCACGGAAAAAATTGGACCATGGGGAGAATAGGATCGTGGGGAGAATAGAACCATGGGGAAAATAGGACCCAGGAGGAAAATAGGCTAATTGGCAAAATAGATAAATGGAGGGAAGGGGGTTTATGGTGAAAATAGGGTTAAAAAATGCCCATGAGCAAAAATAGGTTGAATGGGGGAATAGGTTCAGAAAGAGAAATAAATTCATGGGGGAAATTTTGTCAAGGCAGGAACATGGCTCAAGAGGGAAAGAATTATCAGCGAGTGGGGGATGGCAGGTAGGTGGTGTAGCTGCACGTTACCTTATGTGCCATTCTCATTTTACTTTAACTTGACCCTCATTTTTGTCCCTTTGCAGCTTATTTTGCGTAGCTCAGTGAGAGAATAATACAATACTATGGCTCTACATCCTTTCCACAGCACTTCTTCATGATTAGCACCATTATCTAGCATTAATCACTTGTTACAGCTCAGTATTCAAGATGGAGATAATGGCAGTTCTAGGCCAAAAAGAAAGGTCTAGTTCAGCAGAAAATGAGTCATGACTGAGATGTATCGAGCAGCTTCAGGGATTCAGAGGGCTCGAGGCTGGATGGTGGACTCAGCAGTGGAGAGTCCGAACACCCGATAATTACACTTTCACTGCCATGACATTTTTCACACAATCCGTCTTGCTATCCCTAGATGTTTCTATACATATCAGGAGCAAGAATGAGACTGGAAGAATTGTACAAAGCCCTAATTAACCCGGGGCATCCCATCGACGTATGGGTACGTCGCAACGTTTTGTCACAGCTAGACCCGTCGACATACTGGTACGTCGCGCAATTGCAAGGTTCATAATTTGCACAATTTTCAATTTTTGCGCGTGATTTTTGGTACGTATACACGGGACACCTTCCTCTATTCCTCTACAAGATGCCAGGCAGGGACAATGCCTTACACCACATGACCTCCCCCCCCCCTTCCGCACGCCATTGTCTCGGCAATTCACCTGTTACCAGTGACCTGGCCAGCAAAGACATTTAGGGCCAGAGTGATTCCCCAGTTGATGACAATGTGGAGAACAAAATTTACATAGCATTAGAGGAAGAAACAATCAGAAATGATGATCAGGTAATGTTGCCAAAAAAGGTCAGGTATGTTGATGTGTTGGTGAGTGAAACAATGGTTATGTTGCCTATACTACTATTTGAAAACCAATATACTCTCGTACTACATATAAATTCGTACCAAATAAATAAATAAATACTGTTTATGAGTGGTGTGGAATAGTTACCCTCCCATAGAACTCGTTTTCTTTGGAGCCAACCTGATAGAAAACCCAGTAAGGTAAGGAGTACTGCTATCTGTTTCAAGTATTTTAAATCTCAGGTGAGCGATTTCTCTATGAATTCTCAATGTTTCTTACCAAAAGCGGAGGTTTGAGCCAAAAAAAAAAATTTCAAAAATTGGTCGGGACTGGGGGGAGTCAGTGGTTGAATATCGGTCGGGACGTGACGGGTTTATCTCTTCAATACGAAAAACCTTTACGAAACTGAAGAAAGGTGTCTGGAAGTACCAAGACTAAACACTAAAAGATGTCAGTCAACTGAAGACATAAATGATTATCGCGAAATGCAAGACAAACTCACAGATTTTTTTTTTCAGTATTTTTTGAAGCACACAAGGGAGACTAAATGTGTCTAGTTTTTATCTGTCGTTGTTAAAAACACTCTTTAATGTAGGGTTCAGAATGATAAAATCTAATATACTATAGCAGTAGCCGTGTGTGTGTATGTGTGTGTGTGTGTGTGTGTGTGTGTGTGTGTGTGTGTGTGTGTGTGTGTGTTTTGGGCAGCCGGAACTACACATTCCAATCCCACCCAAATTGCCACAAAAATCGCAAAAAAGTCGCCAATGTGAAAAAACTTGGTTCCATCAGAATTGAAAAACATTTACTATATTTAATGAGCGATCAAAGTTTGACCAAAAAAACACCGTTCCCAGCACCCGGTCAGTAGCCGTGGCCAAGTGGTAAATATCTCGGACTTGCGTGTGGACAACTTGGGTTCCATTCCCGAAGCTGCAAATAACACGATCAATTGGTTAGCTGCAAATAATCCAAGTGACAATGTTAGACTAGAACACCATATAAACAGACCATCATGGACCCTTCGATGTTGCCTTGATGGCTGAGAGTAACAACGTTAAACTAGAAGAGCACAAAAACGTGACTTGGATTACCTGAAATGATCGCAACACGTGCGCAAAGCACAAGGAAACGAGTGAGAAGCATGAGGAAACGAGTGCGAGGCACGAGAAAATGAGCACGCAGTGCAAGAGCCCTCCACAGGAGCAAGTGCAAGAGGGCCCAAAGGGCCCACGAGCACTTGTGTAATAGCTATAGGTGTATGACAACTGTCAGTTAAAATTTCAGGGTGTCCCTTTTGCCATTCAGGTTTTGAGCACAGGACTACGAGAATTGGATTTCTTCAGATAAAATGGCTCGTAGCCTATTCCAAGAGGATTTGAAGATATCCAAACGCTTCTTCCTTAGCGATTTATTTCTCATTACATCTCAACATTCCTTGTATATTACCGATGCCAATTATGTCGATATTAAAATGAAGTAAATAGCAGAAAGGAGACTGTTTAGGTGCAACTAGCAGGGGTACCCTTCGTTGCCCGAGTAAAATTGTATGATCGTGTATACCAGCACTGACCGGCACCCTGAATGGCCACTTTCCTTGTTGAAGACACCAGGGTCCGATTTTACCTACGGAACCGATGCTATTTCTTGGGCCCATTTCCCCAGGGACATATTCCCCATGGACCTATTATCTCACTACCCACCCACTCTGCTGTACCACCCACCCATCTTCCCTACCCATCCACCCACCCACCTTCCCACCCATCCTGCTCACCCACTCACCCACATTCACCCACGCATCCTGCCCAACCACTTACCCAACCACCCTGCTTCTCTAAACCCATCCACTTAAACATGCCAACCCACCCCACCTGCCATGTCCACCCAACCAATCCGTCCACCAATCCAAACCATTGTAGATAATAATGATGTGGCTGTAGATATAAAAAAAGAAAACTACAGTAATTGGCTACATTGTTCCCACCATATTGACAATTATGTCCAGTTAGTTCTAATCTTGGCCATCAGGTGCACTAGTTTATCAATAATAATGCACACATTTAATTCATATTTAAAATTTACACCTGTTAGAACTGTGTAAAGAGTTCTGTACGAATCTACTTCGATTTCTATAGAGGACAGACAGACAGACAGACAGACGGAAAGACAGACTGACAAACAGACAGAAAACATCCTCTGTCTGTCTGTCTGTCTGTCTGTCTCTCTCTCTCTCTCTCTCTCTCTCTCTCTCTCTCTCTCTCTCTGTAGGTTATATATATATATATATATATATATATATATTTATTAATCTCAGTCTGTCTGTGTGTTTGCTAATTTCTTTCATGAGAACAGTAATAGATATCAACCTAATTCATTTTGCATTAGGTCGGGGCATACCCAGCAAGTCCATAGAGTGTCAGAAAATACCAAACAAATATTTTGGCGATCGCGTGCGACGTGACAGCGCGAAATTTTCGGACATCGCGACACGCAAAAATGTCTGTCTATGCGTTTGTTCGCTTCTTTTGCAATAACGGTAATACTCGTAGATATCAAACTAGTTCTTTTTGCATTAGGTATAGGTATGTCCAGGGAGTGTCAGAAAAATACCTAACAAAAATGTCGGCGATCACGCGAGACGCGTTGGCGCGAAATTGATGGAAATCATGACATGCGATAATATGCAAAAATCATTTTTCCTACTTCTTAGTCAGAATTGGTCACCGTGGGCTCAATGACGGTATGGAAATAAAGATAATAGTATTTGCAAACATTTTGTGATAGAAAGGCTAGTAGCTGGACCCGAAAATTTTTGTGGGTAAGCACAAGTATACTGGTAAATATATATATATATATATATATATATATATATATATATATATATATATATATATATATATATATAAAACCGATGACAACTCTTAAATCCTTACAGGAGACCTGCATAAAGCAGACTCCTTTCGTCTGTCCCCGTGGAATGATGTTCAGGCAGCAGAATGGAGATGCTATAGGCTTCCCCTTAGGAATCCTCTTCACCAACCTTTTCAGAGGAATGGTTGACAAGAGGTTTTCAGTGTCATCAACAAGCCCACCATTTATGCCAAGTACACTGAAGACATCTCTGTTAGGAGTAACAGCAACGAAAATGTAGAAAACGTGAAGAAGAAACTACAGAAGATCTCTGGGCTAAATTTTACTACAGAATCCAGTGTCAACAGTAAGCTTCCCTTCCTGGATGTGCTTGTCCAGCAGAGCCAGAGCAGATTCCACACTGGCTTGTACACAAAACCAAAGAAAAACTGGATTGTGCCTTAACCCCTAACCACCAGCTGACCTGTAAAGCCGTCACGATTTTGGGCGCAGAACAACGCCGGTTGATGTGTATGGCCACATGCATCTTCCCGCCACCCTTTGAAATTTAACTTACCCCTACTCATTGATGGGACCACCTGGAGACTTGGGGATACTTTCATTTGAAAGAGGAAGAGTTGGTGATTCTTGTGTATCTTTAATATTTTTTCTAGCTCTTCCAGTTTGGCAAAATCAGGGTTTGAAGTAAGGGTATTTTTTCTGTCATTCATATCCCCTGTAGGGAGGAGCGTGCAACATCGGAAACCCCCCGGCGTGTAGGGGTTAATGGAAAAAGTGAGTGTTCCTAACGAAACAAGGACTCCACCGTCGGGGCCTACGTCAGAAGGGCCCTCACACACTCAAGTTGTTGCAGCGCCACTCACCTAGACATAGAAAAAGCCACTTAGGTCCTTGTGAACAACAGATATTCCAAATAAGATGTCAGTAAGGTGGTATATCTATCTATCTACATGCCTAGTCTTCTTCCCCCAAACAAAGGGGTGGGGGGTGGCCAAGACAGGATGATGCACTCCCAATTTACTCATCCACACACACACACACACACATTTACTTGTATCTTAGCCCCATGGGGAGAAGGGACAGTTCCTCACCACGCCGCACCGCACAAGGGTCAACCGCACAGTGAAATCAGTGACATCCGCAGCAGGGCGCAACAGTAGAGCTGTTTTACCCCTGCTACATCCTAATGGACATATCCCCTTACTCACCCCTGACCTGATCAACTGAACAGACCAAATGCAGAAGAATATTCCGTTGGGGCCGCATCACCATTAATTCATTCACAGTTTCTTTCCGTTCATCCATATCATGCACAGCCACTCTTCCTTGTTCTACGGACATCTTTCTCATATCAAAAGCTCTCTTCACACTGTCCCTCCATCCTATTCATAGTCTTCCTCCCAGTCCAATCCAGTTATCTGTTCCACCATTCACTCTTCATCCATTCCCTTCATATGCCCAAACCATCATAACACTCTCTACTCAACTCAGTCAGCCATCTTCCACACAACTTCAGTTCTCCTTCCCATTTCATCATTTCTCACTCAATCCATACACGTCACTCAACACATACTCCTCAGACACCTCATCTCTGTTGCATTCAAACTCTTCCTCTCTGCTACACCCATATTCCATGTTTCAGCCCCATATAATGCAATCGGTAATACTACACCCTTCTACAGTCTTCTCTTTACATCCATTCTAAGCAAATGACGTCTTAACATTTTTTCCATTCCTCCCAGCACCATTCCTACTCCATTCATTCTAAATTTCACCTCTACATCTATTCTTCCATCCACACCAACGTGACCCTAAATACATAAAACACTCTCCTCAAGCAACTCATCATTCAAAACTACAATCATCCTCCTACCGTCTACAAACCTTGTACACTTCATCACTTTACTCTTTTTCCTATTTACTCTCAATTTCCTCCTTTCACACACACTTCCAAACTCCTCTATCATCTGTCTCAATCTCTCCTCCGAAATCAGCCACCAATTCAGTATCATCTGCAAACAGCAGCTGATTGAAATTCCACTTTCTACCTTCAACATTCACCAGACTCGAAAGTCCATCTAACACTTTCGCATTCACCTCCCTTACACCATCCATATAAATATTAAAAAACCAAGGTGACATCACTCATCCCTGCAGCAGCCCCACTCACTCGGGATACCAATCACTCACAGTATTATCCACTTTTACACTATCTATCTATCTATTGCCAGACGCCTCAATCCCGTTTGGGGTGGCCACAAACAAATCGCCTCCACGTCGCCCTGTCCCCCGCCATTTCACTGCCCTGCTCCCAACTCACACCCCCCTCTCTCATATACCTCTCAACCCCATCCCTCCATCTCATCCTCGGTCTCCCCCTCCCTCTTCCCCCCTCCACCTCACTCACATACACTCTCTTCGTCAGTCTCTCACCCTCCATCCTCTCCAGATGGCCAAACCACCTCAGTGTGTTCTTCATAACGCTTCCTATCACATCCACATCCACAACACAATGCTCCTTTATATCCTCATTCGTCAGCCTGTCTCTCCATGTGACTCCACAGGCTCCTCTTAAATAACTCATTTCCACTGCTCTCACTCTTGACTCGTGTCCTTCCAACAACGTCCAAGCTTCACTTCCATACGTCAGAATTGGTATCACAATACTGTCATGTAGTAATTTTTGACTTCCATGCTCACTTCCCTGTTTCTTATCACTGCTTTCAAAGAACCAGCAACCTTTCTTCCTTGCTGTACACTTTCAAGCACTTCACCCTCCAAACCTCGATCCTTACTCATCACACTACCCAAGTACTGTACTTAAACGTATTCACATTTTCCAATTCCTCACCATCCAACCTCGCTGTACATTCACTGACTTCACCTCTCTCAAAGACCATCACTTTACTCTTCCCTACATTCACCTTTAGATTCCATTTCTTACACACTCTCCCAAACTCATCCACCAAGCCTTGCAGCTCCCCTTCGTCTTCACTCAACAACACAGTATCATCTACAAACAACAGTACAAGGAGTTTCCAAACACTATCCTCTCTCACCAGAGCCGCTCCAACATCCACTACCCTACCTTGTACCTGTTTTATTACCCCATCCATGTACAGATTGAACAACCATGGAGACATGACAGATCCCTGTTTCAACCCAACCTTCAAAGAGAAAATTTCACTCAGTTCACCATCCACACTCACTGCAGCCTTCGCACCATCATACATACTCTTCACAGCATTCAACAACTTCCCATCTACTCCATATATTCTTAATACTTTCCACAATCCTTGTCTATCCACCCTGTCATATGCTTTCTCCAAATCCATGAAAGCCGCATACAACTTCTTTCCCTTCTCTAGAAACTTTTCCACTAAAGATCTAAGAATGAATATCTGATCTACACAACCTCTTCCTTTCCTAAAGCCTCCCTGTTCTTCTCCAACTAATTCCTCTGTTCTTTCTCTAACTCTGTCAAAAAGTATCCTACCATACACTTTTCCTATTATACTAAGAAGACACATGCCCCTATGATTACCACACACTTCTTTTTCCCCTTTTCCTTTGTACAAGGGAATAATTATACCTGCCTTCCAATCCTCCGGGACTCTACCTTCCTCCCAGGCCAATCTGCACATCTTCCTCATCCATTCTACTACTATCTCTCCCCCATGCTTCAGCATTTCACCACACACTCCATCAATTCCTGGGGCTTTCCCAGATTTAACTTTCTTCATTGCTTCCACAACTTCTATCCTACTGATTTCTTCCTGTCTTCTCACCTCCCTCCTTCTCCCAGCCATTCCCCAGCCACTTATACTCGCATTACATCCATCCTCTATGTTCAACAATTCCTTAAAGTGTCCCCTCCATCCGCTCACTTTTTCTCCCTTCTCCACTAGTAATCTACCACACACGCTCTAATATTTACATAGAAACTTTTCACTCCTTTTAACAACCTGCCACTTAGTCCATACGATTTCAAAATATTCTACAAAGCCTCCCTATCAGTTCTCTCAGATGCTTTCTCTAAATCCACAAACACTCAAAACACATCCTTATCTGTTGCCAAATACTTTTCACACACCTGTCTCACAGCAAACACCTGATTCACGCATCCCTTCCCTCTCCTAACACCACATGGCTCATCACCAATTACTCCCTGCATACCCTTTCTAACTCCCTTAATCAACACTCTGCCTTACACCTTACTTTCAACGCACAATAAACTTATACCCCTCAAACTAGTACATTCATACTTATCACCCTTAACTTTATGCAACAGAACCACACACATACTTGCCCAGTCAATCGGCACCATACTGATCACATTCAGCAGTTTTACGAGTCTCTCCACCACCTTTCAAACATTCCACAGCACACCCATCAATACCTGCAGCACTTTACCTGCCTTCACGTCCTTTCCTACCTCCTGCACTCTATCTTGATCAAAGGATCATTCAGCGTTCCCAATACATTATTCCTTGCACTTTTCCATCTGCTACAATCTCAGCCTACCTTTTCTCCTCTACATTTAACAGTCTTTCAAAATACTCTGCCCATCTCTTCCTTACTGCATCCAATTAACATCCTTCCTTCCTCTGAGCCTTTCCAGACTCTCCCTTTGCACCCTTTTCACCTCCTCCCAAACCATTTTCTTAATTTGTTGAAAATTCTCAGTCAACTGCCTGCGGAGTGATGACATCCCTCATATTCCCCCACTCCCAGTGGTTGATTAAAACATCCCTCCTCTCGCTATATTCTCCCCTCTCCTCATTTCTTGTTGGTTGTTTACCTAATTTCGTGGTTCACATAGTGTACTGTATATATACCCGCTTATTGTGCCATTATTCTAAGCAACTTGATAATGTATATGTAATGTACGAAACCGTGAACACGAGAAATAACCTTACCTACGTGCTTTACTAACGTTTGGTCGCAGTATAGTATTATAAAACCCAGAAGAGAAGTCTGCCATCAGGAAAGTTGAAAATATTAGGAAGATCATAACTGAAGAAGTTGCTGTAATTTTCAGATTTGTGTACAGGAAAACCTGTTGCTGAAACATACGAACTACACACACACACACACACACACACACACACACACACACACACACACACACACACACTAACTCCGCTGAACACTACCTCTCCGCCTCTAAACCTCACCTTCTCTTCTTCACCGAGACTCAACTGGCTGAGGCATCTAACAGCAAACCCGTCTCTGTATCTACCCACTTTCTTTATACTCATTTCAAAACCAAAGGTGGCTGCTGTGTATATGTACGCAATAACATATTTTGTTGTCTGGGTTTGACTTTCCTGTCATTCTCTGACTAAATATATCTGTAATCTTTACTTACCCCCTAATTCTCCTGACTATGAAAAATTCTTCGACTATCATACATCTCAGACGAAACACATCCTATCAGTTTCACCTTTGTCTGAAATCTCCTTCCTAGGAGGTTTCAGTCTCCACCACCTTTGGCTCTCCTCTCCTTTCACCGATCGACCTGGTGCACAAGCCTACATTTTTTCTATACTTAATGACCTAGAGCAGCTTGTGCAGTACCCAATCCATATGCCTGACCACCTTGGAGATCGTTCCTTGATCTCTTCTTTACAACTAATCCTTCTGCTTACGCTGTTAGTCTTTTCTTTCCGTTGGACTCCTCCGATCCAAACCTTATCACCTTAACCTGTCCCATTCCTTCAGTTAGGCCTGTGGACCCTCCCAAGAAGCAGCGGTAGTAGCATTTTGGAGTTACTGATTGGGAGGCCCTCAGGAAGTACTTCCTTAATTATCCCTGGACAGATTATTGTCCTCATAGCCGAGGGCCATCTGGACTGTCTTGTGCTCTACAGGTTATTCTCTTGGGCATGGAAGCATACATTCCTATCTCGTATTTTTTGACTAAAGCAATTGTTTGGATTAACCACGCTTGTTCTAATGCTGTCCACAACAAAGAGAAGGTCTACAAAAGGTACAGGAGCCAACCCACCCTTGAATCTCATCTCTTTTATGTTTCTGCCCGGAATCGTGCTAAGTCTGTTCTTCGCTCTGCTAAAAATAATTTCATTCATACTAAATGCTCTAAAACTCTCCATCTCAAATTCTTCCTACTCCTTCCAGCACCTTGCCAAAAACCTTTCTAACAACTTTACTTCATCATCCTTCCCTCTTCTTTTCCATTCAGATGGCTCTGTAGCTATTTCTTCTACTGATAAAGCAGAGCTCTTCGCTAGGCCTTTCTTCTCCAATTCCATCTTAGACAATTCTAGTGCTGTTCCTCCATCACTTTCCCCCTCTGCCTTCCTCATGGCTGACATTAAAATTTCTTCAAATGATATATTTTCTGTCATCATTGGTCTCAATACTAACAAGGCATATGAGACTGATGGGGTCCTTCCTGTTGACCTCAGTAACTGTGCTTCTGTGCTTACACCCTGCCTAAGCAAACTCTCTCAGCTTTGTCTGTCAACTTGCACCCTTCCTTCCTGCTGGAACTTTGCTTTCATTCAACCAGTTCCAAAGGAGGGTAGCCATTTCCATCCCTCTAACCATCGCTCAATTGTTTTAACAACGTGTGTTTCAAAAATTTTCAAGTCCATTCTTAGCAACAAAAAAAAAGGAGGGGGGGGGGCAACTTTCCTATCACAACCTCCTTTCTGATCGTCACCATGGGTTCTACCAGGGACGCTCCACTATCGATTTTCTCACCTACCTTTCAGATTCCTGGTCATCCTCATTTCGGGACTTTGGCGAAAGCTTTGCCATTGTACTCTATGTCTCAAAGGCTTTCGATCGAGTCTGGCATATATCTTTAATTTCCAAACTGCCCACTACGATTTCTATCCTACTATCTGTAGCTTCACATCTTGCTTCGTTTCTGGTCTTTCTCTAGCTGCTGTTTTAGACGGCTACTGTTCTTCTCCTAGAGCTATCAATAGTAGTGTTCCTCAGGGCTCTGTCCTATCACTAACTCTCTTCCTTTTATTCGCCAATGACCAACTATGCTTTACATCTAGCACAATTCACTCATATGCTGATGACTCCACCCTTCACCTTTCCATTCACTTCCCGCAGCCTCCATCTCAGCAGTTACTTCAGAAAAGAAGGGATGAGGCTATGGCACACACGTCTGACTTGGCTCATATCTCTGATTGGGGTGAAAGTAACCTTGTTGTTTTCAGTGCATCAGAAACTCAGTTCTTACATCCATTAATCCGACAAAATCTTCTGGAGGAGCATTCTGTAATTTTAAACAATATCCAAATGAATCCAGAAACATCTCAAAACCTTCTCTCGGGACATATCATGGAAAAATCTTATTTGCCTCTCTTGTAAAATCTGCTTGCAAATGAATAAGTGTGGAGCCGACCCCGAGCCTTCTTTACCCTTCAAAAGTGTTGACTTTGTACGCGGGATTTATTCGCCCCTGTGTAGAGTACAATTCTCACGTGTGGGGTGGCTCCCTGTGTAAAGCTCTTCTCAACAAGGTGGAGTCAAAAACTTTTCGTCTCATTAAGTTTCCTCCCCTTGCTGGCTCCCTTCAACCCCTGTCTCATCGCCGCACTGTTGCATGTTTATCTCTTTTCTATCGCTACTTCAGTGGTCACTGCTCCTCTGAACTGTCTGCTTGCATCCCCCCACCACTACAGCGGCCGTATAGCATCCATCTAGCGACAAAGTTTCTTGCCTTATCTGTCCAACTCTTTAATGCAATACTCAACCGTTACTCTAAGTTCTTCAGGTATGACACATGTCAGCTCTGGAACTGTCTCCCTGTCTGCATTTCTACTGCCTACGGTCTCCAGTCTTTCAAATGCAGTGTGATCTCGAAATGATCAGAGCTTGTGTGCGGTTGTTATTTTGTTTTCTTTTCTTGGAGGGAGGAATTTAAGGGCTCCTGTCCTTTTGTGTGTGTGTGTGTGTGTGTGTATATATATATATATATATATATATATATATATATATATATATATATATATATATATACACACACACACACACACACACACGTTGTGTTAGGAAGAATTCTGCCACCGTATTCCCTGTGTGTCGTAAAGGCTACGAAAGCCCCAGTCACACTGCAGGTACGACTTATCGCAAACCACTCACAACCTGCAAGTCGTGGGTGGTTTTGGTGAGGTTTACGACCGGTCGTCGCGAGGTTTTTTGTGCTGCATGAAAAACTCCCCGCGACCACCAATGTCGTGGCACGGAAGGCGCCCGGTGGGTGGCTGGACTGCATCTCACCAGCTTATGGACTGTGACTGGTTGGCGACACCTGATTTTTAGCGGTGGTTGCCATCCGGACGAAGGCCGGTCGCTGCCTGCTCTGTGCAGTGGCCGTCTGCACTCCGTCAAGGTGACGACTGGACTGCGATGGCCGCCGTCCACAAACGATTTGTCTGGGGTGGTGGTTGAAGTTCGGCTGCCGTCCAGCAGGCGATTGGTTGCGCGACAGGTGGTGGGCTGGACCGACACCAGCCGCCGGCCAATCCACGGCTGGTGTCAGTCTAGTGGTCACGGTCTAAACTGCAACAGGATGCGGACTGGCCAGCCACCTGTTGGTGTCTTGACCTGTGTGTACCTGGCCATGGTCGCCGTTCGGCCGCCCACTGAACGGACACTGGATGACCACCTGTAGCCGATCGGTGGCACGACTGCTTGGAGACCTCCGTGGTAAGGGACTGGTTTCGCGATTTTCAGGTTTGTGACAAGTCGTACCTGCTGTGTGACTGGGGCTTAACGGGACAGGGTGAGGGAACTAGGAACCCCTGCTTTATTTTTAGTTCCTGAAATGAGATAGGGCACAGAAAATGATGGGAGACTGAGTTATCCCATACCCTGAAGATTGGGTCTATGAATGTGCATGGGTAGTATGGTTGAGGCTAAAAGCGAGATTAGGAGCATGTTTGTGAGAAGAAAGTTGGATGTGTTAGCAATGAGTGAAACAAAGATGAAAGGGAAAGGTGAGTCTAAGTTTGGAACAGTGAATGGAAGATTCTCAGGTGTTGATAGAGGAAGGGCAAGAGAAGGTGTGGCCTTGTTAGTGAGCCCGGAAGTGCAGCAGTGTGTGACTGAATGGAAGGATGTGTCATCAAGACTGATGTGGGTGACAGTGAAATTTGGGCGTGAGTTGTGGGTATTTGTGAGCGCATATGGGCCTGGTAGTGAAAAGGATGCAGAAGAAAGGAGTCTTTCTGAAATGATGTTGATGAGTGTCTGAAGAGTTTTGGAGTAAATGTGATTGTGGTAATGATGGGAGATCTGAATGCTAGAGTAGAAAAATGTAGCAGATGAAGGTGTAGTTGGTATGCTGGTGTGCCTGGAAGAAATGAAAATGGATTATGAATGATAGGGATGTGTGTTGAGAGTGAAATGGTGATTGGAAAAACCTTGTTTGAGAAGAAAGATATTCAGAAGTATACATGGGTGAGGCAGGAGGGTGGAAGGGTTGTTGACAGAGCAATGATAGACTATGTGGCTGTGTCCTGAAATGCAATAGAAAGATTGTTGGATGTGAAAGTTTTGAGGGTGGAGGTATGTCTGACCACTACCTGGTGGAGGGAAAGTTGAGAGGTGGTATGAGGTGGGAAAGAGCTAGGAGAGTTGGGTGTGGCAGGGAGGTTTTGAAAGTGAGTTGGATAAAAGAAAGAAAATTATAGAGTATCAATAGGAGGTGAAAGAGGAGTGTAACGCAGTGAAAGATCAGGAATATGGCGGTGTGGAGGAAGATTGGCAGTTGTTTAAGACTGCTGTGGTGGGATATGCGGAAGAGGTGTGTGGTGTGAGACGAGTGGGTGGTGGTGTAAGAAAGGGAAGTGAATGGTGGTGCGAGGAAGTACAGTAAGTATGGCTGTGGCTGAGAAGTGTGGCTGCAGAGGAAGAATGGGGTGTCATATGAGAGGTATATGGAAAAGAGGAATAGGACGAGAAATGCTGTGCGTGATGCAAAAGTGGTAGATGATTGGTGGAGTAGGCGGTTGACTGAGAATTTTCAACAGAATAAGAAAACTTCTTGGAAGGAGGTGAAAAGGATGTGAAAGAGAGATTCTGAGAAGGAAGAACGAGCAAAAGCAGAGGATGGAAGGATGTTAACTGAGATGGATGCAGTAAGGAGGAGATGGGCGAAGTACTTTGAAAGACTGTTAAATGTAGTGGAGGAAATGGAGACTGAGATTCTGACAGATGGAAGGATGCAAGGAATAAATGTGTTGGGAGAGATGAATGATTCTTTGATCTCGATCGAGGAAGTGCAGGAGGCAGTAAAGGTGATGAAAGCAGGGAAAGCTGCAGATATAGATGGATGTGCTGTGGAATGCATGAAAGGTGGTGAAACGACCATTGTTTAGTGGTTAGTAAGACTGTTGAATGTGTGTTTTGTGAGCGGTATGGTGCCGATTGACTGGGCAAGTGCTTGTGTGGTTCCGTTGTATAATAGTAAGGGTGATTAGTATGAATGTACTAGCTCTATAGGTATAAGTCTGTTGAGTGTTGTATGTAAGGTGTATGGTAGAGTGTTGATTAAGAGAGTTAGAGAGGGTACGGAGGGAGTGATTGATGATGAGCAGTGTGGCTTTAGGAGAGAGAGAGGATGCATGGATCAGGTGTTTGCTGTGAGACAGGTGTGTGAAAAGTATTTAGCGAGAGGTAAGGATGTGTTTTGGGCGTTCATGGATTTAGAGAAAGAGTATGATTGAACTGATAGGGAGGCTTTGTGGACTGTTTTGAGGTTGTATGTACTTGATGGTAGGTTGTTAAAAGGAGTGAAAAGTTTTTATGTAAATAGTACAGCGTGAGTAAGAGTGGGTATAATACTATGAATGATCGGTTTCCCGTGAGAGTGGGGCTGCTGCAGAGAAGGTACGATGTTGCACTGGTTGTACAATATTTATAGGGATTGTGTTGTACGAGGGGTGAAAGCGAGATTGTAAGGTGGAGGGTTGAGTCTAGTGAATGTTGATGGTAAAGAGTGGAATCTGAATCAGCTGCTGTTTGCAGATGATACTGCACTGTTGGCTGATTCGGAGAGATTGAGACAGTTGATAGAGGAGTTTGGAAGGATACGTGAGAGGAGGAAGTTGAGAGTAAATGAGAATAGGAGTAAAGTCATGAAGTGTGCGAGGTTGATTGATGGTAGGAGGATCAGTATAGTTTTGAACGGTGAGTTGCTTGAGGTGGTAAGAGTGTTTTAAGGATTTAGGGTCACATGTTGCTGTGCATGAAAGAATGGATGTAGAATTGAAGTTTAGAATGAATGAAGTAGGAAAGGTGCTGGGTGGAATGAAACGTGTTTAGACGTCGTTCGCTTAGAATGGATGTAATGAGAAGGCTGTATGAGGGTATAGTGGTACCGACTGTGTTATTTGGGGCTGAAACATGGAATATGGGTGTAGCAGAGAGGAAAAGTTTCAATGTAATGGAGATGAAGTGTCTGAGGAATATGTGTGGAGTGACCTGTATGGATAGGGTGAGAAATGAAGTACGAAGATGCGAGAGATTGCTGATCGAGTTGAGCAGAGAGTGTTGCGAAGAGCATTTGGAGAGAATGGATGAAGGGTAATTGGTGATAAAGATAACTGGATTGGATGTGAGAGGTGTAAGGCTGAGAGGAAGATCACGAATAGGATGGACGGACAGTGTGAAGAGAGTATTAGATGCAAGAGGGATGTCTGTTGAGCGAGGAAGAGTGGCTGCGCGTGTTAGGAATGACTGGAGAGAAATTGTGAATGAATAAATGGTGACGCGGCACTGAGGGGATATTCTCCGGCATTAGGTCTGATCAGCTGATCGGGTCAGGTGCGAGTAAGGGGAGTGGTCCATTATGATGTGGCAAGGGTAAACCAGCTCTGCTGTCGGGCCGGTCTGTGGATGATGCTGATTGCACTGCTTAGTTGATCCTCGTCTGGTGAGATGTGGTGAGGATCTGTCCCTTCTTCCCTTGGGGCAAAGATACGAATAAATGTGCGTGTGTGGATGAATAAATTCGGAGTGTGTCGTCCTGTCGCGGCTACCTCCCTTTCTTTGGGGGAAGCAGCCTAGGTATATATAGATATCCCATCTCAACTCATCTCATCAGCCGTTTGTGTGTCCACCGCAGGACCGGCCTATCCCGACCGAAGTATATATATATATATATATATATATATATATATATATATATATATCCATCCATCCATCATCCAAACCTACATTGCCTCATAAGGAGCGTAGGAGCCCGGGGCTAGGCAGTTGGTCCCGACATTTAAGACGAGAGTGACAAGCCTCACTCATCCGTGAGTGGCATTACATGAGCAATCAACCCCAAGCACCCCTTGGATATAAACCTTCACCGGCTCAATCTGACTGGAGCGCAATAATTACCCATTAAACCACCAGGTGCCAAAATTTGGTTATATGGTTATCACCCAGCGTAGTAAATAGTTTCCGGGTGTACAGGAAACCATTTGGCTTGTCACTCAGTGTAGAGTCACCCACAGGCAGAAGGAAGACGAAAGAATGAAGAAAAGAAAGACAGAAGAGGGAGTGTAAAGTGACCCGTAGGCAGAAGGACAAGGAAAGAATGAAGGAAAAGGAAGACAGAAGAGGATGGAAGGAAAGAAGAATGGAGGAGAGGAAAAGGGCAAACACCTGACAGCAGCACTACATCGAGTGAGTAGATGGTGAGCGGCCCCACCTACCACGAAATATACATACATACTACATATATATATATATATATATATATATATATATATATATATATATATATATATATATATATATATATATATATATATGTTTATTTACTTATTTCTATTTTTTATAGTGATATGCAAAATGCTCTTAGGAAGAGGTGCTACAAAGCCTGCCAAGCCACTTATAATAGGCCTGCTGTTTCCATTCAGCTGTCCCTAAGCCCCGGGGGACTTGCCTACTTAACTCTGGCATTTTACCTGCAGTTGGAAAACCTCCAGAGTTCCGAGGATAAATGTTATTTAGAGTTAGTTTCTTTACTGCGCTTCACTGGGAACTGCATTTTTAACGAGTGAGTAAAAATGATTGGCACGTTTCTAGTTATTGTATCTTTTTGTCGTTCAACGTTTGATTTCGAATGTTAAAATATTTAATTAACGTTAATGATTTCTAATACATGTAATTATCGTCATTCCGGCTTGAAAATTATGTGGAGAGAGAGAGAGAGAGAGAGAGAGAGAGAGAGGAGGAGGAGGAGGAGGAAGAGGAGGAGGAGGAATGCGAGAAAAAACACCTTCACCCCTCTCCATCACAGAGAATTACACCTCCCATACTAACCAAATGCATAGACAAGGAAATTTTACCCCACCCTATTTACTTATTAACTCCCTCATCGGCGGGACAACTTTAGCTTTCTTTTCCAGCTAACGCCAGATATTATTTAGCTGAATGAGTCATAGGAGCCTGAGAAGTAATATAGGTAGGCTACAATTAACCTTCTTATCGATGGAACAACTCTGGTATTCTATTCAAGGTAATGCAAACACTATTCTTCAGCTGAGAGTCGTAGCAGCTAGGAGGCTGAGAGAAAGTGGTGGCGATGTTTTTTTTTTATGCGAGGAAGAAGGAACCAAAGGCCATGAGCCCGCAGTAACAGTTCCCTCCAAGAGAAAAACAAAATACAATAGAGAGCAAATTCAAGATCCGATCATTTTGAGATGCCTGGACACACTGCGTTTGAAAGACTGGAGATCATAGGCAGCAGGAAATACAGACAGGGGGAGACAGTTCCAGAGTTGACCTGTTGCATAAATGAAAGACTGGGAGTAACGGTTAACTCTTGCATTAGAGAGCTGGACAGAAAAGGGATGAGAGTTTGCTGCCAGACGGGTGCTACGCGCCCGTCGTAGAGGTGGAGGAATGCAAGCAGACAGTTAAGAGGAGCAGTGACCATTAAAGTAGCGATAAAAAAGAGATAAAGATGCAACAGTGCGGCGAAGAGACAGAGGTTGAAGGGAGTCAGTAAGAGGAGGAGAGTTAATGAGATGAAAAGCCTTTGACTCCACCCTATTCAGAAGAGCTGTATGTGGGGAGCCTCCCCACACATGAGAGTTGTACTCCACACAGGGGCGGATAAAACCCCTATATAGAGTCAACAATTGTGCAGGGGTAAAGAAAGAGTGGAGTCGGCTTAGCACACCCAATCTCTTGGAAGCAGATTTTACAAGAGATGTAATATGATCTTTCCAAGATAAGTCCCGAGTAAATGAAAACCCAAGCATATTCAAAGATGGTGCAAGATTAAGCTGAATATTATTAAACATTAGTGGGTATACCTGTGGAAGATTTTGACGGGTTGATAGGTGTAAGAACTGAATCTTAGATGCATTAAAAACAACCATATTATTTTTACCCCAGTCAGAGATGCGAGCCAAGTCAGACATTAGGTGTGCCATAGCCTCATCCCTTGTTTGTTGAAGTAACTGTTGAGATGGGCGTTGCGAGAACCGAATGGAAAGGTGAAGGGTAGAGTCATCAGCGTATGAGTGGATAGGGTTAGATGTACAGCTTAGAAGATCATTGATGAATAAAAGAAAGAGAGTTGGTGATAGGACAGAGCCCTGAGGAACACCACTGTTGATAGATCTAGGAGAAGAACGATGGCCGTCTACAACAGCGGCTATAGAACGACCAGAAAGGAAGCTAGCGATGAAGGCACAGATAGAAGGATAGAAACCGTAGGAGGGCAGTTTGGAAATTAAAGATTTATGCCAGTCTCGATGGAAAGCCTTTGAGATGTCAAGTGCAATGGCAAAGCTTTCGCCAAAGTCCCGAAAGGAGGATGACCAGGACTCTGAAAGGTAGGTGAGAAGATCGCCAGTGGAGAGTCCCTGACGGAACCTGTACTGACGATCGGAAAGAAAGTTGTGATAGGAAAGATGCCTTAAAATTTTTCTATTGAGAATTGACTCAAAAACTTTTGAAATACAGGACGTTAAAGCAATAGGACGATAGTTGGAGGGTTGGGAGTGGTCACCCTTCTTTGGGACTGGCTGAATGAGAGCAAACTTCCAGCAAGAAGGAAAGGTACAAGTTGGCAGACAAAGGCGAAAGAGTTTGCCTAGGCAGGGAGTAAGCACGGAACTACAGTTCTTGAGAACAACAGGAGAGACCCCATCAGGCTCATATGCCTTGTTAGTACTGAGGCCAGTGATGGCAGAAAATACATCAGCTGAAGATATTTTAATGTCAGCCATGAGGAAGTCAGAGGGGGGAAGTGATGGAGGAACAGCACCGGAATCGTCTAAGGTGGAATTGGAGGAGAAAGTCTGTGCGAAGAGATCTGCTTTATCAGTAGAAGAAATAGTTACAGAACCATCAGAGTAGAAAAGAGGAGGGAAGGATGATGAGGTAAAGTTGATAGAAAGATTTTTGGCAAGGTGCCAGAAGGAGCGGGAAGAATTCGAGTTGGAGAGTTGAGAACATTTAGTATGGATGAAATTATTTTTAGTAGAGCGAAGAACAGACTTAGCACGATTCCGGGCAGAAACGTAAAGATGATGTGATTCAGGGGTGGGTTGGCTCCGGTACCTTTTGTAGGCCCTCTCTTTGTTGCGGACAGCATTAGAACAAGTGTGATTAACCCCTTAGGCCGGGTTTGACAGTTACATCCAACGTGAATCTGAGTGGATCTTGACGACAGCTTTAAAGCTGCTCCAAAAATTAGTTATCTTCTTCACGTCATTAGTCATTAAAGCAAGGATCTACAAACCTTGAGAATACTTTTCATTTGCAAGAGGAAGAGTTGTTGGAGTAAAAATGGTCTTAATTCGTTACCCTAAGTGCTACACTTTTCGAGATATTAAAGTGTTTGAAAACAAGCAATTTTCAGTGGTCTCCCGAGATTCTGCTGCCCTTGGTGAGGTGACTCCACTACATTATACAGTATACTGCCCGGAGTCTAGGGGTTAAAACCAAGGCTTTCTTGCATTAGTCAAAAGGATATGAGAAAGGAATGTGAGTGCTTCCATGCCTGAGAGAATAACCCTCTGTAATGCGCAAGACACACTCAGATGGCTCACGGCCATGGAGAGGCAATAATCATTCCCAGGGAAAATCAAAGAAGTTCTGGCCTGAGGGCCTCCCAGTCCAGCGGTTCCAAAATGCCACAGAACGACGTTTCCCCTGCAGGGTCTCACAGGCCGTACGGAGCAATAGGACAGGTTAAGGTGATAAGGTTGTGATCGGAGGAGCCCAACGGAGAGAAAAAGATTAACAGAGTAAGCAGAAGGATTAGTTGTGAGTGGAAGAGGTCAAGTATGTTGGAGCTTCTCTCCAAGGCGGTCAGGGATATGGGTAGGGTGCTGTACAAGCTGCTCTAGGTCATTAAGGATAGAAAAGATGTAGGCTTGTTCACCAGGTGGATCAGTGAAAAGGAGAGGAGAGCCAAAGGTGGTGAGTGAACATTGAAATCTCCTAGAATGGAGATTTCAGAGAAAGGAGAAATGGATAGAATTTGTTCCATCGTAGAAGTAAGATAGTTGAAGAATTTTTGATAGATCAGTAGAATTAGGGGGATAAGTAAACAGCACAGATATATTTAGCCAGAGAATGACAAGAAAGCCGAAGCCAGAGTGTAGAGAATTCAGAAGAATCGAGTCTCAGGAACACGAGAGCAAGATAAGTCGTTGCGTATATATACACAACAGCCACCTTTTGGCTTTGAAATGAGTATAGAGAAAGTAGGAGGATACAGAAAGGGGTTTGCTGTCAGTTGCCTCAGACAGCTGAGTCTCAGTTAGAAAAAGAAGGTGAGGTTTTAGGAGGAGGAGGAGGTGGTGCTCAACAGAGCGAAAGTTAGGGAGGAAAGGCCGCGAATGTTGCAGAAATGAAGAAGAAGAGGAGTCAGACAGAGGTGGTTCCAGGCACCTCGAGTCGTCACTGGGAGAGGGGGCGGATGGTGGGGCCATTTATGGTCCTCCCCCTGGGGACTCCGAGGCTTGGTGATGAGACGCCATTTTAGTGAATTTTGAATAGGAAGTGTAGTGTGCACTGTTGCATGTGGAAGTTTGGTGTAGATAGAGAAATTAGTACTGGAGAGCATGCTGTCTTACTCTCTGTGTAACTGAGACACTGAAAAAGTTCAGCAAAGGGGGATGGTCAGGAACTACTCTCTGAGGCTGATGAAACGGGAGCTCCAGTACTTCCCTGTCATCAGCTTTTCCATCCACCTCGGGAGTACTGCCCTGCTGGACTGGTGTGTGTGTGTGTGTGTGTGTGTGTGTGTGTGTGAGAGAGAGAGAGAGAGAAAGAGAGAGAATTTTACTTGCCTTGAGCCGAGACATCCTTATCATACAAAACGTAAAGATGATTATTTTGGAGAAGGAATTGATTTAAAGAAAACTATGGCAAATATGAGTAGCCTCTCTCTCTCTCTCTCTCTCTCTCTCTCTCTCTGCGACGGAATCATAACGAGGATATGGGCTTGAATTTTGGTCTTTCCTCATCACAGCTAACGATTGCAGTTTTTACCGTTGTCATCGGTGGTAAATTCATGGTGCTGGTGCTGGGTATACACGGAGAGAGAGAGAGAGAGAGAGAGAGAGAGAAATAAAAACATGAATAAAATTTGAAGATGTCGCTCTTAGCAATTAGAGAAATCAATATCACTTTTAATATCTACAATAAAAAATAAATTGATTAATAAAAAGTCATAAACAGGCGTTGCGAAATTACAGGGAATTAGTGTCGTGTTTGTCTGCGTGCACAAAGATACAAAGCTGTGGAGAGCAAACGCGATTTTGTTCTGTTCTTTAGTTCTTGTTCACGAAAATCCTTTGACATTAACCTTCACTAGGGAATCAAAACCATTAAATTCTACAGACCCTATTTTAACAGGGTGTACTCCTCTTTGGCCCTTCCCTTACCCTCGACCAAAATTCTACCATATTCTATTTTTTTCCTCCACATTAATTTATCTACCTCCGCCTGAACTTTCATTCTTTGAGGGTATTTTCAAACACAGTCGAAGTGCTAACCCTACAGCGTTTATTTTCATGGGGTATATCTTTCCTTCCATGGCCTCACCACCCACCCAAATTCCATCCTATGCCATCCATCCCTTCTCCACAACACCTATCTCTTTGCCCTCTTTGACAGTTCCCTTGGCAGGCCAACGAACATTATATATTATTATTTTCGCCCTTCGACAACGAGGCACCATTCTCCACTTAAAAATACAGTAATAATAATAATAATAATAAACAATAATAATAATAATAATAATAAGAAAAGAACTATCGCCCACAAGTAATCATAATAAAATAGTTAAAACTTCCTGTGGTCGTAAAAGCCCATATACGTTTCCAGTCATGAAATCTGAGTGACCATTTTAGATCTATGTCACTCTTTTGTTCGACAGTGGCCTATTATTGTTCTGCATGTAGCTGGCACTGGAGAGAGAGAGAGAGAGAGAGAGAGAGAGAGAGAGAGAGAGAGAGAGATGTGTAGTGTGTTGGGTTCCCGTCTCACTCCTATCCGGAACTCTCGTCGCGGTAACATCTCCCCTCTCTCTCTCTCTCTCTCTCTCTCTCTCTCTCTCGCCACCACTTTCTCCTCCTCCTCCTCCTCCTCCTCCTCCTCCCCACCCTCCTCCACGTGCTTCTTCTTGTTGGAATTTCCTCCAGCTTTTAAGGCCAAACACCTCTCAAGAACAGTGGTGTCTCTGTCTGTCTGTCTTGTCTGTGTTACATGGAAAAGAAATTAAACATAAGCTTACATTTAGAAAGCAGAAAACTAACGACACTAGGGAAAGAAAAACACACTAGTATTGCAGAAGTGGACCAGATGTATAAATTGTGCTGAACTTACTGGAATCCGAGTATTAGTTAAGTGCAAATGAAGTGGCAGTCATAGAAGAATATTGTTGGTTTTTAAAGGATTACTGAAGACATATAATCAAATTTGTGTAGCGTTTACCAGGAACATCACCTCTCGGTTAAGCATAAGGTTATCCAAGTGAGCGTTATTATGGCTGCAAATAAAAAATCATATACTCACTCCTGAGTGTAACTAAAGTAAGGATTTTACAAACAATTCTGTAACATCTTTGTAAGGACTGAAATGATGGATTTAAAAAAGAATCTGTAACAATTGAGATGTGTTAGTACTTGTTTTGTTATTATCAGTGAATGGTGTCATCATCATCATCATCAGGATCATCACTTCTCATTACCCACATTATTACCAACAGATGAGAGGTTACTAATTATGATAAGTTTTCATTGACATGTTATACTTTGTCAAACAGAAACAGAATGAAATGTAATAGTAGATGAAACAGTGATAACAATGGTTTTACTCTTGGCCTACAATTGTCATCCCTTCATCTTAAATGCTCAGGTGCTTCGCCACAGATGAACACTAAAATATGGTGCTAATAGCGAAGATGTGATATAGAGAGGGGATGTAGAGCCGTAGGGTGCATTCACACCAGCTCCGGAACCGAACATATTCAGACGTAAAACTGTCCGATTGTGTAGGTCAGGATAAAACCTTTCAATACTACGTCTCGTTTCATGGACCTTGTTCTGCACTCATTTTCTCTTGCTGCCACAGCATGCGATATATTTGCCACTGAGAAACGGAATGGCTAGACGGTGAACCAATGGAATCAACTTTTCTTTTATCCCAACCAAGATGATCGGACAGTTTACGTTAGGAGTACTTTCTGACCCCTTTTGTGCTTGCACCCGTAGCGTCGTCTTATTCTGCCACTGAGCTGCACGAAATAGGCTGCAAGAGGACGAAAATCTAGACCGAGTTAAAGTGAAAGGACCATATTGGAGTGCAAAAAAAGTTATTATGTTAGTAATCATTTGAACAGATGATATCTCCTCTTATTCCGTCTGTAAAACCGTTCGACGATTTTAGTTAGCTTAGGATTCAGCACATACTTGTGGGATTATAACCCGGTGATATAAAGTATATACTATTTCAAAACATCAGAATTACTGTGCTGCGGAATGATGCTTTGAATCAGAATACTATGGATCTCCAGAAGCTGAAATATCGGAGAGAGAGAGAGAGAGAGAGAGAGAGGGGGAGACGGTAAGGGTCCCCTTGTCGAGATTAGCTACCTCTTCTGTGTATGAGGCCTTTTAATTCAATAAAATTGCCTGTAGGCAGAAAGAATAAAAATGAAGTTACCGTACCATAAACGCTAAGAAAGACTGCTTTTATCTCTCAGAACAAACGATTTTTCGTAGATGAATGTAATCACCTAGAATTACGATGAATCAGATTTAAAACATAGTTATGTCAGGTATTTTGGATAATTTATTTAACCCTTCAGTGCGAGAGGGCTTTCCGATGCTGAATAAAATCGTTCGGAGACAGCAATAATAGACTGAAAAAAAAAAAAAAAGCTTCGTTTTAATAGAGCAAAGGATTGATAAAACTTTTTGGAGGAGACAGAAATAAACTATAAAAAAAAAAAAGTAATTGCACTGAAATAATCAAGGGTAGGAGACCGGGCTGCCTCCCTGGTGGCACGATCGATAAGCCTTTTTGGAGAAGCCTCTTGGGGAATCTGAATCGACGTCCTTCACCCCACTAGGCACTGCAGTCCACTACACCACAGGGCGTCACTGATGGTAAGTACGTAATCCCTCTTTGTTCTTTGTCTTTGCTGTACCAGGCGATTCTACGGAGCCGCAGTTGTCTCTTTACTGTACCAGGCGATTCTCTACGGAGCCGCAAAGGTTCTTTACTGTACCAGGCGATTCTACGGAGCTGCAAAGGTTCTAAGTGCTGTACCAGGCGATTCTACGGAGCTGCAAAGGCTCTATGTTGTACCAGGCGATTCTACGGAGCCGCAAAGAAGTTCTTGGTTGTACCAGGCGATTCTACGGAGCCGCAAAGGTTCTCCTGAAGGAATTGAAACACACTTTGTTTATATTTATTTTTTAATCTTAATCCATTTATGTCTTACTTGTAGTCTTTGTTTTTCTTACCATTATTTATTTTTTTAGACTTTAGTATTTTATTCTTGCTACTGTCAGGAGATTTTATTTAGATCAGGGAAGATGTTTCTCAACGAAAGGATTTACAGAACTCATTCATCCCTTCACAACAACATTTTTTTTCTTCCAATTCTGTTTTATTTACCATGTGAATAAAAAAACCTCAGACTGAAAGGGTTACTAAGAGAAAAAAACTTCATTCTTCCCTTTACAACGACATAATTTTTTCCTCTAATTTTATTCTGGTTACCTTCGGACGATTATTCCTTAAGCTCAAGAACTGATAATCTCAATTTACGTTTCCCCACGATGATCATTTATTTATTTATTTTATTTACTAGTTCTTAAGAGCGTCAAGTCGGGCCAAAATTGTTGTGTTCTTGACAGTAAGTACAGTTATAATATGTGAGTAAACATCTCCATTTCAATAACTCATTCCACTGTGACAGCAAGATTTCTTGTCTATTTTTGCATCCATCTCTACCTGTCCATCTATCTGTCTATCTATCAGTCTGTCTGTCTGTCTGTTTATCTCTCTGTTTGTCTGTCTATAGCCAGGCGGTTTTATCCATGTCATTCTAT
>NC_137013.1:7619234-7831210 GCF_032717465.1 Coenobita brevimanus
ACTACACAAACAGCCGGAGTTTACGTAATAAAATGGATGGATGAAAAATAGACATTGCCATTATTAGTGAAACTTGGATGAATACAGACACTCGAGAATTTTTAGCAGACGGGCTATAAAATTTTTGTGTCAAACCTTCTGGGGAAGAAAGGGGTGCAGGGTGGTAGTTATTTATGTAATGGATTCATTAAACTGTTACAATAAAGCAGACATTAAAGTAAACAAGGGACATAGGAAAGTGTCTGGGTTGAAATTAGTAACAATTGGGAGAAATCGTCTTAGGGAGCAATTTATAGATCTCCTAAAATTAAATAGAGCAGATAGTAAATACCTTTAGGGAGGAAATTAGAAAAGCGTCACAGTCCAGCTTAGTAGTAATTGTAGGGGACCTTAATCTGCCAAGGACTGATTGGAGAAATCAGACAGGGGATGAAAAGTCAAGAGGAATTTCTAGAGGTAGTACAGGATAATTTCCTTTATCAGTATATCAGGGAGTCCACCAGAGGTATTACTATACTAGATTTGGTTTTAGCTAATAAAGAAAATGTCATTAGTGATATAGAGGTTCATGGACGACTTGGTAATAGCGATCATGAAAAAATTAAGTTCAGATTTATTTGGGATGTCTGTTCCACTGAAAATACCTCCACCATTCCTAATTTTCGTCTAGGAGATTTCGATGGCCTAAGAACTTATTTTAGAACGGTATTCCGTAGGGAGAATAGCTATTTTTAGGGAGTACCAGGTCAGTGGGGAACCCCAGATCAATAGGTGAGGGGCAGGAAACACATGTGGGAATGTGCACCAGGTGTCTGTGGAGGGTGAGGTCATAGATAAGAGTGTAGTTCAGGTGATGAGGATTAACTCAGGTCCAGTACCAAGCAGATGTTCGACCAGTGAGAAATATAACAAGTTAGTAAATATAATACACGGAGGCCAAGATAGATATATCCCTTCAAAACCGTTGGGAACGAATAATTCAGAACCAAGATGGTTAAACAACAGATTAAAATCTCTCATAGGCCAAAGGAAAGGAATATATAGAAAAATAAAACGTGGAGGGGAACACTTACGTAACCGGTATGCGATTTTAAATAGAGAAGTAAAGAGGGAGATACGAAAAGCAAAGAGAAGTTATGAAATTAAGATTGTTAGTGAATCGAAAGAAAACCCCAAGTTTCATCAAATGTACCGTACGAAAAATAAAGATAGGATAGGACCACTCAGAACAGAATCAGGTGACATTACCAGTGAAGATAAAGAAATGTGCTCCATCCTAAATAATCATTTCATATCAGTATTCACCAAGGAAAATCTAGAACTGTCCCTCAAGCAGCAAATATTTACGATGATAATACGGAAAATATTCCTAGTAAAATATCCATTAGTAAGGAGGACATATTGAAATAAATTAATAAGTTAAAACCTCAAGAATCGCCAGGTCTGCACGATATATATGCAAGAAATATAAAAGAAACCAAAGACGAATTATGTCAGTCACTTTTAACATTATTTAATTACTTTAATTTCATGAGAAGTTCCACTGGCGTGGAAGATCGCAAACTTAGTGCCCATATTTAAAAAGGGTGATAAATCAACTGCGTCGAATTATCGTCCGATAAGTCTAACGTCAATAGTAGGAAAAATGTTAGAGTCAATTTTGGCAAATAAGATTAGAGAACACTTAGAAAGATTTAATCTTATAAACGAAAGTCAGCATGGATTCAGGCAAGGACGATCCTGCCTCACAAACTTGTTGTCATTCTTCTCGGAGGTCTACAGGCAGTAGATAGCGATAAAGCTTACGATGTTATTTATCTGGACTTACAGTAAAGCTTTTTGATGGGGTCCCACACGAAAGTTTAGTTAGAAATATTCCGAGCACACGGTATAGACGGCGATATCTTAAAATGGATAGAATCCGGGCTGAAAGGACGGAAAGCAGAGAGTATTAATAAATGGAACCAAGACGGATTGTGGATTAGTAAAATTCATGTACCACAGGGTTCATTACTCGGTCCCTTATTATTTATTATATATATAAATGATCTAGACTTAGGAGTCACTAGCAGCATCAGCAAATTTGCCGACAATACAAAAATTGGGCGTATCATTAACTCGACTGACGATTGCCATAACTTACAAAAAGACCTCCATATATTGTCCAAATGGTGTAAAAAAAAACTTGGCAAATGGAATTTAACGTTGAAAAATGTAAAGTACTTAACGTAGGCAAGACCACTGGAGACACTACTGTAAATACGGCATAGATAACAAAGAAATTAGCAAATCGGATTGCGAGAGGGATCTAGGAGTTATGGTTAGTAGCGACCTTAAACCAAGGCAACAGTGTATTAATGCGAGAACAAGCAACAGGGTTTTAGGATCATTTCGAGTAGCGTGAGCAATAGGTCATCAAAAGTAATACTGCAACTTTATCTAGCATTAGTATGGCCACATTTAGACTACGCAGTACAATTTTGGTGGCCTTACTGTAGAATGGATATTAACTCGTTAGATAATGTACAGAGAAGAATGAGAAAAATGATACATGACGTTCGAAATCTGTCATATGAAGACAGACTGAAAAGACTAAGCTCCGTATCTGCTAGAGAGGCTTAGAGTAAGGGGAGACTTAATTGAGGTGTTTAAATGGATGAAGGGTATAAATAAGGAAGATATTAGGAAGGTAGCCTAGTTAGTGAGCAAACAGGATAAAACTAGAAGTAATGGTTTCAAACTAGAAAAATTCCGTCTCAATAAGGAAATAGGTAGAAATTGGTTTGGTAATAGAGTAGTAGACAAATGAAATAACCTAGTAAAGTAGTTGCTGCCTTTTCCATTGAGAGTTTCAAACATAGGCTAGATAAGGATATGACAAATAAGGGATGGATACAGAAAAAAAAAATCTTATAACCAATACTAATTCATACTCTTTCCTTTTCAGGTTACACTACGATAGTCTCTATTCTCCTTTCACACGCTCCTATAAAATGTCCACGCCTGTTTTTCTATACTGGGTGTGGTGTTCTTTCTGATTTTTTCCTGCTGGCTTCGGCTGGAGGGTTTGGAGGGCGAGGGAGAACCTTCTTCTTTGCTATCCTTAACTCATTCTAGTACAGTGGTTCTCAAACTTTTTGGTATCGTTACCCCAGGGAGAGCTGTGATAGACTACCATTACCCCTACCCCATTCCTCTTCAGTTATGAGAAGTTAAAGGAAAGAAAAATATTGGAATGCTTAATTTTTAATGCATTTTTTATATGTAAGAAATTTAATTTACTTAAGAAATAAAGAATTTAGACGTTATTCCTTTAAAAAAAAAAATTAAAAGCATTGTTCCTTTTATTACAAATTGGAATTAAGGCATTATTTCTTTGGTAATTAATAGAAAACAGACATTATTGCTGTAATATTAATGGGAAACATGGTATTGTTTGTCCTTTAATAATATATCAATGAGAGGGTCTGTAGAGGACAGTGCACATCGCATATCAGCATCTGCGCCTTTCAGCTGATTCCTGGCTTTGGATTTAATACAAACTTTTATTTATTCAATACAAATTTTTATTTACTTATTTACTAATTTATTCATTTATTCATTTATTTATTATTATTATTGTTTATCAATTTCCTCCAAAGAACTATTACTTTTAGAAAGTGCCTCGTTATCCCCCAGAAACGGCTTCATTACCCCCACGGGGGTAATTACCCCCAGTTTGAGAACCACTGATCTAGTAGTTCAGTTACTCTTCCAGGAGCTGCCTAGCATGGGCCAACCAGCCTACTGTAGTTATCCTCGCTTCTTATGTTCTCATGTTCTTATTTAGTACCCTATAAATTTTTCGTATATGCCGGTTTCTCCTGACCCCATAACATCTAATCCGTGTTCTGGTTTGCATCATTGGGTGTTATTCTTCGTTGGCGTTAGGAATGTGGCAGCACTTACATATTATACCATAGTATCAGTGTCCACGTTATTTTTATCTTCTTATTTTCGACATAATTTGCATCCGTAACATTCGTATGATGCATTTCAGTTAGGCTAACACTTGATTTAATTCACTGATTTTATTCAACAGTAACAACTTCAGTTCATAAAGTCTCCACGATGCTGAATGAAATCGCCTAGTAGCAGCAAAAATCGACTAAAAATATGTCACGTATTGAAGGAGTTAAACCACTGAATTCGGTAACGTATGCTTTAAGTTTCTTTCTGCTTCCTCCTCCAGACGATTTTATTCAGGTTAAAAGAGACATTCGAAGTGTGCAGTGTTTAGATACAGCCTTTACTAACCCCTCTTCACTTCTAAAGATCATTCATATATAAACAAAAGTCGTTTTGATATAGCAAAACAAACTAAACTAATACGTCATGGGGAGTGAAGGGGGGTAATGATTAGTCTAGTTAGGCCCTATTAAATGGTTCTGAATAAGTCTTTAGATGTTGTGGGGTCTTTCCATGATATATGATTTTTTTGTTTCGAGGCTAAACAACAAATCCTTCTCTCATCCGTTTCCTCTTCTACAGGTAATTTTTAGCGGTGATGATGGTAACTGCACGTGTCATTAAGAACACTATAATGACTACCGTGGAATTCTTTACTGACATTCATAACCCCCAGTGACGCATACAGTGTCAGGGATTCTTTTTGCTGAAGTGCCAGGGAAACATCCTTGGAAGCGGGCCCTGTGATGTTGTTGTTGCGCTGCTAAACTTTGGTCTTTCTGGCTGAGCAGATCCGTAAACCACAGGTAAGCAACTGTTTCTGTGGAGCCGTCCTACAGGTGCAGTACAGTACATACACTATGTTGGGATTCGGTGCCCCCATGTCTCAGCGCCCCACCAGAGTCAGATGTGGGTCCTTGCCACAGCAAGGTGTAGGGAAAGGTAAGGAGGATTTGTTGCTGGGTGGGCGAAGCAACTGCTCACTCAGGATACACAGCACTACCGCGTGTAGGCTCATCAGCGCGGCCGTGTAAAGGAACTAAGCAGGTCACAGTGACATTAATAGCGCTAAACTGTATCTTGCCACCACACTTGGCCACTCATTCCGTTGAGTTTGGTTGTCCTGTCTACGACGCAGGTGGGAAGAAGAAGGAGGCAAAAGTCACAGAACGTCCCTTCAATCTTAATTCCGCAGTGTTAATTTACCTTTAAGACCATTGTGCAATCGAGAGGCTTAAAGCTATTTTGAGTAACTAAAAAAAAAAAAAATCTGCCTCACAAAAGGTGCGACATTGTCACTGACAGATTAATAGTCAGAAGGGAAAAATGTAAACAAAGTAATTTTCATCAAATTTTATTAATTTTGAACAGGTAATTGATATTTAGTATTAAATATGAGCATTAGATATAAGTAATGAACACTACTGGGAGAACTGAGTAAAAATCAGTGGTATAAAATGCTACACCAATGTATGCAATTCGACTTAGAAAACACACTAAATCTTTAACTAACTTAATATTCTTGAGCATCATTACTCTATAATCACCATCGGCCTATGGACTGTTACTTCTGTGTCCCACATATATTACAAATCCACGTCTTTCTTATTATTAATTTTGAAATCAGACTCTGTTTGTGCTTTCTTACCAGACTTCCTTCCAAGGTCATGATAACATATGTCTCATGAACACTCGGTTTTATTTTATAATTCTGTTCACATTACCCCCTGATCATTTTACTCAGTTATTGGAAAACCTTCAGGTGTAAATATGTCATATATAGTTTTTCCTTTCTTTTTCTTTCTTCTTTTTCTTCTTCTTCTTCTTTTTTTTTTGTACAGACTACAGAACTTCAAGGCATACTGTCTACAATCCTCATGTACACGGAACGTTGCTTGTGCTTCTGATATTAAGGATTATGTCGGCTTGGCATTGGCTGGTTCCAGTTAAACATTTTTTAAGTGTATCTGACTTTGGACATATAACAAGTAACCTGAGCCAGATATATCCTCCCACAAACAGACAAATAACTTCACACGCCCTCACAGTTAACTCTGCGCTAATCGCCAGGAAAAACCATCCCCACCAAAGGGTTTAACCATGCGACACATTTTCCTAGTATTATATTTCACCACGGATTGCAAAATCACATGACTGCTTGCTTTTGGTAAGGAATGAATCAGCTGTACGCAGTGGGGAATGCCCTGCCTGATAGCACGAGAGGAGCTAGGGCGGAAAGTAAGGTCAGGGAGGGCACGGAGGATGGCTGCAGTGACATGTCCAAAACTTCTACAAAATCCCAAATTTCCCGAGAGATCGAAGTACTCAGAATCTGGAATTTCTAGGCAACCCGATATAATGAACACCCGAACCCCACCTCCTAGACAACGCTTCAGGATTTCCAAACAGTGCATCGTATTGAGAGGTGGAGCGGATTTTAATTTCTCCTCTTGATGTGGACGTGGCTCCCTCGTGCACCCACCGCTTGATCCACCTGCATACCGTGGTGGCATTAACTCCGGTCTCCCTGGCGATCGCTCGAACGACATGCCGCCCACCCACATCCACACGAACCTTAGTCGTTCCTTCTCTTCGGTGAGGCGGGGGCGCGACATGCGTTCATCCTATGCGGGGAGTATTGAGGCGTTACTGCGTGTTGGCATGGATCGTGGAATTGTAAGTATTAACCAGTTCAGCTTGATGATGGGTCTTGATTACTTTTTTCTTTTTTGTTCGCTACAGGGATGATATAATCCAGCTCTGGGAAGACATCGATCTGGGGGAGGGTTAGATACAGATTTAATTAATCCCTTCACTAATATGACGCTCTCTTAACTTGAATAAAGCGCTTTGTACCAGTAACGATAAAAGGAAATATAACAGTTACTTCTCACCCCACATACTCGGTGTTGTGGCGACGCGATATGGCCCGCCCTGTCTGCAGAATATCTGAACTTTCTTGGGCCGGGAATGATCGTGAAATTTGATAATAACCCCATGCAACCCAGGAATGTCCACTTTAAACTATTCAACCTGTCTCCAAGTTGTTTTGATCAGTCAAAGGGAGAATATTTGAGCTGGAGCGGCTTTATGTGGGCACCATTAACTTCATGATAACAGGTGTTGGTGAGGGATACCTTCATGCAGTGGCTCCGATGTGGACGGCCTAACTCCCTTTCCTGGATAAAAACCTCAGTCATCTCCCTCCTCGATCCCTCAGGAAAGATGGTGGACTGCAGGAGGAGAGCATCTTCAGCCTGCAAGTCCACCGATATGACGTTCACTTGAACCTGGAGTTGCGCTGCTACTGTAACCCTTAACAACAGACACTCCCTTCTATGCATTAAAAAAAAAAAAAAAAAAGTGAATGAAGAAACCCTGATAGTTACAACAAAATTAAAGAGACTGTCGTCACCAACCAGGGTGGTTTACCCTTCAACGACTCCTGGCGTTTTAACTGTTTTATTCTATGCACTTCTGCGCGACTATTTCACTCCAGGTTGGGAGGTTTAAAAGCAGTATCTATAGTTCATTCACTTTAACCCGATGAATATTATTCCTCAGTGGCAGTCATAGTAAAACGGCTCTACATTCTTTCCATAGCACTTCGTACCTAACACCATATTTCAGTATTAATATTTTCTTGCAACTTACCATTCACGATGGAGAGATGGCAATTTCACACCTAGTTAAAGTGAAAAGAGTGTAGTATTCTACAAATAACGGCAGATCCCGGCAACCCTGGAACGTGTTTATTCCTACTTCCAGCTGATATAGGCATTTTTTTTTTCTTCCTAGCTCTGGAGAGATCATTCGAATTAGAGAGGTTAGATGATAGTCGTTAATAACTCACTACTATAGTCCACTCTCCCCTTAACTTGACGGAGATTTTCGTCCTTATGCAGCTTATTTCTGATATCTCAGTCGAACACGGTAATCAAGCTACGGCTCTACAATTTTCCAAAGCACTACTTCCTTGTCCAGCATCATATTCTTGCTACAGCTCAGCATTCAGGTTGGGAAAAATGACGAATAAAAATGTTGTTAAAACGGATATAGTATATAGATTCTTAAGATGAAAAAAAAAAAAAATCAACTGGTGGAGGCAAGAATATAATACGTCACGGAATGCAAAGAGTTAATTAGTATGTTCCGGCAGACGTCACCCAATTTTACTTAAGCGCTGGAAGGGCCATTAATTTAAGGTTCTTGTTCTCATAGGGGCTAGGAAGGCTACTAGGATCTAATGCTTAGGGCTTTATTTTACCTGTCAACTTCATAATCATATTCTCGTTCATGCCATTCATAGTCCTTAGAATGTCTACATTGCTTGCATAAATATCACACAAGTAATTACAAGTGTTGGGTATGATGATTAAAGCTGATAAGGACGAGGTGTTTTGGAGTCTCCTTGATAAACGAGAGTGTGGGACTAAGCCCTGTATTCAGGTTTCCAAGCTAAGGAAGCTCCCTATCGCTTCTTTCTTACCGACTTATTCCTGGACATGACATGTTAGGTATTTCTCCTCTACATGTTCCATACGCAAATTATGTAGTTGTTAAAATCCCGTAAATAATTTAAGAGGGAATATTAATATGTAGTATGGTAAATAAATCACTAAGGAAAAGATGCTAGGGTGCTTATTAGCCAACGAGAGAGGCGTAAGAATTAACGACGGTAATGATTCTGTTTTTCTTTTATTCGTTTTTGCCTACTCCAGACGATTTTGTTTTCAGCTTGGGAAGGACCTCAGGTAGTGACGTGGTAACGAGGGCTTTACCTAACCCCTCCAGGTCGAAAAAAACTCTCTTATGCCGAAAAATACAACCAGGAAACAAACACAGGTCATCGGAACGAAGTAGTTTACTGAGGGAAACTGAATGAAAGAGCCTAATGGTAGCGAGAAGAGAGAGAGAGAGAGAGAGAGAGAGAGAGAGAGAGAGAGAGACAGACAGACAGACAGAGACAGACAGACAGACAGACAGAGACCATGATACTTGTGGTCGTATTCTAAGTAGCTCTGTGCGTTTTGCAAGACAATCATCTTACCGAATTAGTCTGCACATTACGCCTCAATAACTTCTTGTACAGTATATTGTTGATACAAGCTAAGTCTGTATTAAAACGTCATGAGTATAACTGGAAATCTAACAGGCAAAATAAACCGCCAACGGAAAGGTACTGCAGAGGCCATTTATGACACTTCTTGAAATACATCAATGGAGAAAAATAAATAAAATTGGGACAAGGTGAGGACTCACTTGGAAATGTGGGTAACCTTCAGGTGGCGTAGAAGGTGGTGGGAGGGGAGGTGGGAAGTGACCTTCTTGACAGCCAAACGAGAAGTCAGTGCAGAGAGTCTTGTCTGGCAAATTTATAAGGAAAATAACGCTTGCGCAGACCTGATCATACACACACACACACACACACACACTCGAGATGCATACAGACACTCTTGACCTTACACACGCACGCTCACCCACAAACCCCCCATCTCTCTCTCTCTCTCTCTCTCTCTCTCTCTCTCTCTCACTGTCCAAGCTTTCGTCTTAATGGGGAGGTCTGTATGCGAGGACGTGCATTGGTACATACAGTGTGTGATTAATTAAGCATTTCCTGTTTAGTACGTCAACAATTATTATATTTTCTGGCTAACTCTAAACTGATTAGTATCATCATCGTTCTGAATGTGTTGGTGGGGATACTTTTAATTTTCTCACTACGAGAACTCCCTTGCACTACAGTACACAGAATCGTATGGTGACTTAAAAAATAGTATTTGATGAGTTAGTGATTTTTTTTTTTACATTAAAATTTTTTATCATTTAATACAAGCCTCAGCACTCTGAAAATTAGTGTTGTAGAAGGTAAAGCAAGAATGAGCATAACATGACAAAGTAAAACTGTAAATACAAGATAGGATAACCACTGGTGACACACTGGAGTAACGATGGTGAAGGATAAAAATGTTGACACAGGAAAATATAAGGAGTGACAGAGAATAGATTAACCTCTTTATCACGATTATTTTCTATCTTATTTCTTTTTCCCTGAATCAAGACGATTCCATTCAGCTTAGGAAAAACTTTACGAACTGGAGGGGTAAGATATAATCTTCATTTCCTTAATATTTAGTAATCTCTAAGGTGAATGAAAAGTCGTGTTGTTGCTGCAATAGTAAAATATAGAAAGACGTCCCTTCTGTCCTGGTCATATTGATGTGAAGGCATAGCATAGCTCTATGCACGAAGAGAGGTATCCTCGGACATTCCAAAACGTGACACATTTTTTTTTTTTTTAGTCTGTTTGTCTGTTAGCAGGTTTACTCAAAAAGAAGTAAAGGGATTTTTGTTTTTTTTTTTTTTTTTTTTTTTAGCGGTAGGGTATGGCGAAAGGAACAATCCATTAGATTTTGTTGGTGATCATCATTCTGATCCTAGAATTTTTTGAAGGATTCTTAACCATTGTGGGACAGTGGCAATTTCAATTTTTTTTCTTCTAACTCGATAAATAATGCCTGCAATGCTTGCACAAAAATTACAAGCTAACGTCTCCATAAGATCTGGCATACACCCAAGTTTGATCTGGATCCAAAGAAACATTCCGGATCTGGTGAGCCAGAATGTTCAAATACAGGGCTTTCCGGCAAATTCGCTACTATGAGATAACAAATAATGTTACAGACTTGCATCTACATCATACTTCTGTAGCTGAAACTCTGCTGATTCAGTAGGGCGTCAACGGATTTGACATATCTGCAACAGTTACTGAGCTTTCAGATCCTGAAGAAAAACCGCCATGATTATGAAAAAAATTATGAATAAATTTTATTACGTGTTATGGATGGTTCTTTTTGCTATATAAATAAAAAAAACAAAAGTAGGGGAATATTTTGCAGGGATGTTGGACAAATGGGGGATCGTTCAGCCATGAGGGATGTTTGTAATCTCGGATGGCTCATGTTTTAACTTCAGCAGCCCGAGTATATCGTTCTTACTTCGAATTCTTATTATTACCGTATGGTTTTGAACAGATATCTCAACAGAATCCTACACTGCATTAGGACACTCTGCTCTGCCTTACCCTATCTATCCTACCGTACTATACCTTTCCCGACCCCACCTTTCTCTACCCTGCTCTACCCTACCCAGTCTTATCCACTCCTATCCTAGCGACAGTACTCTCTTGTACTCGTAAACCTCTTCTTCATCCACCAGTAATGTATGCCACTCCACTACAGCTATTTTATTCTGGAAAGAAATTTGATGTGAATAATAATAATAATAATAATAATAATAATAATAATGATGATGATGATAATAATTATCCATCCATTCATCATCCAACCCTATACCACCCCATGAGGGAGCGTAGGAGCCCGGGGCTAGGCAAGTTGGCCCTGATATTCAAGCATGAGAAAGCCCAACTTCAATCATTTCTGAGTGGCATTACGTGAGCATGTAAACCCCAACCACCCATTAGGATATAAACCTGCACAGGCTCAATCTGATTGGAGCGCCTTAATTACCCACTTAAACCACTAGGCGCCATAATTTGGTCGTATGATTACCAACCAGCACAGCAAATGGTGTCCTGGTGTACAGGAAACCATTTGTTCCTTGTCACTCAGTGTAAAGTCATCACATAGGCAGAAGGAAGTTAAGAAAAGAATGAAGGAAAGAAAGACAGAGATAGGGAGTGTAAAGTCACCCGCAGGCAGAAGGAAGAGGAAAGAATGAAGAAAAAGAAGCCAGAAGAGGAAGGAAGGAAAGAAGTTGGAAGACAGAGAATGGGCAGACACTCGAGCAACACTACATCGGAGTGAGTGGGATGGTGGGCGCCCCCACCTACAAGCAGCAATCTATATTATAATGATCCGATTTCTGTATGTTTGTGTGTTACCATGACACAACAAAAACCAGGGCATGTAATGCAATTTTTGTTAGGAACAAAGTACCGTTAAAATGCTCTAACTTGAATAAAATGGTAAAACAATTTCCAGTCCAATTGGGTGCCCTGTTCCCGAGTTACGACGCATTTCTGACTTTTTGTTTAGAGTGGAGGGGATGGATTCATTCTTGGTCCGGCATTGACATTACCAAGATAACGACAGGAATGACGTGTTTGTTATATTATCACTCTCTCGCCTCTCTTTCCTCCCTCCTTATTCTACTAATATTGTATAGTATAATGGTATAATGGTATAGTATCATTTAGTACAATAGCGAACTACAGTTCTCTCTCTCTCTCTCTCTCTCTCTCTCTCTCTCTCTCTCTGTCAACGGGTGTCCCATCAGGACAAAAACAAGGGATAATTCCTCGCTTCGTCCAGCTCACAGCATAAGCAATTCAAATTTCTGTTACATTTCGACTGAAGATAGAATTTGACTTGTCACCAAGCAGAGGCCTCCGAAGGCGTCTTTTAAACGAATAGTCGTAGTAGTAGTAGTAGTAGTAATAATAATAATAATAATTATAATTATAATAATCATCATCATCATCATCATCATCAGAAAGAAGAAGAAGAAAAGAAGAAGAAGAAGGCTGGTATAGTAATACCAGTAGTAATAATACTGCACAGTGGCACCAAATACGCCATCGTGTTGGAGATAAAGTGTAACCTGCAATTTATGTAATCGAGAGAGAGGTACTGGATGTCCTAACCCGATTAGAAAACGCCCTTCAATCACAGGACATGTTTTCATGCTTTATGCTCGCCACCTCCAGGTCAGTTGTGACAGGGTCGCTCATTAGAGTTTTCCGCCCATACACCAGTAACGTTCCTCACTCGTAACAGCAAAGAAAGAGGCATTGGAGGCTTCGTAGCAACCTTCTTTTGGCAAGTTTTTTTTTTTTTACCTCTTGCACCTTGATATTCTCTTCAGTTTAATTCATATGCAGCTTTAGCATCTACATAGTGGGCCTCAGCAGCGTACAAGAGAATGAAAATGAATAACAAGCAAAGTAAATCGTTGAGGAGCAGGTGAATACAGTCTTCCATGTTGTCCTGAGAGAGACAGCCACATTTTTAGCGACTTTCCTGACGGTCATACCTGTGAGGCCACAATTTGATAACTCGCTCGAAACTGGGGATCTAAGCATACCAAACGCACGCAATACTGAGGATCTAATCAAGCAAAACTCACAAAAAACTAAGAATCTAATCAAGTAGAACTCGCACAAAACTGAGGATCCAAACATGCAAAGTACACACAAAACTGAGGATCTAAGCACGTAAAACTCATACAAAACTGAGAATCAAAGCATGCAAAACTCACATAAACAGAGGATCTAGGCATGCAAAACTCATGCAAAACCGAGTCTCTGAGCATGAAACTTTATGCAAAATTGAGTATGAAAGTAGTAGATGGATGGCTATCATCGACCTTGGGAGGCACTACCATGAACGTGAAATATGATACAGGTTTAATAATTGGTCATATAATTATCACTCTTAGGCAGGAATCACTCAGCCACAATTACAGTCACTAGGAGATCTTTCTTCTGAGTGACTACAGTTCCGCATAAAGTTCAAACTGACACTCTCGCATTGTTACAGATCTTATTACACATCTTAAATTTCATTTTCCCAGCAACCTTCAGCAACTGCAGGGAAGTAATTGGGTGATTCTGGCACGTAGTTTAGCTTTCAGTCCATAGAAAACATCAGTCGTATCTTGACCAACTCCAATACCGTATTGGAATTCCTGAAGAAGAAGCATGGCCTTAGCGCTATGTAAGTATGTATGTTTATATGTATGTATGTATATATATATTTTTTTATGTGTCCGACTCTGGGCAAAGACTTCAGGGCCTATTTCTTGGGGTCAGTGACCTATCCCAAGGCCCAGTAGTCCTCCTACACCTCCACATGTCACCACTTCGGCGCTAACACCCACCATCCATATTAAATACATGCTAGGGCTGTCTCATACAGGACTGGTGGTATTAGCGGATTTTTTATATTTTTACGACATGTCGACGGGTCATCTGGTAGATCAGGAAAGACTGCTTTTAGGAAATTCAAATCCTTAAACTGTTCCTTGCCCCAGTCGGGATTCGATCCTGGGTCCGTTAGGACTGGCGGCCGCCTCTCTACCGATTTAGCCACAGCCTCCGCCAGATGTATGTATCTTTTGTTTTTTTTTTAATGCCAGGAAGAAGGAACCAAAGGCCATGAGTCCGCAATAACAGTTCCCACATACAGCTCTTCTCAATAGGGTGGAGTCAAAGGCTTTTCGTCTCATTAACTCTCCTTCTCTTACTGGCTTCCTTCAACCTCAATCTCGTTGCTGCACTGTTGCAGCTTTATCTCCTTTCTATCGCTGCTTCGGTGGGCGCTGTTCCTCTGAGCTGTCTGCATGCATTCCTCCACCTCTGCGATGGGCGCGTGGCACCTGTCAAGCAGCAGACTCTTGTCCCTTTTCTGTCCACCTCTCTGATGCAAGAGTTGACCGTTGCTCCCAGTCCTTCATTTGTGCAACAGGTCAGCTCTGGAACTGTCTCCTGTTTGTTTCCTGCTTCCTGTGATCTCCAGTCTTTCCAACGCAGTGTGTCCAGGCATCTCGAAATGATCAGATCTTGATTTTGGCTCTCTCTTGTATTTTGTTCTTCTCTTGGAAGGAACAGTTTTTGCTGGCTTGTGGCCTTTGGTTCCTTCTTCCTAGCATTATAAAAATAAAAGAGAAAAACAAAATACAATACAGAGTCAAATTCAAGATCTGATCATTTCGAGATGCCTGGACACACTGCATTTGAAAGACTGGAGATCATAGGCAGTAGGAAATACAGACAGAGAGAAACAGTTCCAGAGTTGACCTGTTGCATAAATGAAGGACTGGGAGTAACGGTTAACTCTTGCATTAGAGAGTTGGACAGAAAAGGGATGAGTTTGCTGCTAGAAGAGTGCTACGCGCCCATCGTAGAGGTGGAGGAATGCATGCAGACAGTTCAGAGGAGCAGTGACCATTAAAGTAGCGATAGAAAAGAGATAAAGATGCAACAGCGCGGCGAAGAGACAGAGGTTGAAGGGAGTCAGTAAGAGGAGGAGAGTTAATGAGACGAAAAACCTTTGACTCCACGCTATTGAGAAGAGCTGTATGTGGGGAGCCTCTCAACACATGAGAGTTGTACTCCACACAGGGGCGGATAAAACCCCGGTATAGAGTCAACAATTGTGCAGGAGTAAAGAAAGAACGGAGTCGGCTTAGCGCACCTAATCTCTTGGAAGCAGATTTTACAAGAGATGTAATATGATCTTTCCAAGATAAGTCCCGAATAAATGAAACCCCAAGCATGTTCAAGGATGATGCAGGATTAAGCTGAATATTATTAAACATTAGTGGGTATACCTGTGGAAGATTTTGTCGGGTTGATAGGTGTAAGAACTGAGTCTTAGATGCATTAAAAACAATCAGATTATTTTTACCCCAGTCAGAGATACGAGCCAAGTCAGACATTAGGTGTGCCTTAGCCTCATCCCTTGTTTGTTGAAGTATCTGCTGAGATAGGCGTTGTGGGAACCGAATGGAAAGGTGAAGGGTAGAGTCATCAGCGTATGAGTGGATAGGGTTAGACGTACAGGTTAGAAGGTCATTGATGAATAAAAGGAAGAGAGCTGGTGATAGGACAGAGCCCTGAGGAACACCACTGTTGATAGATCTAAGAGAAGAATGATGGCCGTCTACAACAGCGGCTATAGAATGACCAGAAAGGAAGCTAGCGATGAAGGGACAGATAGAAGGATAGAAACCATAAGAAGGCAGTTTGGAAATTAATGATTTATGCCAGACTCGATCGAAAGCCTTAGAGATGTCAAGTGCAATGGCAAAGCTTTCGTCAAAGTCCCGAAAGGAGGATGACCAGGAGTCTGAAAGGTAGGTGAGAAGATCGCCAGTGGAGAGTCCTTGACGGAATCCGTACTGACGATCAGAAAGAAGGTTGTGATAGGAAAGATGCTTTAAAATTTTTCTATTGAGAAATGACTCGAGAACTTTTGAAATACAGGACGTTAAAGCAATTGGACGATAGTTGGAGGGTTGGGAGTGGTCACCCTTCTTTGGGACTGGCTGAATGAGAGCAAACTTCCAGCAAGAAGGAAAGGTACAAGTTGACAGACAAAGGCAAAAGAGTTTGCCTAGGCAAGGTGTAAGCACAGAAGCACAGTTCTTGGGAACAACAGGAGGGACTCCATCAGGTCCATATGCCTTGTTAGTATTGAGGCCAGTGATGGTAGAAAATACATCAGCTGAAGAAATTTTAATGTCAGCCATGAGGAAGTCAGAGGGGGGAAGTGATGGAGGAACAGCACCGGAATCATCTAAGGTGAAATTGGAGGAGAAATTCTGTGCGAAGAGATCTGCTTTATCCATAGAAGAAATAGCTACAGAACCATCAGAGTAGAAAAGAGGAGCTAAGGATGATGAGGTAAAGTTGTTAGAAAGGTTTTTGGCAAGGTGCCAGAAGGAGCGGGAAGAATTCGAGTTGGAGAGTTGAGAGCATTTAGTATGGATGAAATTATTTTTAGCAGAGTGAAGAACAGACTTAGCATGATTTCGGGCAGAAATGTAAAGATGATGTGATTCAGGGGTGGATTGGCTCTGGTACCTTTTGTAGGTCCTGTCCTTGTTGCAGACAGCATTAGAACAAGCGTGATTAAACCAAGGCTTTCTTGCGTTAGACAAAGGATATGAGAAAGGAATGTATGCTTCCATGCCCGAGAGAATAACCTCCATAATGCACAAGGCACACTCAGATGGCTCCCTGCCATGGAAGCAATAATTATTCCAGGGAAAATCAAAGACGTACTGCCTGAGGGCTCTCCAATCCGCGGCTCCAAAAATGCCACAGACGACATTTCCCTGGAGGCTCCACAGGCCATACCAGAGTATATAGGACAGGTTAAGGTGATAAGGTTGTGATCGGAGGAGCCCAACGGAGAGAAAAGATTAACCGTGTAAGTAGAAGGATTAGTTGTAAGGAAGAGGTCAAGTATGTTGGAGCTCTCTCCATGGCGGTCTGAGATACAGATAGGATGCTGTACAAGCTGCTCTAGGTCATTAAGGATAGAAAAGATGTAGGCTTGTTCACCAGGTGGGTCCGTGAAACAAGAGGGAGAGCCAAAGGTGGTGGTGATTATTGAAATCTCCTAAAATGGAGATTTCAGGGAAAGAGAGAAATGGATAGAATGTGTATATATGTATGTATTTTTGCATGTATTTATGTATGAATATGTGTATGTATGAATGTTTGTCTGAGCACGCAGTACTCACAAAAAAATGTCTGAGCAAGCAAAACTCACCCAAAATTAAATGTGTGAGCAAGTGCCTAGGACAGTTCCTTGGACACCAGGAGTGATGAGTTGCTTCCCTCCTGGGGTGGTTGGGGTCAGCAACTGGCATCATTTTGTAAGGCCGCACTCCCATCTCCAGTGTTGATTTTTAATGGAACCTGCAATGACACATGCAATTCATAGCATAATGTATTTTGTTATTGTGGCACCTGACTCATCTGAACGTGAACTAGGTGAACCGCAGTCTAAAGTTGCTCTTCTGCTGAAGTCTACCATCACTCACTTTCAGGGGATAGGGAGGGGCCTAAACGAAGTATATATATAAACTGTCCGGCTATAGCAGTGTCCTAATGTGATGTCCCTCTCCAGCACCCGTAAACCGTATAGCAAAATTACACAACTTAAAAATAATGGTGTCATCCATTTCTACCTAAACATGTAACCTCTTGTGGGCGTAGAGGCATAATATATATTTGAGTACGTCATTACTCAAGGTATGTATCTCTGCTGGTCCATTTTAATTCCACTGTAAGATCAGACCTTTTTTAAAGGAAAGTGATAACTAATATTAGTTGTTCTTTTAGCTGGTCAAGTGCGAATGAAAAAGAGGTGTCTGTGGGAAGAGCGATCCTTGTGGAATTCAAAGCGTTGTTTGCACATTACATAGTAGGACAAGGCAAGATTCAACTAGTAGTAACATTCAGTCCTTGTGGGTGTAGGGGCCAAAGGCACGCCCATTGCCCGTGATGGTTTGTAGTAATACCTGCAGTGCCACATCAAGATAATAATCACAATAATGATATCCATCCAGCCATCATTTAGTCCTTTACTGTTCCATCAGGAGTGTATGAACCCTGGGGATTAGCTACATAGTCTAAGCACAATGGGTTGGTGACAAGTTGCTCACCTCAGGAAAACAAACAGAGGTAAGGATGAAAGTAATATCCAGTTCCATATTCCTCCAGAGGGTGTAATGGCCATAGGCTATGATCTCATCGTCCAAAACAACACTTTATAATATACCCAGTTGTTGTACAACATGAAAATAATTAAAAAAAAAGTAAATGTATCACGTATCTCTAAAACTTCTCCGGGTAGAGCAGGTAGTGTGAGGTGAGAACGAGGCCTCTTTTACGGTCCCACGAGGGCTGGAGGAAGAGCGAGTGCTGACCAAGGCAGTAGAGATGGTACATGTATACACACACACACACACACACACACACACACACGGAGTCAAGGAGAACAGACGTGCATCAACATTGCTCCATACCGAGCCAGCACGGCCAGTGGCATTACTTAAATTAGTATCTTTATGTGAGTCAAGCTCTGTACCAGGTTAGACTAAATGATTTTTTATTATTAAAAAGAAAAATAATAAGAAGTTTAACCTGCCCCATCCCGGAGACGTGAATTCACGTCCTCACATGATGTGCACTCATATCCCGGAGACGTAAATTAAAGCGACAACATTGCAAGGACATTGCAAGGTCCCTAATTTGCACAATTTTCAATTTTCGCGAGTGATTTTTGGCACGGATACATGGGACACCTTCCTCTACAAGATGCCAGGCAGGGACAATGCCTTACCCAGCCTGACCGGCCCCCTGCATGACCTTTTCTCAGCAATTCACCTGTTATCAGTGACCTGGCCAGTAAAGCCATGTCATGCCACGGTACGAAATTCAGGGCCAGAGTGATTCCCCAATCGATGACAATGTGGAGGACAAACACAAACATTAGAGGAAGAAACAATCAGAAATGATGATCAGGTAATGTGGCAAAAAAAGGTCAGGAATGGTGATGAGTTTGTGAGTGAAACAATGCATATAATGCCTATATTACCGTTTGAAACCCAATATACTCTCATACTACATATAAATTCGTACCAAATAAATATATGAATACCGTTTATGAGTGGTGTAGAATAGTTATCCTCCCATAGAACTCGTTTGCTTTGCAGCCAGCCTGATAGAAAACCCTGTAAGGTAAGGAGGTACTCCTACCTGGATCGAGTATTTTAAACCTCAGGTGAGCGATTTCTCTATGAATTTTTCGATGTTTCTCACCAAAAGCGGATGTTTGAGCCAAAAAAAAAAGGTCCAATAATGTCGGGACTGGGGCATACCACTGCGCAGAAAAAGTCGGGATGGGGCGGGTTAAACAAGACTTGTTCAAACAGAAAAAGAGAACCGAGTGGCGAAAGAATGCGCTCAGTCACCTGAGGTTTGTTTAGACTACAACTGCCCCGGGGAATGTAAGTACTCTGTGCTTTTTAGTATTGCAAAATGGCCACATACTTTAGTAAAGCAAATTTGGAAAAGAAAAGGGATAAAGGTAGAAAGCGAGATGATGATTTCTACCAAGAACTGGTTGAAATGGAGACTCACAATAGACTGGTTGAATGTGTACACAAACTGGAGATGGCTTTCAAGAATGAAATTGATGAAATAAAGAAGCAGATGCACTTGCAAAAGGAAGAAATAGAAAAACTAGGAAGGGAGGTCAACAAGAAAGACACAACCATCAGTGAACTAACAGTGGAATTGAGTACACTTGGGAAGAAAATGAGTGAAATGGCAAGTACAGTAGTCAATCACAAGAGTATTATGGAAGAGTTCAAAAATGATACAGAGACAATTAGGCAAGTAAGCAGTCTGATAGACCAGAGCAGTGATAATGAGGAGAAGCTAACACAGGTGAATGAAGCTGTGCAGAAGCTACAAAAATTATTTGTAAACCACGTATGCTGAAATGGTGAAAGTAAAGAAAGACTTAGAAACAAGGGTAGAGGAAAAAAGCATTAAAAAGGAAGTGAAAAGAATAATCTAAAACAACCCAAAGTTAGTCAGAGATTCAGTAGATATCAACAAATCTATAGTAATCACTAGTATACAAGAGGAAGAAGTAAAAAACAAGATCACAAGAGACAAAAAGGAGATGGCAAATGTAATGAGCTTACTGAAAGAAGTATCAGAGGAAATCTGTAGTAAAGATATAGAGGAACACAAAAGGTTAGGGAAATACGAGAAAAGCAAGACAAGACCTCTAAAGGTAACTTTCCACAGTGTAAACACTGTGGAGGAGATACTAAAAAATGCAAAGAATCTTATGGAAAAAGAGGAGTTCCAACACGTATGGATAAAAAGATGCCTAACACAAGAGGAACTGGAATCACTGAAAGAGAAGAGGGAGGAACCAAAAACAAAAAATGAGGGAAGATCAGAAGAGAACACATTTTTTTTTTTTTTTTTACAAAGAAATAGGATTGCAGGTACGAAAGTGGTACACAAACAGGAGGGAATAAAAAGGAGGAAGGTAGTAGACAGAAATGGTTCAATACAGAATGTAAAAAATCAAAAGAAAGAAGAGATTTGTTGTGGAATAGATACAGAAGACACAAGTGTGAAAGGGTATATAATACTTACAAACAGGCAAGAAACGATTATACAAGAATAAGGAGGGAAGCCCAAAAAAAGTTTGAGGAGGATATAATAAATAAAAGTAGTGATCAACCAAAGCTATTTTACAGCTACATCAGAAGCAAAACCAAAGTAAAAGATATAATACAATCCATTACGGACAAGGGAATCACCTATACACAAGAGAAAGATATTTGTGAAGCACTAAATAAGAATTTCCAATTAGTTTTTACAGAAGAAAAAAAATTTGCGAGGGACTATGTGAAACATGCATGTCCACACATACTACCAGATATACAAATATCAGAAAAAGTAATACAGGAGGAGTTAAGTAAATTAGACAGAGGAAAAGCAAGTAAGCAGTCCTGATGAAATTTCATGTTGGGTACTACGAGAATGTGCAAAGGAGTTAAGTAAACCATTATTTTTAATTTTCAAGAAATCCTTGAGTCAAGGTAAACTACCTGATATTTGGAAGAAAGCAATTATTGTCCCTTATTCAAGAAAGGGAATAGACAAAATCCACTCAACTACCGACCAGTATCACTGACCAGTGTCGTAAGCAAGGTATTAGAAAAGCTTATAAGAGAAGCTTGGGTAAATCATCTAGAAGAACACAGTATGATAACGGAAAGACAGTTTGGTTTCAGAAAAGGAAAATCATGTGTTACTAATCTGTTGAGCTACTATGACAGAGTAATAGACACAATACAGGAAAAGAGAAGGATGGGGTGGACAGTATCTATTTAGATTTCAAGAAAGCATTTGACACAGTACCACACCAAAGGCTTTTATGGAAACTGTACCATCAAGGAGGAATTGAGGCAAACTGTTTTGTTGGATGGAAGATTTTCTCATAAAAAGAGAAATGAGAACAGTACTAAGAGGAAACTACTCATCATGGAAAGAAGTGACTAGTGGAGTACCACGGGGTTCAGTGCTGGCACCAATCATGTTTTTAGTGTATATAAATGATATAAACAGTAACACTGGAAATGAAAGCTATCTGAATATGTTTGCAGATGATGCAAAAATACAAAGGAGAATTACTAACACAGACTCTTGTAAAAGAGCTACAAGAAAAAATTAAATAAACTTCATGAATGGAGTAATACATGGCAAATGGAATTCAATGTGGACAAGTGTCATGTAATCAAGTTTGGTAAAAGTGGAAAAGACCTGATACTGTTAGGAAATAAAACCGTACACACATCAGAAAGAGAGAAGGACCTAGGTGTGATTATCAATAACAGACTATCTCCGGCTGACCACATCAGCGAGAAGGTACGGAACATGTATACACTGCTTGCATATATGAGGATAGCATTCACATACATAAATGAAGACATGCTAAGAAGGATAATAACATCATTCATTAGACCAACCCTGGAGTATGCATCAGTAGTCTGGAGTCCTCATCTCAAAAAACACATAGACAAGATAGAAAAGTTCAAAGGGCCGCTACAAGATGGATACCAAGCTTAAGGGACCTAAGCTACGAAGAAAGACTAAATAAACTGAATCTACCAACACTACAGGAGAGAAGGAAAAGAGGTGACGTGATAATGCTATATAAATGCATATCAGCGAAGGAGAAAATAGACATAAATGATTACTTAACATATGGGGAAGCATCAGCAAGAGGACACTGCAAAAAACTGCACAAGAAGAGAGGTGATAAAGACATAGGGAAATTCAGTTCCCCAAACAGAGCAATTGATCAATGGAATGCACTACCGAATGAAATAGTGTGTGCCAAAACAATTCACAAATTTAAGGATATATACGATAAATATGGTTTAAGACACGGGACAGTACGAGCTTGACTCATTCCTGTAAAGATACAATTAGGTAAGAACAATTAGGTAAGAACACACACACACACACACGGTCATGGTTAAAAACTCTTGCATATATTATTAGAGAGGTTTACAGCAAAGTTAATATAATCCTTTTGCATGAGCCAGATTGAAATAAGAAGACGCAGGCTAATTGAAGGGATCAGAATTGGTACTTGGTACGGTAAGGGTTAGCATGATGGAGTTGGTAATGGAGAGGCGGAGTATAGGTAGTGGAGGTGGGTGGGCGGGACTCGGGTGAGCACCAACTGCCTCGTCCACCACAACAGGAGGCTGCCCTCATGAAATAACTCCACCACGGCTGTCAGGAAGGCTGGGTGTTCAGTCACCGTCACCACCATAACACACCGCGCCTCCCGCCTCACCTGTTGTCACAACTATTGTCACCTTCATGTGCTTACGCAACTACTGTTACCTTCTCCTGCTAACACAACTACCTTGACCTTCACTTTCTGACACAACTACCGTCACCTTCGCGAGCCGACACAGCTACTGTCACCCTCACCTGCTGATACAATTCCCCTCATCTTCACCTGCTGACACAGCTACCGTCACCATCTGGTGATACAGTGACCGTCACCTTCTCGTACTGATGGAACAAGGATCATCTACTTGTCTGCATCACCCTGACCAATCGCATCAGTTGCTAATGAGCTGAAAATGTCCTCATACATTTATCAAATCATTGTCAGTCAAAATACCACACCTGCTGTGAATGACAGCAGTATTACCACGCTTACTGTTGTACGTGACGTTGAGCCATTGACACACTTTCTTATGTTTGTGCATAGGCATATGTTTAATATGTATTATGAGCTATGTAGATAAGATTTAATGGACTGTATCAATTTGCAATATTATTAGAGAGACATTGTTACTTAGGGCATTCAAGATACACGATGATACATACAATCAGTATGAATTCAACCTGACACTCTTTTCAATTGGCAAGGGGGTCAGTTAATGAGCTTAGAAATCTAGGCGACTGAAACTTGTAATACGGAGAGGTAATAACTGTAGGTCAGGCAGAGACTTAAAACATCACCTTAGACACAACAAAGCATCCGGACCCCCCGTTATCTCTCCATAATTCAAACGCCGACCCAAGAAATAAAAAATACACAAAAATCTAAAGTGCGAAGAGGATGTGAAGAGTGAGAAAAAAGAGGAAAGGAAAAAGGGAAAGAGGGGAAGAGAGAGCGAGAAATGTAAGTGACCAAGCACAAGGATGGATTACTCAGCACAGCCACCAGAGCAGAAAACTCATGCTCAACGCGTCTGTTACAAGTGACCCAGTCAATAACATTACCACGCTTGCTGATGTACTCGTATGCGACGGGACGTATCTATCTGACCTGAGTGATGTACCTGCCTGGCCAAAGTGACGTATCTGCCTGTCTGAGTAATATACCTGTCTGGTCCTAGTGAGGTACCTGCCTGACCTAGGTGACGTACCTGCCTGGCCTGAATGAGGAACCTACCTGACCTGAGTGGCATATCTGCCTGGCCTGAATGCTGTATCTGCCTGGCCTGAGTGGCATATCTGCCTGGTCTGAGTGACGTACCTGCCTGAGCTGAGTGACGTACCTGCCTGGCCTGACTGATGACCCGTGACAAGTGCGCCTGGGTGGTGTTGGCGTCCAGGTCGGCCGCCACCTCAAGCACTGCAACACATCCTGTTGCTGGGAGCTCAACCAGGCTGTGATACAATACAACAGTCCCAGTGTGGGCAGGTTGTGAGGCTCATGCCATGGGTGTGACAGTGAGACTCATCTGGAAAAGGTTGGAGGGGGTGGCGGTGTTGAGTGTGTCATTGAGATTCACCAGCTAGGGGCCGGAGATGGTGGTGATGCTGAGTGTGACGTGAGACTTACCCGGTATAGGCTGGAGGTGGTGGTGGCACCATCTGTGAGGAGGAAGACGGAGCAGCGAGTCTGTGAGGCTGAGGTCAGCACGTCCTCCAGCACCGCTACTGCCACACTACCTGTGTCATCTACACCTGATGACAAAAAGATCTGTCAGCAATTGTAGGTTCATTTCTCCTCTTCCTACCTTATAATGCTTTACTTTTTATCTCCAAACATTATCACATACATATTGTATTTCGCCGATGACTACTTCGTTTTTATTTTTATACATCATCTTCTGAAAGTGACATTCATGACTCATTATAAGAACCCATCGCGTGCTCAGTGATATCCAGTATATCTTGACACCAATTTTAGAAAGTTTAGACTGTTTGCCACTCACTGATTTTTAGTTGTAAGATTCCAGCTGTGAACCTTATTGCTCTAAGCAGTACCAGTAATACAGCTGTAGCCTCCGGTCCAGTTTACTTCATGTCTTGTAATAAGCTGCCAGTGGTAATTGTGCGTGTTAAATAAGAACGATTTTTTTTAAAGTACTGAACTGTGAATGAGAGAGTTGAATGCTATTTCCACCGGATATACTAATGATTTTTTTATCGTTGTGTTTTACCCTATTATTGTTTCTGGGTTCTAGTCACCCCACTGAAAGATATCCTCCCACAATGGGTTTATCTGGTTCTTCATAGAGTTTGGGTGACTTTTAGTTCGTATGCTTAAAGCTGGGCTTTGCGAGCGTTGTAGTCCTGGCGCTCCCATAACTATGCTGGGGATGCCATTTTGAACCTGCGCCAATCCTGCGTAATAATCGCTACCGCAATTACAGCTTAATGTCTGTCCACCCATTTCCCTCTTTATATATTGCCAGACGCTGCTTCCTATGTGGGAATGAACACTACCAAACAGTCTCTTGGAGTTTCAGCCTCTGATTATGAAAGACATCACGAAAGACTCCTTTCCCTCAAACAGTCCTCAACCTTATCTCTTCAATGTACCCTTGGTCTCTCTCTCCTTCTTCCAGTCATTCCATTCTCATTTACCGTCTAAGCCAGGACCTCTAGTTGAGCCTTACGTCGTTCTGTCTATTTTCAGAGGCTTCATCATAGAGTTCATGCATGGAGATATTGATAAAAATTCTTCCATGTCCCTCTATTACCAGTCGTCTCAATTGTCTCTTACTGGTTCCAGTCATCAAATATTATACCTCTTCTACTTCTCGCTTTCCTTTGTCGGTTTATATTCTAAAAGCTGAGAAAGACTTGGCAAGTTTCCCTGCTCATAGATGATGCTCTTTGATGCGATGCATCAAGGAGGATAGTTAAGGACATGCCCTAAATGTGAAATAGACGTAGTGGTTTAGTAGTCGAAATTTCGTCGCTAAGTACCTTCCAACATGTTCTTGGGCTACCTCTCCTCATTCTTCCACTAGTCACAGTTGCGACAGACATACAAGTAATTGTAAGTTTCCAATGTGAACTTCCCCGTTTCAGTAAGTTATCCGTACTCGTTCACAGACCCATCAATTACATGCTCTACTTGGTATTTTGACTCATTTTCTGCTTTTATTTGGTCTTTTCTTCTTATTTGTATATATCAAGTAAATTAACATCTTCACTGCGACAGTGCTTTAAAAATATTTTCTTACCGCCATCGGACAATTGCATTTAGCCTTAGATTCCTCTGACTGTGGCCTAGAAGCTATCTCATGCAATTCCTTCACTTCGGTTGCATTTCTGACATATTCACACTGCAAACAGACAGAGAGACTTTTCTTGGTGATGAGATTACGAAATAACAGTCTAAAATACTAGTAGGTTGTTAAATGGTACTCAGTAATTATGATAGGAGAAAACTTGTAACTGTAGATAAATTTATTGGTTTCTTCCTTAACCTGTATTAGGAAAGTTACTGGTAAGCTTTACGAGAACAGGGATGCAGAAGAAGGACACCTTCATGTTGTGGCATCGATATGGCCGGACAGCTTCACTGCCTGGTTAGGCAGACATTCCTCAACTAATTCCCCGTCCCCCGAAAGGAGGAGGCTGGACTACAGAAGAAGGAAAACTTCAGTTTGCAGTCCAACATGTGCTGACGTTCAACTGACGCCTGGGGTTGTAATTGTAACAACAGTAGTGATGGCTGGGAAAAGAAGATGAGGTAAACTGAGAATCACATGGAAGAAGAAGAGGGTTTACATTTTCAGCCTATCGACTGCACGAGGGTCATTAAGGCAGGCAGTACAGTCTTGTTATGTTCTAGTTTTTCCCTTGAACACAACTCGCATTACTCATTTCGCACCCAGTCCCCAAGTTGTGCCACTGGGTAAACAGGGACAAATGGGGAAATAAAAATAAGCCCACAAGTCTGATCGGCACGAGAAAGCTGGTGGACAAAGGACTAGATAGTGCAGTTCAGTGGGGGGGGGGGGTTCGAGGTTGGAGAGGATAGATCATGTGTGGAGTTAAGTGGGGTGAAAGAATGTGTGTCGTGGGAGGAGGGGATGGATGCTGTGTGGAGGTACGAGGAGTGGAAGAGTGTCAAGGGAGAGCGAGGGTGAATAATGTGTGGATTTACGTGTGATGGAAGGGAGAGCTGTGAAAGCCATGCAGAGTTACTTGAGGAAGGGGTGGATGCTATGTAGAGTTACGTGGGTGGAGAGAGAGAGAGAGAGAGAGAGAGAGAGAGAGAGAGAGAGAGAGAGAGAGAGTGTAATTATTAAGGCTTTAATAGTTAGGTACTGAAACATATTTTAGAAACTCTGACACGGTAATATGATGAAGCATTTTGTATCTTCATGTCGCCTTTGATGATTTTATTCATCTCAGGAGAGACTTTTCAACTTTAGCTGTAACCTTCCGAACCCATTCACTACTACAGATCCCACCTATACTGGACAAATCGTCTTGGTCCAGCAGGTAGAGGATTGAAGAAAATAAATACATCCTCTAATTAAAGTGATTGCTCCTTCCCTCTAGTAGCTTTTGACCTCGTGCAAATGGTAGTTATCCTCTTCTCATTTTAATTTGGCCCAAAGTTGCCATCCTTCCATTCTGAAATGATTGACACTAGAATGTGAGGCTAGTCACAAAAAAAAGGATGTAGAGCCTTAGTATTGTTTCCACTACTGTGGTATGGGAAATATGGTGCAGAAATGCGAAAATCTGGGCTATGTTAAGATGGAAGGAGTATAGTAACTGGTCCTCCTATCCAATTCAATACATTTATGTCATTCATATTTTATTCCCCCAGCATCAGGCGATTTCGTGCAGCATATGGAACACCTGTCGCAACAGATTAGAAAAAATCCCCATGAACCCTACTGAATCATGATGTCTATTATATATGTTGTATTCTTGGTACGGATGGGTGATGTCATACTGCTTAGGGAACCTCTCATAACAGTTGCAAAAAAAACAAAATCCTTTTTTGCGTTGACCCCCCCCCCCTCTCTCTCTGTGTTCACAACCAGACAAAATCATCTAGGAGACACCCACCATAGTAAAGGAATTAACCTCTTAACTGCGATGACGCCCTTTTTCAGGTCTTTCATCTTGCTACTGCCACCGCAAGCTTTAACTCAAGTTAGGGGAGCCACCTATACTGTAGTTCTCATACGATAACTTGGCTCAGATTTTTGTCCTTTCTCACCTTATTTTACGTACATAGTCCCGTGGCGGAAAATGACAATGCTATGGCTCTACATCCTTTCCATTGCACTTCTTCATAAATAGTATCATTTTCCAGTATTAAGTTAGTATTAGAACTCGGCATTCAAGATGTTAATTTTTGGTCAAGTTATAGCAAACAAAGCATAACAGTGAACGGGCTAATGAAGACTATATCCTACCATTCCAGTCAGAAGGTTGGAGACAGCAAGAGAAAAACTGTATGAAAGGTGTCATCTCTTCCATTGTCTTGGATGGATTTAGGTGTTTCGTTTCGGCCGTCACCTTGAAGTTCTCAGTAAGACGCAAATGGGCTTGTATAACTGTCTGGGGATTGGTGTCTGTATGTTTTTTCTTATTAATTAAGCTTGTGTATGTTGATGATTGTCTTTTACTCGCAAAATACTGCCCCCCCCCCCCCCCTCGTATTGTGGTAAGCCCTGACAAGTGGTGTTTCTCCTAAAATTTGCCTCATCATAAAATTCTTCGTCTGTCCCTTCCTTCCCACTAGCTTCTTATTTGGCAAGCCTAACAGTATGGGAGGGTTTCCTTTTCAGTTACAATTCTGGTACATGAACACAGTAAGGGTTATAACAGCATTCACAGACTCCAGGGTTAGTTCTCACGGAATCTTAATTACACAGTACAGTAGCAGTAGCAGTAGTTGCAATCCTAAACTTAACTAAATGAAACTCGAGTGAACTGCGGGTCAAAGCTATCCTACTGCAGTCCACCATCCCCCTGTCAGCTGGGAGAGAAGGAGTCAAGGACGTTTGTACAATCAGGCATCTCCATCACCTGATCATATCTGAGCATCTACCTGAAGGTGTCCTCTAGCACCCACAGTGCCGTAAATTCTTCAGATGGAAGAACATTAACCATATGTAGAAATAGACGACTGCTATATGCGAGCAAAATTATGCTGTTAGTGTTATTTGCTATAGTGTGCCTTTCATTAATCTTTAATTCTGAAGCTGTAGTGTTAATGTTTTCATCAACCTTAAGAGCTGTCTTCATTAGCCGCTTCGACCCGAAGATGTCTTTAATATTGGCCAACTCCAATGGTTTTTATTCATATTAAGGGCGACCCTTCGGGCTGAATGGATCAAAGTAATGGTATTTTATAACATTACAATATGTTCATGCTTTGCTTCTGATCCATCAAACTATGGACCAATTGTAATAACTTCCATTCTCGGTAAAGTTTTTGAGACAGTAATTAAGAAACACACAATCAAGCATCTAGAAATCAATAAATTAATCAATGATCGGCAGCATGGATTTAGACAAGAACGTTCAACTGTAGACATTCTTTGCCTTCTTACCCATCAGATTAACAAAACAATAGACCAACACGGTGAAACACACACAATAGCACTTGATATATCAAAAGCATTTGACAGAGTATGGCACCGGGCCTTATTGTCTAAGATGTCACACTATGGCCTTGTATCACTGGTTCTTCTAATTTCTTCATACCTTCATAACAGAAAAATACGTGTCATGGTAGTATAGATGGAATTTATTCTCAGTGACATTCCATAAATGCTGGTGTACCTCAGGGATCAGTTTTGGCGGCAACCATGTTTCTCATTCATATAAATGACCACTCTTATGCTGATGACTTGACTCTTCATAGTTCTTTCACATTTAGTACCTCCTTTACACAATTTGATATAAATTCCAAATAAACACAGCAATTTCTCTGAACCAGGACCTTTTTAAAATTAATCAATGGGGACAAACAAATCTGGTCTCAGTTACATTAATTTCTCCAACAGAAAGAGTCCCTCAGACTCTCACATAATTTTAAATGACGTCATTATTCCCATATCCACTACAGTTGATATCCAAGGTGTTACTCTAAACCCCAACCTAAGCTGGACAGATTATGTTAAATAATATGCTAAAAATGTTTCCAAAAAATTGTGACTTATGTACAGAGTTCGTGAGTTCTTCACTGACGAGCAGATGGCCACAATATACAAAAGTCATGTGTGTTCTCTGATCGAATACTGTTCACCACTGTGGAGTGGATGTGGAGCAGCTGCATTGTGGCAGTTGGACAAAATTCAAAGTAAAGCCATTAGATTTTTTGTTTTTAAATAACAGAACGGAGGAAGGATAAACAAATGAATAAAAAAATTATCCATACACCAGATTACTGGTGTCCTCTGTTCATAAAATATCTGTAACAGTTAGACTTGAACAGCTGTGGGTTGAAATTTGGAGGGAAACAACTCTGGCGAAGCGAGTTCCAAAGAGATGCAGTTCAGGGAATGAAAGAATTCTGATAGGCAGAAGTTCTGCAATATGTCTGAGTGACATTCCAGTCATGAGCGCTACCAGATGCCCGTGTAGCACGAGGGAAGGCATGGAGAGGTGGCACCATGGACGCAACTTCGTCTGAGCATTTGCCAAAAAATTATCTGTGAAATAATGCAAGGGAGGCAACATTCCTTCTTACTTGCAGGGGAGGTAGTTTATTTGTAATGGCAGGGTTGTTAATAATTCTAACAGCTTTGTTATGAATTTGGCTATTTGTTTTGATGCAACCTCTCCACATCCATTCCACAAGGGTGAGCAATATTCAAGCTGAGAGCATACATGACTCTTATAAATCACAGCTAACTGCTTATCAGCGAAGAAGTTACGGACTCTGTACAATAACCCAAGTTTCTTTGAGGCGGTTTTAGCAAGTGATCTAACATGAGACGTCCAGCTGAGGATATTGTTAAGTGAGACGCCAAGAATTTCAATACTTTTGGAGATGGGAATATTAATAGCACAGAAGGTAATGTACGAATCTGGCAATATCTGCCTATTAGTAAATTGTATATATTTAGTTTTACTAGCATTAAAAGAGACAAGGTTGTTTTGTTCCCATTCACTGATCATAGTTAGGTCTTGATTTATGGAGATGGCTGAACTGAGTTGAGAGGCAGAGATATTAGTCTTTGTAAATGGGTGTCTGAGTGTGAATGAACTATGTAGTGTCGAGTCATCTGCGTATGAGTGGATGGGATTGTGGGTGACAGATAAGAGATCATTAATATGAACCAGGAATAGGGTTGGCACCAGAACAGATCCCTGCGGCACTCCGGCGTTAATTGACTGGAAATTGGAATATACATCTTCTACTTTTACTCTTATTTTCCTGTCACTAAGATATGAAGAAATCAAAGGAACAAAAGACGTTAGTCCATAGCAAGGGAGTTTGGACAGCAGAGAATGGTGCCATACTCGTCAAAAGCTTTAGAAATATCAAGAGCAACTGCATGAGTTTCTCCATGTAGATCAATTGATTGATGGAGGGTATGAGTTAGGAGATTGAGTATGTCAATGGTGGATCTTTCGTGGTGAAAACCATATTGTCTACCACTATTTAAGTTGCAGTATTCAAGATGTTTAACAATGTGCTTATTAATTAAAGTTTCAAATACCTTACCAAGAGAAGATGTGGCAGCTATTGGTCTGTAATCAGAGGGGTCAGAGGAACTTCCTTTCTTTGGCACTGGGTGGATATTGGCTTCTTTCCATGAATTTGGAGTATGTATGCATAGTCTGAATAATTTAGCTAGAACAGAGGCAAGTTCAGGTTAACACTTTTTCCAGACAGTTGGTGGAATTTCATCTGGGCCTGGAGCGTTGTTGGTAGGTAAATTGTCCAGGATGGATTTTATGTATCTTGTCTGTATTTTAAGTGGTTCAGTTTCGGGAGAGACAAGTTCGAGTACTGGGACATTCTGGCTGGTATCGTCTATGGTAGAGTTTCTAGCAAATGTACTGGCAAAAATATCCGCTTTCCCACGTGGGTCATTTGTAATATTGCCATCTGAAGATTTTAGTGGGGGAATGGAAGATGACTTGTTAAAGTTATTATTGAAAGAAATAAGAGTTGACCAGAATATTCTATTGTCATTAGGGTTGTTAAGTAGTTTTGATGCTTGCTTTTGAAGAAAGTTTGATTTAGCTAGATTTAATACAGCTTTTCCATGATTTCTAGCATTCTTTAATTGAGAGAGTAATTCAGATGTTTTTGAATTTAAGTAAGTTATATGCTAATGACTTTTGGGCTGTTGCTCTGGCACAGATGCCATCAAACTATTTTGGAGAGTTCGATCTTTTAGTGAACTGTTGACTTAGTATGAGTAAATCCATACCAGCTAGTATTAACTCGCAAATGTGGGACTGGGTAGAACTGGGATCACTAGAGAAGAAAGACAGCCATGGAATGTCAGCAAGATAATTTCTAAATCCACTCCAGTTTGCCCTATCAAAGTGCCATCGGGTCACCCTGACAGATTCAGAACAGGGAGATGTGGGGGGGTTAACTAATGAGGCTTTGATGAGATTGTGGTCAGAGGATTCAAGTGGTGACAGTACCTCCATCCTGTAGTGATCTGGAGTATTTGTCAAGAATAAATCCAAGAGATGGGCATTATGGTCAGGATTATCAGGTATTCTGGTTGGTTGCTTTACCAGCTTGGTGACATTAAACGATTCTGCAAACAGCTCGCACTCTAGCCCTAGAACACAAACCCTTCTTCCTAGTAACATTATCACAAACCCCAGGTGTTTTTCACCCGAAAATGGAAAATTGGAAAAAATACTAAATACAGAGCATTGATATAATAAATGTACAAGAAGGAACTTCAGGCTTTGTACTTTAACCATTACAAAGCATGGAAAATCACATCACTTTGTTATGGATACTGAGTAATAAAAATAAAGACTAAAAGTAGGGAAATTTTGGTTTGTTTCACGAAAAAATCACATCCCCAAAAAAATTCAGCATATGCCTTTGGAAAACCTCTCACATCCTCCCAGGTCCTTTGGGACACCACTGAAGGGGTTGCCATGCCCCTGCTGCTGTGGTAGAAACCCGATGTTCACTTTGGTTTTTAGCCTTTGCACATACGAACCAAGGCCTACAGCAGAGACCCACATGCAGAAAGTGATGGTGTATCCTTCCTCTACCATAACTGGCTGCCAAATGAAGCTACTGGAGGACTGGTAACCCTGGGAGCACGGGAACCATACACAATGGCAATGACGTCATGTGGGTCGGATGGAATTCACCCGGGGTTTGTGCTCTAGGGCTAGACCAGCGTCATCAGTCCTGGCAGAAATCAATAATCCTGCCAATACACAGGACGTTCCTCCATTATCAGTACGTAGAGATGTTGCTTTTTAGCATTATTTTATCGATATTTTTACCGTAAGTGCTCTGATGAACTGGCTTCAATTGTGCCTTCCCTTCACATTTTCTCCAGAAATACTCGGGCAGCTGGTAGCGCCCATGAACTCACACTCTCTCCCCCACAAAGCAGAACCTCTGCTTATCAAAATTCATTTATCCCCAGAACTACTACTCTCTGGAATTCACTTCCTGGGAATTGTTTCCCACAAACATTTAATCCACTTCAATTCAAATCCAGTTGTTATAAATATTTTATGAATGAGGATGCCTTTAGCCACAAGGACTTTTTATTTTCCTTTGTTTTTCCCTCCTCCATTCATTATCTATAAAAACGAAAAAAATGAGTGCCTGTCATCAAACAAAATAAGAAGAGATGTTGCAGGGAAAAATTCGTAATTCCTGAATTTTACAGAACTGTCACTTCTTGAGATGAAAGAAACATACCAATATTCAGTATCTAAATTTTCTTAACTTTGAAAACACAAGAGTATCTTCCGCCAAACACAATATCATTAGTTTATGTGGGTATAGTATTCTGGTGAGTGTAGCCTATACACTGTATATACACTGTATATGGCTAGTGAGGGAGTGATCGCCCTCTACCTACACAGATCAAAAGCCCTCGGGAGCAGGGGGGTGGTTGCTTTCTCAGGCAGAGGAACTCCTTGAGAGTGAAATGGCTGGGAAGCATGCCGGCACGTGACTGGCTACAGCATAGCTGGGTCTTTCGGGTGTGGGCAATCAGGCAAGTTAGCTGCCTACTGCGACTGCAACACATTGGCGAGGTGTTCAGGACGTTAGCCAAAGAAACCTTGATGGACTCTGAAAGAACAATAATGGCCCCCAGTCCCGTGCAGCCCTTAAATGGGCAGGGGGTGCTAAGAATCTCACGGTTGCCTCAATTACAATCTAATTCATTTGTTAATGCAAAAAATACAATTAAAATTGGTAACTGGAATGTGAGAACGCTAAATCATGACGGTAAAATCGATGAGTTAGTGAAGGTTTTTCAAAATTACGGACTTGATATTTGTGCTCTGACAGAAACTAGATTAACTGGAGTTGATAAGTTGGATTTGGAGGATGGTATACGTTTATTGATATCTGGCCGACAGGACGGAATGCATTATCAGGGATTAGGATTGTTGCTGGGTTGTAAGGCAAATAAGGCATTATGTGAGTGGGATCCTATAGATGAGCGATTGTTATACGCACGGTTTAAATCAAATCATGGCAACATCAGTCTGTTTGTGTGTTATGCACCTACTAATGATGCACTCGATGAAAGGAAAGACACATTTTATGAAAAGTTGCAAGAAGGAGTAGGAAGGGTACCTAGACATGATGTTTTGATCCGCGTTGGAGATTTTAATGCAGTAATGGGCTGCTCAAATGAGGGATTTGAGGCATGTATGGGTAAGATGGGAGTTGGCAGTAGGATGAGTGAAAACGGAGTGAGGTTTGGAAGCTTCTGTCTAGCAAATGACTTAGTCATCGGGGGCACACTCTTTCAGCATTGCAATATACACAAGACAACTTGGGTGTCGCCGTGTGGAAAATATAAAAATCAGATTGATCACATCGCTATCAGTAGGAGGCATAGAAGTTCTCTGCTAGATGTTCATGTTAAACGGGGAGTGGATATTGGTAGTGACCATCAACTCAGCATTGCAAAAATAAGGTTTAAACTTAAAAATCAGAAGAAGGAAAAATCTGGTGTTGGTAGATACGATATTGTTAAGCTTAGAAGGGAAGGAGAAGAAAAGGAGGAATTCAGATTAGAATGCAGAAGTAGGTTTTTGGTGTTGGAAACGTTGGAAGAGGGGGAGAGAAGTGTAGATGAGATGTGGGAGGATGTGAACAAAGTTTTGCATGAGACTGCTGAATGTACGATTGGAAGGAGACATAGATTCAGGAGAAAGAAATGGATATCAGAGGAAACGTGGGATATGATAAAAAAAGAGAGGTGAGGCTAAATTGAGGAGTGAGATGCAATGCGTTGATGAACGAGAGATTGAATTAGCAAGAGCTGCGTACTGGAGTTTGAATTCAGAAGTAAGAAGGTTAGCTAGGAGAGATAAAAGAAGATGTGTGGATGAAAAGGTTGCAGAGACTGAAATCTTAATAAACAAAAATGATGGACAGAGTCAAAGAATAGCATATGAATCGATTAGAGAACTGAGTGGTAATGCAGGTAAACGCAAGGAAATACCAGTTAGAGACAGGGAAGGAAATTTATTGACCAAAGATGGAGATATTAAAAATAGATGGAAAGAGCATTTTGAGACAGTTCTTAATAGACCAATACCACCAGAAGAGGATATACCGTCTGCTCAGGAAGATTTAAATATAGAAACAGGAGAGTTGAGGCTTGCAGAAGTGGAGAAAGCAGTAAAACAGTTAAAGAATAACAAGGCACCAGGGGAGGATGGTTTATTTCCGGAAATGTTTAAAGTGGAGGGGGATAGATTAATAATGATCTTGACCAAGCTATTCAATAAGATATGGGTGACGGGGTTACTACCATCAGTTTGGAAGAATGGTGTAATTGTTAAAATTCCGAAGAAGGGAGACATGAGTGAATGTGGTAATTGGAGGGGAATCTCTTTGTCACCGATAGCTTTGAAAGTTTTCAGTAGAGTGTTGTTAAATAGGTTGGAGCCAGTGGTTGAGGGTATTCTGAGGGATGAACAGGCTGGTTTTAGAAAGGGACGTGGTTGCAATGATCATATTTTTATAGTTAGGCATTTGATGCAGCAAGTTAATGAAATGAGAGTACCGTTAAGTCTTTGTTTTGTTGATTTTGAAAAGGCTTTTGATAGTGTTTCGAGAGAGACTATGGGGAAGATCATGAGACATTATGGAATACCAGAGGAGTTTGTGAGGGTCATTATGAACATGCATGGGGACACATTTTGTAAAGTGATGGTTGATGGTTGTCTGAGTGATTCGTTTGAAGTCAAGTCCGGAGTAATTCAAGGTGGTGTTCTATCGCCTTTATTATTTATATTGGTCATTGATTACATTATGAAACGCGTTGGAACAGAAACCGGTGCAGGTATACTTTGGGGAGAGAACAGGAAACTTTTGGATTTAGATTATGCAGATGATATAGTTTTGATTTGTGATGGGCCAGAAGAGATGCAGAGAGTGTTGGACTGTTTGGTGAGTGAAGGTCGCAAGGTGGGTTTGGTTATTAATTGTGGAAAAACTGAAATAATCAATATGAATATGGAAAATGCGCAGGAATGTGTAATTGGAGGTATGGTTGTAAAGCAAGTTGATAGGTTTAAATATTTAGGTACTTATTTAGCCAAGGATGGTTCTTTGAACTTTGAATTCGAGGAAAGGTTAAAGAAGGCTAATCAGGCAATGGGAATGCTTAAAAATATTTGGAATAATAACAATTTTTCTGTTCATACAAAAATCAAACTTTATAAGGTAATGGTTAGGAGTATCTTAATTTATGGACACGAGTCTTGGTACAGCACAGTGACTATGGAAAATAAATTCTTGGTGTTTGAAAATAAAGCACTTAGAAGAATATTAGGAGTTAAGTGGTGGGAAAGGATACCAAATAGTAGAATTAGAGAAATAACGGGAGTGCAGCCGATCGATGAATATGTTAGATTCTCACGATGGAAGTGGCTAGGACATGTGTATAGGAGACAGGGAATAGTACGAGGTACACCAGGGTGGGTGGCACTTGGTAGGAGAGGTAGAGGAAGGCCAAAAGAGACGTGGGTGAGGACAATGAGACGGGAAGCTGGAGATGAGTGTTGGGGAGATCTTGAGGAGTTAGCACAAGATAGGATGTGGTGGTGTGAGTTCATCGAGGCCCTATGCATCCCCGAGGGTGCCACAGGAAATGATTGATTGATTGATAGTATTTTATCTTCACAATAAGCACAATACCATTATGTAAATGTAGTGTATCTTCACAATAAACGCAATTTCTGTAAGTGGGTATAATATTTTATCTTAACAATAAACAGTTTTAATGTGTGGATATAATATATCTTTACATTAAGCACAATATGAGCATTTAATTATACAGTAATTCTTACCCCATCCTAAGTACTGGAAAAAATAATAATAATGATAATTATGGTGATGTTAATGATGATGATGATGATGGTGATGTTGTTGATGATGATGATGATGATGGGAATAATTCTTCAATAAAAAGAGATACTTTGAGTACTCTGAGCACTAGCAAAGAAGAGGGTACAAGGAAGGTGGTTTCCAGTACATGGAACTCGCTGGACAGTTTGCCAAGGGAACATAATGCAATCGTCCAGCACAGAGAGGATATTTATATATTGGATATACTGGTTCCACATAGCTATACCGGAGCCTTACTTGATGTGGGCCTCCTGCAGCCAGCGTTTCATCCATCTACACATGGCTGAAAGGTTGACTCCTGTGACTCTCGCGATGGTCCAGATCGACATGCTCCCCACTCATATCCACACAAACATCAGTCTGTCTCGCGTGTCATTCGCTGCTCCATCCTAGATGGAATAATTAGCAGTTAGAGTTTTGCATATCAAGAGCAAAAGAGTTTATTCCTGTGCCTCTAGGGATGGTGAAAATTGACATCCCACTCACCCATAGCCACATGAACCAGTCCGTCTGTTCAAATAGTAATTTGGCATTTCATTCTAAGTAGAAGTTAGTTAGAAAGATGGTTGATATCGACTGATGCCTAGGCTATCGACAACAGAAAGATCATTAAGGCAGACGTCTACTATGGGTTTAAGATGTGAGAAGGAGAAGTTCTGGAGATCCTAAACAATATTAACTGCAGTAAATCGTGTTCTCGGGAAAGATTTGAACTTAGCAAAAAATAATGCTTGCTTGCCCAAATGGACATTGGGCAGTCGACAGAAATAAAACTACGCTTTCGTCTTCTACTAAAGATTAGCAGTGGAACCCGGGTTTGCCCGCGTAAAGCTTGAGATCGTGCATATCGACATTGCCTGGGATCCTGGATGGCCACTCCCTGGGTCCCATTTTACCCCCTGAACCTTTTTCCTCTTGGGCCCATTTCCCCAGGGATACACAGTATAAAGTCCACGGATCTATTCCTTCCATGGACCTACCCATCCACTCACCCACACACCAGCTCTTCACACCCACCCCACTGGTCCGTCAACTCATCAGACCTGCTATAGCTAAAAATGACATTGTTGCTTGAGGTGAAAAACAATACTGGCTACCATGTTTCCATCTTGCTGAACTGATTATTACCTCCACGAAGTAGGAGGAGGTTATGTATTTACCCATGTTTGTCTGTTTGTTTGTTTGTCCACCCTATATCTCCAAAAATTCTCAGTGAATTTCAATGAAATTTTGTGGAAGGGTGGGCCATGGACCAAGAAAGAATTGATTAACTTTGGGGGCGGATCCGGGTGCGGATGCTGATTCTATGCATCCCGCCCAATATCTCCACATTCTCAATTTCTACAAAATTTTGTGGAAGAGTGGTCCATGGGTCAAGGAACAATTCATTAAATTTGGGGGCGAATCCGGATCCTAAATATTCCACACAATACTGTATCTCCAAGGATCCGGATCCACATCCTTTTTAATGGCAATGTCATTGGCGGAGATAGGCCTATGTGCTCTCTGTCTGCTTTCTTGATGTTAATGAGTTCTATTCTTGGCCAACAGGGCTCTCTCTCTCTCTCTCTCTCTCTCTCTCTCTCTCTCTCTCTCTCTCTCTCTAAGTCAGTGTTTCGTGCATAAATCGGTTTCTTGTCACTGATGGCTGCTTTACAGGCCCGGTCTCTTGCAGAATTCTGGTTGAGTTCCCAACCCTGAGGTCCCTCCTAAGCACCATGATTTCCTTGCTCTGCGTTCAGTGGCTGTCCTTTCTACGTTCGATCTGTGTAGCGCTTCAACCAGTAAAAGTACGCCAAGTGACTTCATGCATATGAATATGGTTTAATGTATTACTCTGCTACGTACTGTTTGAAATGGCTAGTACGCTACCGTAGGGATATGTCTCTAAACCGAAGGACTTTTGACTAATTTTCAGTGGCATAGGGGCGTAGGGGACACCCAGGCAAAATTCTTAAAAACCTAGGGATTGCGGACATTCACTGATAATTAGTATATTTTTCCGTAAGAAATGTACCAAATGAAAAAATTTCATGTCCTTTATGTAATTATAACGTCCCTTTTTCACTTATTCGTTTTCTTTGACGAAAATACAAGAAAACTCAATGTCTCAGGCTCTCAGCTCTGATGAAATATGATATCGCGCTGTTTTTTCACTATTCCTCTTTCATTTAATAATACCTTGTATTTTCACCCTCTCATGATCATCAAGAATAATTAAAAGAATTTCTAGGCAATGATATATATTATCAAGTTAACTACAGTTAAAACAAGCTATGAAAGCTACTTTTTCCTGTTCTGAATTAAAGAGTAAATTAGAAAATTGGATGTATATTGAAACAAAATAACTTTTTTCTTTCTCTCTCATAAACATTAAATGTTACTGCGTCCATTATTTGGTTCTCCTTTATCCATGAAACTTATTAATCACTTCAAAAGAAACATGTTGTGCATTTCTTGTTGAAAAATAAATTTAATAATCATGAAGGGACAGGAATAGGGACTTTGTACGCAGGGACACGTAGGGAATTTGACTTTTTACATAGGGACACGTAGGGACTTTTTCATAATTTCTTTAGGGATATTTGGACCCAAAATGAATTTTCAGGTTGACAACACTTAGGACCAGTAGTAGTTTTAGCAGTAGCAGTTGCAGTCCCATGCTCATCTGAACGTGAACCCACTGGACTGCATATGGAGGATGTTCTTGAGCTGTAGTTCACCATCCTCTTTCCGGGAGGCGAAGAGAGAGGGAGGAAAACTTTTGTATAACTGGACAGCAAAGCTCTATTATATCGGTACCACCTCGAGTAGGCGTCCCTTTCCCGCACCCTTAAATAACGAAAAAGACAGACATGATCCATTTTCCTTAGCCTTGCCAAGAGGCATTCCAACGTGACCTGAAGATGGCTGAAATGAAGGCTAAAATGGCAGATTATGTACCCACTAATTCCAATTTACTACTCGCTAAAGCATTGCTTATTGTGTATAATTCTGTGATTTCTTGATTCAGACTGCATTTTGACAAGGAGGAACTTTATAACCAGCATAAGAGTTAAGATGTCGTAATCTTTTTCCTCTTCTGCCAACAACAGAAGTTTTATTTAACTCCTATACTGCGATGAGGTGCTGCAAGAGAAAGACGCCTTCACCGGCCAGCGTCGATATCAAATTATCAATGTGAGGCGGAGCTGCTTGTCTACACAAACCTCGTTCAGTTCCTTCCCTATCCTCCGAGCGGAGTATGGATGAATGCGGAAGAAGTGCAATCTAAGTTTGCATCCCATCAGATTTACGGTGAAATAAGCCTAGGGTTGCAACCGCTACTACTGAAATGACGTACTTTATATATCTTTGCAATCTACAGAAAATATTATGAAGCTTAAGAAAGACTTTTCGTGATGGAGGGGTCGGACATACATCCAAATGAACCCTACACCACAAGAAATCTCTCTCCCTCCCCTCCCTTCCAAGAAATATTTTGCGCACGGCAAGAATAAGAACGACGGCCTTGGCCTGAAATGATTTAAGCTTAATTCTGACTTTTCCATTAACATATCTCAATCTTATCAATGTATTCATCAACTTCCTCCTGCTCCTTCTTAAGTTTCAAATTAGCATTCTTCTTCAACCTTTTTTCCTCCTCATATTACTAACTGTATTTTTTTTCCATCGTTTTCTTCCACAGTCCTTCGCCTTTCTTTCATAATTTTACCCTGAATAATCTTCCCATCTTTCATCGCTTCTTTCAGTTCATTTATTTTTGCTTGATTCCTATAATTCCATTCAGTTTCTACTGTTTCCTTTCAGTTTTTCTTCTACATCACTCCAGGAGAATGCGCTTGTCATCTATCGGCAAAATTATAAACTAATGTTAATGGTCGCCATCTGAGGTTCATTCTAAATCAAGTCTTAGTTTACATTTGTGCCAGCAGATGGCTTTAGATGTCAAAGGAGAAAAACAGAGAATCGTTTTATAATGAAGCTTGGTTGGTCGAGAACCTATACATTTTTTGCGTTGATGCTGTAGCTTAGAATGTATAGAAAACTTTTAACCCCTTAGTTATCATAGCCTAGCCCTATCTAAGGGCTCATACACACGCACAGTCTTAACTGTCAGTCCAATGGGGCAAAGTGGATTGAACATACCGGTTCAAGTGTGTGGATGCTCGGATCTGCCGGTTTGAGTGTGTGGATGGACGTTTCCTAGCATCCGCAAGCTCAAACCGGCATGTGCGAACCACTTTGTGCAATTGGACTGACAGTTAAAAATGTGCATGTGTACGAGCCATGGTATATTTGTATATGATCGATCCCAAAAGAGATCCCCAGACACAATATATCTAAAATACCAATTTTCTGGCCAGTTCTGGTAATCTAATATACTATAGCACTAGCCGTGTGTGTGTGTGTGTGTGTGTGTGTGTGTGTGTGTGTGTGTGTGTGTTTGGGGCAGCCGAAACTACACATTCAAATCGCACCGAAACTGGCACAAACATCGCATAAAATTCGCTGATATGAAAAAACTTGGTCCCATCACGACTGAACAAAATTTTACTATATTTAATGAGTGATCACATTTTGACCAAAAAACGCCGCTCCCGGCGCCCGGCATAGGATCTCCGTAGAATTTTTTGCCCATAGCTACAACTAAAATATACTATAGCAGTAGCCCTGTGTCTGTGTGTGTATCTCGGACTTGCATTCGGACAACTTGAGTTCCTTTCCCAAAGCTGCAAATAACATGATCAGTTGGTTAGCTGCAAAAAATCCAAGTGACAACGTTAGACTAGAACAGCACATAAACGGACCATCAAGTGCGAGGGGTGCGGAGGGCCCATGAGCACTTGTCGTTAACTATGGATTCAGCTGTTTCGTTCAAGCACTGAATAATGATCCCTTTCCAAATGTGTTTGTGTAGTTACGCTTTTTTTTTTTTTTTTTTTTAATGATGCTGTTCCTCTCTTCACTGACGTTGCAAGTCACAGCAGAATTACAGCTCCTCTAAATCGGTCAGGTGAAAAGATATTTGTTCATTTATATACCATCTTGTGAAAGAATGCCTTGGCAACATGATTTCCAAGCTCTGTGTCTCTACCCTCCAACGAACCACTATGCCATGATGCACCATTCTCTCTCATGTTTTCCATTATCTTCTACCGTCTTAACACGCTATACCCGTTCCATGCAGTTTTATAAAAGTAATGGGGTGAACATTGACTCCCTGCTTGACCTTCACAGTAAACTAGAAAATTATAATACCAGTTTGGCTCTGGTCTAGTTTGGTTAGAGGAGGTGAACTTACTCATACCTGTTTACAACAGGTGAGTCATCCGATGGAGGGGACACCATTTTACGGTTACTGGTTTTCCTTTGTAATCTTAACGATGATTTTAACTCTTTAAATACGTTTTTCCTTCCTGCGTTCATTGTCTCTGATGAAAAAAAAAAAAATCCTGCTATTAATTACCATGAAAGACCCCCCCTTCCTTTTTGAAGAAATTAATAAACAAATGAAAACCAAAAATTCAGTAGTGGCAGAAAGTAAAATTTTACCAGGTCTTTCAGTTGCCAGGTCAGTCTTCATAAACATTAGAAAGGGATTAATCCCCGACCTAGACCTCATCAGATCATATAGCCCTGCTAGGGTTACAGGACAGTGCTACCCCTCCTCCCACAACAGCCACCGGGCAGGGCGTAAACTCACAACCTCACGATTACGAGCCCAACAGCCTACCAGACCTCATCAGATCATACAACCCTGCTAGGGTTACAGGAGAGCGCTACCCCTCCCAGCACAGCAGCCACCAGGCGGGGCACGAACTCACAACCTCACAATTACGAGTCCGACACCCTACCACTGAGCTACCGTGCTTCCCCATTAGAAAAAGAGATAAGAGGGCAGAATCTTCCCACATCACTTGTTCTTTCTGTAAATCAAAGTTTCATTTTCAGTGGGTAATTCATTATAAGTTTATTTGTCAATGTTTACTCCTCCATGTCTCTCATCATTACACTCTATATGTACTCCCAAGGTAATTTGCATTCACTGCCCTCTCTGGCGTCTTGTGTTTGTCGGTCACCATCTAATCTTCACAGGCACTAGCCCCTTCAGTACAGAATGTGACCCTCACGTACACTTGCAAAGTGAAGAGAGAGAAATTATGGAAGTTGAACCATATCCTCAGTACAGTGGAAGGAAAGTTGCCAAATACTGCACAAGAACTCGTTAAATGTCAGTAAAGCATGTGTAAGAGGAGATATATGTTTGAGTGTTGAGTTCAGTGTTAGTACTGGGGTGAGACAAAGGTGTATCCCATGCTTATTCAGTATGTAGCTTATGAATAGGAATATGACAGATGTCAAAGCAAAGGTAGCAAAGATGATACTAGCTGGAGACAAATGCTGACGGGTGGCCTTTGGATATGAGGCTTTTGAATGACATGTGTATGAATCAAGAGAGAACTTACAAGTGGGAATGTAATGACATGCATGTGGACAGCATAAGTAGGGCAGGGTAAGGAATGCGGAAGTTCGTGGAACTTGTGGAATGAGGAAGTTTATCGATGAAAGGGTGGAAAGGATCGTGTGTAGAATGGTCAGACAAAACAATTGGTACGAACAGGGCGGTAAAAAGTGCTTATTTACTTGCCTCTCCGGTACTGTGCCTTCAAATATATATATATATATATATATATATATATATATATATATATATATATACCATGCAGTGCCTTGATTGGACTTCCTTTATCTCTTAACCCCTCCGTGGCCGAAGGCCCGGAATTTTCCGTGTATGCCAGGCGGAAGCCGGGGCCATTTTTTGAAGTTTCGAAAATTGATTTTTTTTTTTTTTTTTTTTTGCCATTTTGAAGAGAAAGTTCTTCCGCACCTAACGGTGCAAATCCCAGCTTCCTGGACCCATTCTGTGGCTTGCAATGGAGCACAAAAGTTGCAGAAATATCGACAACCATTATACCGCCCAGGGAAGCTGCCGCAGTACAATTTCGCAATTTTTTTTTTTTTTTTTACCCCCAAAACAATGAGAATGGTGCTGAAATTTTGCGCATATATGAGATATGATGATATCGAATGATTTCAGTACATACCGGTAATATGTTAGGAATGTCTGGAAAAAAATTATTATGAATATTTTTTCACCTTTTTGATACATAATATGTTTATGGTAGTTTCGAGTTATTTTTTACGTTATCGTTGTGCCCATGCTTGGAAAAGCGAGTGAAAGGGTTAAATTTTCAGTCCTGAGAAAATTGCCCGTCCTCCAATGCTAGGCTTTCCCACAAGAGATGAAAGTGGAGAGTCAGATCCGATAAGCAATACGGAAGTTGAGTTGCAACTTCCAGCCCCCACACCACGTGCATGGCTGAAAATAGAATCGTTATGCAGTTTCAAAGCTACAATTTAGTCTAATTATCACGAATACAGAGACAAAGCAGAAATAAATACGTTTACAGACGGGGGAAAACGTACTTTTTCCATAACACCTTTACCTTTCTCTATCATTTTACCTTGTTATGTTCACAATATATGTTGCTGTATCATAAACAGGGTGGTTGTGTGTGTTTTGCAAGGGAAGAAAAAGATTATGTTTTCTGTCTGGGTCGAGATAATGGGTGCAACTGTGTTTTCAGACATGGCCACGAGCGAAAAAATCGTACATCCACTTGCCACGTCAGCCTGTGGTGAACTGACAGATGATATGTGAGAGGGTGAAGTCAAGGTCAGTCTCACGTCCTAGATGTTCGTTCACTTCCCGAAAGTTTTCACAGTTTTCAACAAGTTGCACTGCATCGAATGATCCAAACCATTACAACAAAGCTGAGCAAATAGGTAAAGATACCAAGACAAAAATTTATTTTTCACTTATCATGTCTTTTTTATTTCTGCCTGTAATGATTCATAATCGTAAACAGGTGATTGTGTGAGTTTTGCAAGAGAGGACAAAGATGATATTTTCTGCCAGGGTTGAGATAATGGGTGTAGTTGTGCTTGTTTAGGCATGGCCAGGAATGAAAAAATCGAAAATCCACTCATCACAGCAGCAGGCTCTGAACTGATTGATGGGGTGTATGGGAGTGAAGTGTAGGTCAGTCTGAAGATGTTCAGAACATTCATTCACTTCCCCCAAATTTTGGCATTTTATAGGCTGCGCTCAAATGATGCCTGCGGCCATCTATCGGCTAAACGTCATTCGACGCTGGCGGCCACGGAGGGGTTAAGCGCCCCCATTGAGAAGAATGTCACATCGATGAGTTAAATTAAAGGCGAAGCACTTGAATCTTCCTGCTGATAACAGTGTCCCCGTAATTGAGAGAGACTCATACACAATCCGCTCATCTATTTTCTCCAGTGCCATTCGTTAGGAACAATCTAACCAGTCTGCTTGGCCTGAGGTGTGAAACTGAGGAAGCAATAGACCATTGGAGGGTTGAAGTACTGTTGGATGGATTCGAAATTTGTATATAAGATATCCGTGTTTTTTTTTTTTTCTTTTTCATAGCAACTGTCACCACTAGAAGACTGTATTCAGTGTATAAAGGACCTCAAGCAGGAAGGGACTACAGCAATGAAAGCTGTGTCTAACCTCTCCTTTGCGAAAAGTCTCCTGTAAGCTAAACTGCTTGATGATAACAGGAGTAAAATACACAGGGGGTCACCGAATTCAAGGGGTTAAGAGTAAGAAGAAGAACGAAGACCCGTGCATGGTCAAGTAGGAAATTGGAGAGCAGTGACTATTTATCAAATGGCTGTCACCTGGATTTTATACACATCCCTGGAAAATCACTAAATATCCAAGAGTTAAAATAAATTTATCTTTGCCAACTACTCAGTGGTGAACTGTATACATGCCTGTTATATTCTTATTTTATCCAGTTTTGGGAAATGTCTGAACATTCGAGGTTCAACTACTTGACCACGTTGTAGTTATTTTGTATAAGCTCTCCACAGCATAGTATGGAGACCTGTTGTATTCCCTCTGTTTCTTTATTCCTTTCCATTTCTTTCTCTTTTTTTCTTCTTCCGAATATTTTTCAATTTGGTTCACTCTCTTCTTTGTTCATCAGTTAACTTCAAATGAAATGTAATTATTCCTTGAGCAAGCACCTCAGACACTATTATTATTATTATTATTATTATTACTTTTTTTTTGTGGTAGGTGAGGGTGCCCATCATCCACTCACTCAATGTAGAGGTGCCATATGATCTCTACACTGAGTGACAAGTCAAATGGTTTCCTGTGCCCAGAAAACTATTTATTTTGCTGGGTGGTAACCATATAACCGGGGTTTCTGGCAGTGTTAAGTGTCCTCCAGATTCCCCTATCCAAAATCACTTAATCATGGCAGTCGTTTCACAGAGCCTCAGAGGGCCCAATACCTGCCCAATGCCCCAACCAAATGGGCAGATTCGTGTGGCCATGTGGAATGTGAGAAGTGTGAATGAGGAGAGCAAGAGGGTGGAAGTGGTGAATGTGTTCAAGAGTGCGAGATATGCCGTGATGGCACTGTGTGAAACGAAGATGAAAGGGTGTGAAGTGGAGGAGTGGGAGGGTGTGCAATGTGTAAGATCGGGAATGAATGGGCGCGGAAGATGCAAGGAAGGAGTTGCTTGGTTGATGAATGAGGTGTGGCAGAGTGGAATGAGAGACTACAAATGTGTCAGCTCGAGGTGTATGTATGTCAAGTTCAAGTTTGAGGTGAAAGTGGCAGTGATTGTGGCATAGGTACATACCATGTGAGGACAGGAGTGAGAGAGATAAAGATAGGTTTTGGGATGAGCTGGGTGAAGCAGTGGGAGAAATGCCCAGGAGCTATAAAGTGATTGTAATGGGGGATATGAATGGAATGAATGGTCCTGAGGATGACATAATCAGGGCTCTTGCTAACTGCCGATGGTTGCGAGCCATTTGGGTCCTAAGGTTTCAGATTTATAAGCCAAATGAATTTATAGTAGCCAAACTGACTACGTGCCGAAATATTTTACGAGCAATAAATATATTTATTTATTTACCCATTGTGATGATTAGAATCATATGAGTTTTTAAACATTCACAGTGACAACAAGGAAAGATTTAATAATCGATTACAACATGCATTTTTGTTCATTTAAGTGAGATTTACTTATTTTGTAGTTTACTGAGTTTTGAAGTGGATGTATTTTCTCCTCGCCAAAGGCGACTTGCATGTAAAATTTGTTCGCCGAAGGGAAAAAAAAACTCACAATTGCGAGCTGTGGCTCGCCAAACAAGAGCCCTGATAATGGGTTGTTACGAATTACCAGGAGAAAATTATAATTGGAAAAGACTAAAGGATATGTGTCAGGAGAAGAGGTTGTGCATTTGTAACTCGTATTTCAAACACAGAGATGCACATAAACATACATGGTATAGAGGGAACGGGGATTGTGTTGAAAGAAGGAAAGAAGCCTGACTGATTACGTACTCATAGAGAGGTCGATGATGGGAATGGTTGCTGATACGAGGGCTGTGAGACGACGATGTGGAGGGTTGTCAGATCATATGATTGTAGTATGCAAGATCAAGCTGAGAGGAGTGAGGTGGATCAGGAGAGAGAGGAGTAGGCAGGGAGAAAGACTGAAAGTTGAGAAGCTGACGATCAAAGAAATGGCAGATGATTGCAGGACCAAAGTAGAAGCAGAGATAGAATCAGTGAATTGGAATTAAATGGATCTGGACAGCCTGTGGACTGCATATAGGGATTGCTTAGTTAGGAATGCTAAAGCAGTGTGTGGTGTGTCAAGAGGAACAACAAAGAAGAAAGGTATGGCGTGGTGGAGTGAGGAGGTTAAGAGAGTGGTGGAGGATACGAGGAAGAAGTGGCTAAAGTGGTTACAGGACAGAGGTTCAGTTGAAATGAGAACTGAACATGTTGAGAGCAAGAAGCATGTAAATAGACTAGTGAAGAAGAAAAGGAAGGAGGTAAATGACGATCTAGGAAGAAAAATGAATGCAAACTAGTCTGAAAATAGAAAGTTATTCTGGAAAGAGGTGCGGAAATGTAGAAGTGAAAGCGGAAAGAAATGTGATGGTGTGATGGATGTAGGTGGTAGATTATTAACTCATGGAGATGAAGTAAGGACCAGATGGAAAGAATATTTTGAAAGCCTGGTGAATGGGAATAGAGAGAGCAGGGCCGCTGTAAACATGATTGGTTTGGGGGGGATACAGACAAGGAATGCAGTACCAGGAGACGTGACACTCACACAGGTGAAGAGTACTGTGAAGCGGCTGAAAAATGGGAAAGCAGCTGGGGTTGATGAGGTGTATGCAGAGATGCTTAAGTGTAGTGGAGAGAGTGGAGTGAAGTGCTTGTTGGAGATATGTAAGAAGGCATGGATGAATGAAACTGTGCCGGCAGAGTGGAAGAGGGCTGTGATTGTACCCCAATACAAAAATAAAGGTGAGCAAAGTGAGTGCAAGAATTATCGTGGCATAAGTTTATTGAGTGTGGTAGGGAAGGTACGGTATATGGAACAATTATTATAGACAAAGTAAGACATATCAGAAGTCCTAGTGAGTGATGAACAAGGTGGCAGAGGATGTGTGGATCAAGTATTTTGCAGTGAAACAGTAAAGATGGCTTGTGAGAAGGACCATTAGGTGTTTATGGCATTCATGGATCTGGAAAAAGCATATGACAAAGTAGACAGGGAAAGATTGTGGAAAGTTTTGCGCATGTACGTTGTAGAGGGTAAGCTGCTAGGTGCCGTCAAGAGTTTTTATGATGGTAGTGAAGTATGTGTAAGGGTTAATGGGCATCTAAGTGAATGGTTCGCGATCGGTGTGGGCGTGCGACAAGGTTGTGTGATCATGGTGTTCAATATATATATATATATATATATATATATATATATATATATATATATATATATATATATATATATATATATATATGGATGGGGCGATGGGGGAAGTAAAAACACGAGTAATGGAGAGAGGGATGGCATTGGTAATGAATGGTGATGGATCGAATATCTCAAATTTGATATACGCTGATGATGCAGTACTGCTTGCAAGTACCGGACAAGACCTTGGTAGGCTAGGGCAGAGTTTTGCTGATTTCTGTAAGCGTCATGCCTTGAAAGTAAATGTAGTAAAGAGTAAAGTGATGGTTATTGAGAGAGAAGGTGACTCCCAGTGCGATGTAACAGTGAATGCAGAGATACTGGAATTGGTGAGAGAGTTCAAATACCTGGGTACAGTGATAGAAAAGAGAGGAAAATGTGCAAATGAAGTTGAAAGTAGAGTGACACAAGGAAGAAAAGTAACTGGTACAATGAAGGCGTTGATAAGAAACAGAGGCTTGAGTGTTGCAGCTGCACGAGGCTTACATGAAGAAGTTTTAGTGCCAACTTTAATATATGGATGTGAGACTATGTTGTTGCATGAAAATGAGTCGTCAGGAGTAAGAGCAGTTGAGATGGGACTGCTGAGGAATGTATGTGGAGTACAGAGGGAGGATAAGATACGAAATAATGTGATTCGTGAAAGATGCTGAAGGAGGAAGTCGGTGGACACCAGAATCGAAGAGTGTGTACTGAGTTGATGTGGTCATGTGGAGAGAATGGATAACAATAGAGTGGTGAAAAAGGTATATCTGAGAGAATTCGAAGGAGGGAGGAGGCGAGGTAGGCCAAGGAGAAGGTGGAGAGATATGGTGGATAAATGTGTGACGAAGAGAGGTTTGGAAGTCGGTGAGGCTAGGGAACTGACAGGAGATCGAGTTGGCTGGATGAATGTTGTGAGGAGAATTGCATGATCAGAGATTCTGGCAACCCTTTTTAACATGGCAGCGTCTGGACTGACTCTATCGGATACGATTATGTGAAGCTACAGAACGTGGTTAATGTTTTTGGCGTATCCGATAGAGCCAGGATTCAGGAGGCTTGAGTGATGAGTGAATGGAAGCCTGGCCCATTGGATTGGGCAAATTTGGGCTGTCTGGACATTGCTACTCCTCACCCTACCCTTGGTTGGGAAAGGAGGTCCGGATGATGATAATGATGATGATGATGATTATTATTATTATTATTTAGAGCTTTTGTAGAGATTTATGGAGTCAGAGGTTAAACCACATAAACTCATAAGTTTTGGTGTCCTCTGTTCTTGTGTATTCATTGTACATCATTGCATTTGTACAGAAGAAGTCAGTGTATACTGTAATTGCATGGAGACCATCCTGCACTTCCTTGGAAGTGTTGGCAGCTTTTTTTTTCTATCTTCCATGGTTTTATCTGTCGGATGGGAAATCTCTCATATAAACGAGTTCAAAGACAATCTTCATTAAGCTTCCCCACGAAGAAACATGTCGCCAGGTCTAAATACGACCGTCAGTATGTAACAAGAATGAAACAGAAGAGACGTCCTAGGCCTGAAGGGGGTTAAAATGCTGAAAGCCCACCAATTTATTTCTGTATCTGGTACATTTGTATATTTAACACTTTTTTTTTTTTCATCTACTCCTGTTCAAGTCCAACTGTTGCTGATTATGCAGGAATGGAAGACATTCTAATCTGGTGCATGAAACATTTTCTCTATTCATTTGTTTTTCCTTCCTCTGTTCTGCTATTGTAAAAAAAAATCTATATAGGTCCTGGATAGGGATGCCTTCAAGTGGTTACACCAATATGACTTGGCAGTGAAGCAACCTAGTTATACAAACGTCTTTCCAGCCCCCACCTGTCCCCGGATAGGACGATGGTGTGCTGTTAATGAAGGGTAACTTTGGCCTGCAGTCCAACGGGTTTACATTCATGTGAGCCCAGGGTTATAACAACTACTTTAACTATTGTCTATGTCGAGATAAAAGGACTTTGAACGGAGTAAAAACGAATAATGAGTTACCATATGCAAAATAAGTAGCTTAAGAAGAGATGTTAGGAAGCCTGCTAAACTGACGAAAGGCGGGCCCAAAAGGATCATGACAAAGCGATAACAGGGATGACAATGGTTGGCGCGTTCGGAGGGAAATTCATTCTCAGTTTATTCCCTTATATCTTTTCCATCTTAGAAAAGGTCTCTAGCAATGATGGGTTTAAACTGGACTGTATCTCATTGCTCTCCGTCGAAAGTCCCATTTATTCTTAATTCATTCATCTGGCGGTTTAACAACCACAACAAAACTATGCAACCCCATTGCAAAGCAGAAGACTTCAAGAAACCTGAGTGAGAACGATGAATACTACCATAGTTAGCTCTGAAATGTTTTCTGTAACGCTCCATTTTTCGATGACAGCGCTTGCTTTGGAAACTAAAAAGAAGGGGGGGGGGGACGTCCTAGAACCTGCATCTGGAAAAATCCTGCGTCCTGCCCACTTCCCCAGAGGTGTGGAGTGGGAAAATAAAACAAAAATGACTTCAGCGGATGGAAAGGGTTAATACTGGGTTGGATGGTGTGTTATCATTGCTACTAGTTGACGTAGTTGAAGGCTCATCTGAAATGTGAATCCGGTGAACTACAGGCTCAAGTAGCCCATTCCCAACAGCCCAACGTCCTGCTTTCGGGAGATAAGGATGTATATAACTGAAGGATGTATGTATAACCAGGCAAATAAGCCGCTTGGTTATATCGGTGCCACCACATGAAGACGTCTCTTTCCCGCACCACCATTGCTATTGAAAGCCGTATTCTCGATGGCACAGAGAAGACTTCGTCGCACCTCCTCTTTAGTAATATATTTCACCTATCACTCCACAATATCATCGTGTATTTTTAGTTATATTTATTTACTCTCTACATGCAATAAGTTGGATTCGATTCATGGAAGAGGATATTTCCTCCTTCACTTCAATGTCGTATTAGTTTTTTAGTTTATCTTGCTACCGCTGTACGCTTTCATTCAACGACGAAAAGATGGTTCTAGAGGATAATCTAAGATATATCTGATTCTTATCATTAAAAAACAAGCAAGAATAAAATCGCCGGGATATAACTCGAATGATATGCAAAGCTTGCGGGCTGAAGGTTCATTCATTTTAACTAGGCGGGGAGTTTCGACCTTTTGCAGTTTTATTTCCGTGGCTTGATGGCAGAATAAGTCAATACTACGGCACTACATACTTTCCAGTCTTGATAAATGCTTTCTTGACTAGCACGATATTCTACAGTTAATCCCTTGTCACAGCACAGCATTCAAGATAGAGAGATGGCAATTTTGCGCCTAGTGAAAGTGAACATGTTATAGTGATAGTGAACAGAGTATAGACATAACAGGTCACCGAGGAAGAGGTGTAAAGACCATCAATGTGTAAGTTCTACATTCTCGTCCGCGTAGATTTCGTAACACGTCGTCCTAAGCGATTTATTTTAGAGAATGTACTGTACCTAAGTACTCTCTTGTCAGCTTTCTATCGACACTGCATCAATAACATACAAGATGATTTTAAAGTGTAATCTGAAAAAATTAATTGCTGAGAAATATGGCACGAAACCTTTTATGCTAGCAAGGAGAGAGAGAGAGAGAGAGAGAGAGAGAGAGAGAGAGAAAGAGAGAGAAGAAAGTCGTGATAAACAGCACCCTTACTTTCAAACATTTCGATTTTATTACACTCGACCCTTACACTATGGTACTTTTTTTTTTTTTTGTAGGTACTTTTACCTTTTTCTTCTCTCTCTCCGCATAGAGGAGGCTTTTAAATCCATTAGCTTTTTCTGTTTCTGGATTCTGTCAACCCTATTTCGACAGTGGGGAGATGATTATGCCTGAATGAAGAGTGAATGGAGTCGGGCTCTGTTGTCGATGAATACTTTGTCGTTAGTTTTCCCGTCTTTGCATTCATGTTTTGCTCTTTCTGGACCCTGTTCACCTCATGTATAAGGGCAGAAATTTAATGATGATATTGATTGCAATGAGGATGACTATGATGACGTGGCGTGAGACGAAATTGTTTAAGTGAATATGAAGGGTAAAAGTGACGATATCGGAAAGATGCACAAGGAGTATTTGTGATCTGAAACAAAAGACAATGGGATTACAAAATGTGGGGGTATTAAAGGGAGTTAGTTTTGCATTCCTTGAGCTAAGACAATATGCCCGTGGACCTAGAAGTCTCCCCTAGCACCTCCTTCAAAATTTTTTCTTCACTTCATCTTAAACCCTTTTGTATGATGACTTCTTATATATTTTGTTCTTGCTACCACTGGGTGATTCTCATTCAACTTAGGAGGGCACGCTGATAGTGAAGAAATTTATCTAAGCAATATATAACCACCCAGGTTGGAAATGTCTCCCCTAAGCTGAATAAAATCGATTTGGTGGTAACAGGAGTGAACTATGAAAGATGTTACTGTATCGAAGGGCTGGAGATCTTCATGTTATTCACTCAGTATGTGGCCATCATTTCAGAGTTATCTCTATATTAGCAACGAATAACCTATCTGTGTAACGCCATCTCCTATATGGAGAGGTTGAGAGAAAAGGACCTCCACACGGTTCTGTCCCCACTCAGCATAGACTTCGTTTCCCACTACTCATCGCATCCAGCTATCCATTTCGTTTTAGCCTCCATTTCCGTCTCCTTCCAATCATCTCACTGTCATAACTTTTCCATCCTGTCACTCGCTTTCCATCCGATCCACATGGTCACAGTACCTAAGAACATTTTGTTTTTTTATTAATACCACTAAGAATAAAAAGTAAAAAAAAAAAAAAAAAAAATTACGGCATGCGATCATGTATGCCTGGTAAAAAGATTGTTGTGGACCACAGCCTTCAAGTGTTTGAAATGAAAGATCTGTACTGTGAAGAGTCACGTAAAGTATGCCTTTCACCGCACAGTTTGAATAAAGCAACCCGGATGTCTAATTTTAAAAAAAAAAAAAAAAAAAAAAAAAAAAAAAAGTCGTTTGATTCGGCCCAAACAGCTCCTTTAAACCCCGTCAGATGATTGATCTCTGCCAAACAGTAATCAGCATGAAAATTTTTTGACGTATGCATAGGCAACTTGGTAGAAATCTATACGTGACTGGTGGTGCATGGGTGGCGATAGGGCATGGGTGATGGTGGTGTGTTGGTGATGATGTGACAAGTGTCTTTGTGGTAGTTGTGTCTGTCTGGGTAGTGACTTCTGGAGATGGTGGTGGTGGTGGTACTTGGATGGTCTTGGTGGTGTCTGGGTGATGATGGTGGTGCTGGTATCTCGGTGGTGATGATGGTGTTTAGGTTGTGAAGGTGATGACTGAGTTGTGATGATAGTGTCTGAGTGGTGGTGACGGTGGCGTCTGAGTGGTGGTGATGGTGGTGTCTGAGTGGTGATGGTGATGTCTGAGTGTTAATAGTGGTGTCTGAGTGGTGACGGTAGTGTGTTGTTGGTGATGGTGGTGTGTGAGTGGTGATGGTAGTGTCTGAATGGTGATGGTGGTGTGTGTGTGGTGATGGTGGTGTGTGAGTGGTGATGGTGGTGTGTGAGTGGTTATGATGATGTGTGAGTGGTGAAGGTGGTATGTGAGTGGTGAAGGTGGTATGTGAGTGGTAAATGTGGTGTGTGAGTGGTGATGATGGTGTGTAAGTGGTGATGATGGTGTGTGAGTGGTGACGGTGGTATGTGAGTGGTAAATGTGGTGTGTGAGTGGTGACGGTGGTGTGTGAGTGGTGACGGTGGTGTGTGAGTACTGAGGTTGGTGTATGAGTGGTGATGATGGTGTGTGAGTTGTGATGATGGTGTGTGGGTGGTGACGGTGGTGTGTGAGTGGTGATGGTGGAGTGTGAGTAGGCCTACTGAGGTAGGTGTGTGAGTTGTGATGATGGTGTGTAAGTGGTGATGGTGATGTCTGAGTGGTGATGGTGACATGTCAGTGGAGTGCTGACGGTGGTGTGTGAGTGGTGACGGTGGTGTGTGAGTACTGGTGGTGGAATCTGAGTGGTGATGGTGGTGTATGGGTGATGAAGGTGTCTAGGTGGTGGTGACGGTGATAACTGTGACATATGAGTGCAAGCGGGTCTTCAACTTATTCAGCTTTTTTTTTTTTTTTATCTACTTTGATCGCCAAAAGATTTTATTAAATTTCTAAGAGGTATTTAGTGATAGAAAGATTACCTATGAAAAGCAATGTCTTTTACAGTGGAAAAAATATCGTCTGGTGGTGGAAAGAATGAACGAAAAAGCTTTATCACAGTGAAAGAGTTAATAGAGACTACAAGCCTTTCACTGCAAGTGGTCTAATCTAGACTGAAAACAATTATCCGATAGTAGCCAAAATATTTTTAAAAGACGTAGTCCTATTGAAAGGATCAGTCGTAACAAAATCATCTTGCGACACTCCAGTGTTTTATATACAGTAACTGTATTGTGGACCAGCCTTCGCATTAGTGCCAGAAAAGTTAGGATGATGAGGATGAGGATGATACTGGTTTATGCCTTTGGGGATTTGCTTCATCATACAGCTGGTTGCGGTAGAACATTTTTTTTTTTTCCATATACCTGTTTACAGTCAGTGTAGTTTAGGGTGTAAGATAAATTAATTCAGTACGGAGTGGTATGTGAGATATATAACATGACGGTGTGTGGTGTGGTAAGTTTGTTGTCAGGTAGTGTGAAGCATGTGTGAGGTATGACGGTGTAAGTATGTGGTATATGAAATGTGTGGTAGTGTATGTGATGTGGCTATATACTACCTGGCAGTGTGAGGTGTCACTGTGACTTGAGTGTGATGTGTGATGTGGCAGTGCCAGGTGCAACTTCGAGTGAGAAATGTTATGTGGCAGTGTCAGGTGCAACTTCGAGTGAGAAATGTTATGTGGCAGTGTATGTGTTGTAGCAGTGTGAGATGTGGTTGTGAAGTGTGTAATTCACCGGGTCACCGGGTCGGTCAGGATCACTTGATGGTCGTGATCGTCAGCTTTTACCCTCCCGGAAGGGAGCTGAGAGCTCATATAGTCCGATCTAAGGGCAAGGCTGTGACCTTCACACACGCACACACCCGTCCCCTTGCTCAAGGGGGACAGTAACCACCCACTTTCGTCAGTGAAACTTTTCGCAACCTGAGCGAGGCGCGAACTCCCGTCCACCAGTTGGCAAGCGAGAACGTTACCACTGCACCACCGAACGGTGTGTGTGTGTGTGTGTGTGTGTGTATAGCTGTGGTGATGTGAATTGTGTTTATGAGGTATCTGAGAGGTGTAATGTGAAGATATCTGGTATGGTAGTGTGATATATGTGTATGGGTAGGCAAAGCGAGCTGTGGTTGCATGAGGTGTGCGTTACATGCGTTGGTGTGAGATGTGGTGATATATGCTGTGATTGTGTGATGTGGTAGTATGAAGTGATTGGAAGGTGTGGCAATGTAATGTGTGTGTCATGGAAAGTGTGGTAGTCTGTAGTATGCAGTGTGTGGTATGGCAGTATGAAATGGGCAGCGTGAGGTGTATCAGCGTCTAGTATCACAATGACTTTTTTTTTTTTTATGTTCTGTATTAGGCTATTATTTAGATTCAACCATTTTTGTTTCCTCATTGCTACTTCTTACTCTAGTGAGTGAGATTTGGCTGCAGTATTCTCATCATCTAGGGAGGCTCAAGTACTTCTTTCTTAACCATTGATGTACCATGTTACATCTTATTAGTCCCCCATATGTTTTGTATATCTTTTGAATATGTCGACATACATATCATAATACACAGGAACATATTAACAAACCACGTACATAAACAACTATATAAGGAGGAAATAGAAGGGATTCTCCTTAACTGACGAGACCTAAAACCCATGGACTGACCTTTTTACCCATGCACAATTGTCTCACCGATTTCAACCGAAGTTAGATAATTCTAAGAGTCGAGGGCACAGAGTGATGTTCACCGAGAGAGAAAAATTGTTAAATCACCAAATTCAGCTCAGACAGAGTCGCGTGAGTGACGGATGAACGACGTGATGACTGACTAAGAGAGAGGGAAAAGTTACAAAAATTGAATTATGTTACGACAGCGACATTTCGGTGTTTGAATGACAGGGCCGAAAATTACCGAACAGTGAGAGAGGGATCAGGTACCGCGTTTGTGAGTGTCTGATTTCCATAACAACACCATCTGTCAGTCATGGAGGTGTTGTATTTTGCTTTATTTTCTTCAAAGGAACAACATATTCCTTTTCCGCAGGGAAGCGAGTGCCTCTCTGATAGTGTGTAGGGAACGTTGAACTTGTAAATATTAATCGTTATTATGTTAAGTGATTGAAGACATATGTATAGAACGGTATTTCAGAGTAAATTTTTTTTTCTTCATAGGGTTACAGGGATTCAATTGTTTTCTGCAGGGTAACAAATATCTCTTTAGTAGGGCAGGGAAAATGGTGAACGGTGCAATATCGTAATTTATTAAACTTTCCCACATCCCTGTGTTTATTATTATATTATTATTATTATTATTATTATTATTACTGTAGTTATTATTATTATTATTATTATTATTATTATTATTATTATTATCACTGTAGTTATTATTATTATTATTATTATTATTATTATTATTATTATTATCACTGTAGTTATTATTATTATTATTATTATTATTATCATTGTTGTTGTTGCTATTATTATTATTATTAGTAGTAGTAGTAGTAAAACTGCGATATTTCAAAGGCTATCTGGTCTAAAGCCTTCAAACTTGGTCAGCTTAGTCGAACAGCTGTCCGCTAGGTTTGTCCAGATATGGTGGCAACCCGTCAATCGTATCTCAGGATATTATCCGAAACACAGAAAAGGGAGTCTGCCACGCTATCTGAAGAACCGAATAAGCTAGAATGCTGAAATTTTGCTACAGTATAGTCTTAAGGCGGACGCAGTGCAGAATGAAGTTTGGATCTAATTGGTTGATTATTCCCTAAGATCGTTTGGGGTAAAAAAAAAAAAAAAAGGACTTTTCCAGATATTCCTGATGTCACCTAATTTTCTATGAAGGATTAAAGCTAGAGCCGTCAAATTTGGTGGACTTATAGACTGTGATGACCTTAGGTGACATGCACAAGATCAGTGACCTTGACTTTAAGGTCCTTTTATTGTTCAGCTTCTAGTAGGCAATGGTTGTGGGAAGTTTTTCCTTCATCAAAATTGCTCTTGGAAAATATTACGGTGTTTTAGTTATTATTATTAATATTATTATTATTATTATTAGTCGTAGTAGTAGTAGTAGTAGTCTAGTAGTAGTAGTAGTATTCGTACTTCCAGACCAACGTTTTCAGCTGGACAATTCCCCTATTACGTGTATTGTTGTTGTGGTCTCAGGCTCATCTCAGCGTGAACCAAGTGGACTGCATGCTGAAGACGGTCCTCTCTTGCAGTCCATCAACTCTCATTCAGGGGATAGAGAGAAAGTTAATGGATGTTTATACAGTATAATCAGGCAGTTCAGCTTCCCAGTTATATTGATGCCACTGCATGAAGGCGACCCTCTCCAGCACCTGTCAATTTTTTACATACACTTATCATTCTATCTATTAGTGTTTAATTGGGCCGTAGATTGAGTGCATAGATTTTGAGATATCAGTTCTTTTGTTAACCAGTCATTGTTTGTGCTTTTTTTACCTTCCATCTGACAAAGTCAATGGAGGGCTTTGTTGTCACTGGCATCAGTAGGTGTCCGTTGGTAGAGTTGGGTGGCAGGGCTTCTGACCGGGCATAGAAATTTTGTTTCTTGGGCAGAACTCAGAAAGTATTCACTATATAGTTATAGTTATGTGTTTTATAGTGAACTGGGACCTTTTGATAGGTAGAATGCTGCATCTTAAGTAGTTATTTTTAATGAAAATGTTTTATATATATATATATATATATATATATATATATATATATATATATATATATATATATATATATATATATATATATATATATATTCCTGAGATTTGAATGCGACCTATGCAAGGAATCTGAAGGACCCAGGTTATGTGTCCTCAAGGCGTTCTCCTTATGCCCACCTTTAAAAGAAAAGATTGGGAGGGTAAGGACAGTTATGTCCTTGGTTAGGTGCTCATGGTGGTGGAGGTTATGTGCTTGGTAAGACTGAGGGTTGCAACAGCGCAGTCCTCCACTCCCGTTACCAGGGAGTGGAGGACTGTGTGGAACTGGACGAATTACTGGACTAATATGACGACTTCTCGACCGTCCTACCAGCCTACTCAACCAAACGCAACCCAGATGCTGAGGCTATAGTCGACCTGGATAACTAGATTAAGGTGGGTGGTTTCTATAGTATTTTTACTGTAACTTGGCTTTATATTGATAGCTGTTGCATTTTAATTGTCCCTTTATACTTTACGCTTTACACTTTTCTCTCCAGTCTCTTCACTTTACTCTGTTTACCCTACTCTCTTCGCTTTACTCTTTTTCTTACTCCCATTACCTTACTGTCTTCCCTTTACTCTCCACTCTTTACTCTCTTCACTTTACTCTCTACGCTGAGGTGGTGGTTTCTATAGTACTTTCACTGTAACTTGGCTTCATATTGATATCCTTTGCTCTTGGAATGATTGACTGACTGATTGATTGACTGACTGATTGATTGATTGGTTGCTTGATGGATGGATGGATTTCCTATTACAGATGGGAGACCTGGTAAATTCCCGGTCCTTCTTCCTATGCAAGAAGTTTGATGATCTCAGCACGATCTTGCCTTCTTACTGACAGAAATGGGTAAGTGGTATAAGAAGCTTCGTAACATCTCTTCTTTAGCAATTTATTTTGCATGTATGTTATTACGGTGACGATTACAATTACAATTACGATGATGATACTTTTTATTGTATTTCCAGGTGGTGAAGGGCATCCTAAGTGTGGATGGTATGGCTGGTGTGGCCGCTGCTGTGGTATTGGCCAAAACACACTCTCTCCACAGCCTCTCCTGCTACTTCCTCTCCAAGCTCTCCTGCTCCCTCCTCTCCAAGCCCTCGTTCTCTCTCCTCTCCAAGCTCTCCTGCTCCCTTCTCTCCAACCTAACCACCTCCTTCCCGTCCAACCTCTCCTCCCTCCTCGCCAAGACCTGGGCAACAGTTACATCAGTCCCAGTCGTCAGACAGTAAGATTTCGGACACATGGAGATCTCGTAACGCCTTCTCTGTAGTATTTTCTCTTTCTTGGTATAAAGCAGTGGTACCCTTTTGACTTAATACGCAGGGCATCACAGGATTTTTTTTTTTTTTTTTTTTGATGTTAATGTCTGACACCCTGTGTATATACTCGTATGAAGAAGCCAATGTAACATCGTCGCCAAAATGAGCTTGTTTGATACGGCATTTGAACAACAAGGGTAACTGAGACTAATGACACAGTGCATGCTCATTACTGGATAGTACTAATAACAGTAGTAGTAGTGGTAGTAGTAGTAGTAGTAGTAGTAGTAGTGGTAGTAGTAGTGGTGGTAGTAGTAGTAGTAGTAGTAGTAGTAGTAGTCGTGGACATCGAAATTTTTAAATATCAGCTATATAAAGCTAGGAAAATGTGAAAGAGTGTTAAAATTATCGTGTGAGGGGAAGGAAGTGTGTGTGTGTGTGTGTGTGTGTGTGTGTGTGTGTGTGTGTGTGTGTGTGTGTGTGTGTAGGGACGGTTGGCGAGCGAGGTGTTGACCTGGGAGGTTATCAGGACTGCTGTCAATACCATACATTATATCATCAGCCACCCGGGACCCACCACCACATGTGCGCTGCCCCACACACCCACAATATAAGTATACCCCACCCCCACTTACAAAATACTTACCTCTCTGAAGCTTATTTTTCAATTATTAACTTTAACAAGGAAACGTGAGATGCCTGTCACACACCTCTTGCTCACTCCATTATCCTTAGAGCATTAACTCCATTTTCCTAACACATCAGCTGTTACCACACTCTGAAAGTTACCCACTGATCACTAGCACGCACACCACCTAACAATACGATTTATAAACACTGTATCAGACACTAAATATAAGAACAACTACCACTAACTATACAACAATCTCCTACATACACACCACCAACATAGCTATGTGGTATAGAAGTGTGGCATACAAAAACATTTAGGTAGGGAATCTTGCACCCTCCTTAGATGACACTGTAATGTAAACACATCATACATACAGACACACACACAATGACTGTTCTTAGATTATTATAAAACATATTGTACGTACATAGAATCTCATCATAAAAATATATAGCCAATCACAGTAGATAAGTCAATAATACAATAAGAAATAGCATAGTAATAATTAAAACTTTAATTTTAATATATAAAATTGATAAATATAACTTCAATTAAATAACAAATTTAAACATAGTACCCTAGTTTTAAATACACTATTATTATTCAATACAGTAGTAATAAGGGTAATTTTAATATAATATTAATATAATAGGGCTAATGTAAACTCCATAAAATTAAAAACTAGAACTACTTACTCAACCCTCTCAAGATTCTCTGTCACAATCTTGTAATCAAAAGAAATACTAAACAAACCTTGTTAATGCCGATGTGCCTTAGTAAACCTTGCCTCTATCTTACCCCACAACACACCACAACCACACATCACACATCACCTGTCACAATACCAACACACACACAGACACAGACACACACACACACACACACACACACACACACACACACACACACACACACACACACACAACACACACACACACACACTATCCCAACACCACACACCACACCACTCTCACCCCTATACCATAACATCTGAAGACCCAGTATCACTAAACAACACACACACACACACACACACCACCCTCACCTGTACACTGTAACGCCTGAAGACCCATTACCAATAAACAAGGCTCCACAGTATTGCACCACACCCATTGGCCACCTATTTAACCCTTAAACAATGAAGCGTTGTTTTACTTCATATCAAACTTTAAATACATAACAATATCAGTTCAGTCGACTATAAGTATAAGACAAACCAATTAGATATTAACTGATATGCAAAACTAGAGAAAAACGAGCAAATTGCTTAAGAACTTCGTCATATTATCTGAAAAATTGAAGTAAAACAAGTACATTCTTCATTTATATCACATCTAAATTTAAGAATCGTACAATAAAACAGTAGTTCTAGTAACATTATATTTAATTTTCATTTAAAAGTACTACAAAAAGTAGCCATAATTATTATTATTAATACTATACCACAGTTTAAAAACTTTATTAACACCATGGCCACGCCATGGTATTGTTGTCAGTGTTCCATTAGGCAGCATAAATGTGTGTGTGTGTGTGTGTGTGTGTGTGTGTGTGTGTGTGTGTGTGACTGGGGTTAAAATAATCTGGTTGTTTTTCATGCACCAAAGACTCAGTTTTTGCACCTATCAACCCGACAAAATCTTCCACAGGTATACCCACTTATGTTTAATAATACTCAACTTAATCCTGCATCATCGTTGAACATGCTTGGGGTTTCATTTGCTCGAGATTTGTCTTGGAAAGATCATATTACATCTCTTGTAAAATCTGCATCCAAGCGACTGGGTGTGCTAAGCCGACTCCATTCCTTCTTTGTCCCTGCACAATTGTTGACCATACAGGGGTTTTATCCGCCCCTGTGTGGAGTACAACTCTCATGTGTGGGGAGGCTCCCCACATACAGCTCTTCTCAATAGGGTGGAGTCAAAGGCTTTTCATCTCATTAACTCTCCCCCTCTTACTGACTCTCTTCAATCTCTGTCTCTTTGCCGCACTGTTGCATCTTTATCTCTTTTCTATCGCTACTTCAATGGTTACTGTTCCTCTGAACTGTCTGCATGCATTCCTCCACTTCTACAACGGGCGCGTAGCACCCGTCTAATAGCAAACTCTCACCCCTTTTCTGTCCAACTCTCTAATGCAAGAGTTAACCGTTACTCCCAGTCCTTCATTTATGCAACAGGTCAACTCTGGAACTGTCTCCCTCTGTCTGTATTTCCTGCTTCCTATGATCTCCAGTCTTTCAAATGCAGTGTGTCCAGGCATCTGGAAATGAATGGATCTTGAATTTGGCTCTCTCTTGTATTTTGTTTTTCTCTTGGAAGGAACAGTTTTGCAGGCTCATTGCCTTTGGTTCCTTCTTCCTCACATTAAAAAAAAATAAATAAAAAGGTGCTCATGTGCAACAAACAGGTCGCCGTGTACATACTGTAGGATGGGACCTTTCTGTATGAATGTGTTAGGCAATCACAGCTCACCAGAAGCAGCACATGACTGCTTCCAACATGGCAGGCGACAGATGGTGACATGGAAATTGATGGGGAGGTCATTGACATTATGCACGATCACACGGACATGCGTGGTCGTGAAAGACCCCGTGGTGATGCGAGGGATAGGGATGGACACCATAATGCGAGAGATATGGGTGTGCTGGGAGGGTTAAATCACCATGGGGAAGTGAATAGTAGTGAAGTTGGGGGTGAGGAACATCAGGAAGTTTATGATAGAAATGAAACTCAGGATGAAGACCACCATAGAGGAGTGCATGAAAGAGGGAATCATCCAAGTATTATACGTCCCCAGAACGGTCGTGACACAAACAACGAGGAAGCAGAACAGTCTCACAAGTCTGTGTGAGAAGGTCGTCCCACATACTGGATGGGCAAATCCTGAGAAAATGCAGTAACCTGGGTGAACACCACATATAATGAAATAGCTGGATGGTTGTCAAGTAACCTTTTTGAACCTCCCAAATGCAATGTCACAACTGACATGATCAAGGAAATCTCTCAGCTGATAGCCAATTACAACAATAACTCACCCATTGCCTCATTCTCTCTTAACCCTTGAACCGCGGGTGTCATTCCAGAATGACATCGACAATACTGGACCAAACTGCGGGTGTCATTCTGGAATGTTCGTGAATATTTTGAACACCGTGCATTTTTCCTGTGCGCAATTTGTCTCACGCAAGAGTAGCTGTCGAGTTCTTTCACGCCAGCCATCCCACACCTCCTTCCTCCCACCCCAAGGGGGCCCCCCCACCCCTGCCCTGACACGCATCAGTCAGTATCTGTCCAGCTCTGTGCGTGATAATGGCGCTCCATCCCGAGTCATCGTCACTCTCTTCCTCCTCGGAAATTATTAGTGCTAGTGTGCCTTCGACCTCTACACCGAGGAAGGAACTGCCGACGGCGAGGCAGAAGGGGATGAGCACCCCAGAAATTAGGACAGAGCTGGATAAAACTGTAAGTACAACTCTGGATTGTGGCAGTGAGAGTGATACACTTACGCAAGTAGTAGTGACGATTTTGCAGTGATTGGTGGTGAACCGTTTAGCATTGACAGTGACAGTGATGAAAGTGAACATGTTGTTTCCCCCTCACCGCCCCCAACTTACTCTGGGAAAGGGAAGGCGCCTATGGGGAAAATTGGTGTTGCACGTGGGAAGGGAGTGAAGCGTAAACTTACGTCTCCTACATCAGGCCCTAGCAAGCATTTCCCACCACTTTCCCGTTCCCCTAGCTCTATTGCCCTCACATCTTCTTCATCTTCTGCCATGCCCTCTCCTCAGTCTACATCATCTGAAGAATATGAATTCCCAGAGCCTGCACAGCAAGGCAGGCCGTGCAGGCCATGCAGGCAGGGTAAGCAGGGCAGGCCGGCCTAGAATAAAGGGGATGCGTGGCAGTAGGAGGGCAAAGCTGGGTGATAAGCAAGGTGATAAGCGGGGAAGAAAGGGTTGGATTTCACCACACACCAGGTCAGTAACCCCCCCGCCTGCCCCCCGGCCAGCTCCCTCACCCTCGCCACCCCCCCACTCACCACCCCCCCACTCACCCCCCTCCCGCTCACCTCCTGCCTCGCCTCCTGCCTCACCTATTGCCTCACCCATTGCCTCCACCTCAGCTCCTTCTTACGGGGAAACGAGTGCAATGCGACCTGCCACTTCCACTGAACCACGCACCGGGAAAGTGGATGCATTTGTTTGGTCTGACGGTGCTGATTTTATTTTCAGCCACACAATCCACCGTTTGACATGACAAATGCGGGAATACAGCCTACCTTCCCATGCAACGAAGGAGATGATTTTGTTGACTACTTCCTGGCCTTCATGGATGACGAAATCGTGCAGTTTGTCAGCGATGAGACCAATAGGTATGCAGGTCAGTGTGCAACAGAAGGGTTGGGACCTATTGGCTCACCAAAGCAAGTGTCGTGGTTGCCTGTCGGGATCCGAGAACTGTATGTGTTCTTTGCACTTATGTTCTTGATGCCCCATATCAAGAGACATGAGTTGGAGGAGTACTGGCTGGTTGATGACATTACTTCTATCCCAACATTCGGGAAGTACATGTCACGAGATCAGTTCCGACAGCTGCTAGGATACCTGCACTTCGCTGACAATGGAAACCCGTCCCAAACTGACCCTTTGTGGAAAGTGAGGGATTTTCTCAACAGGATTAGGGATCGATTTATGCGATATTTCCGTCCTATGCAAAAAGTCGTCATAGATGAATCCCTGGTATTGTTCAGAAGATGTCTCAAATTCATGCAGTACATCCCCAGCAAACGCCACCACTTTGGGGTAAAGTTCTTTGTGCTGTGTGACTGTGAGACGGGGTATATCCTTGATTTCGTGATCTACTCTGCAAGCACAATGGACGTGGACAGGAAAGACCCCCTTGGCTTCTCTGGCTCCGTTGTAAAAGTGCTGATGGAGAAGTATTTTGGTGGGAATCATGTGCTGTACACAGACAATTATTACACAGCACCGAAACTCTCCAAATACCTGGCTGAACACGGCATTGGCACTGTTGGCACTGTATGGAGCCATAGGAAAGAGTGGCCAAGTTTCCCAGAAGCATCATCCTCATCCAAGGGAGATGTGCACCTGAAGAAGTCAGACAAGCTTCTGGCAATCAGGTGGCATGACAAGAAGGTCGTGAGTATGCTCAGCACCATCCACAAGGGGGAATTGCAGAGAACTGGGAAGGTCAGCTACAGGACGGGAGAGCCAATCATGAAGCCCGATGCCGTCATTGACTACAATATCAACATGAGACTTGTTGATAAGTCTGACATGATGATTGGCGAAATAGACTGTCTCAGGAGAAACACCCGATGGTACAGGAAGGCTAGCCTGCACATGCTCGATATGTGCATGCTCAACGCCTTCCTCCTCTACAAGACACAAGTCGGGGGCATAAGGCAACCATCCTGAGACAGTTCTCCAAGACTGTCGTGCAGCAGCTGCTTGCACGATTTGGTCAGGTGACGGCATTGATCCCAAGGCGACACTCTGACACACAACCTGACCGACTTGAGTGCCGCAATTACATGAGCCAGCACCAGCTTGTGAAATTGCCTCTTACCGCAGGCGGCAGGTTGTCACAGGGCCGTTGCAGAGTATGTCATAACACCACACGGAGGCCTCGGACGAGAAAAATGAGCACACACCAGTGCCAGGAAAGCCAAGTCGCTCTCTGTGTGACTCCGTGCTTTGCCGAGTACCACTCTCTGAGTAAATACTGACAGTGACAGTGATATACAGTGATGCGACAGTGACGTGCTTTACCAATAATTGTATAATGGATAATGTAGTAATAAGGGATATTTTGCCTAGAACACAATGTAAATATTGGCCAGTATAATAAGTGATATTGTAATAAGAGAATCTGCGGCACTGCTGTGATTCTGTGATGCGACAGTGACGTGCTTTACCAATAATTGTATAATATAGTAATAAGAGATATTTTACCTAGAAAATTATGTAAATATGGCCAGTATATAAGTGATATGGTAATAAGAAAATCTGTGGCACTTGTGTAATTCTGTGATGCGACAGTGACGCAATATAGTAATAAGTGCAGTGTAAATATAATGTATATTGCCCAGATTATATGTAAAATAGTAATAAAAGTTAGAAATAATGAAAACATCGCCGCTAACCAAACGTCAGTGAGCGTGTGATGCCCCAGTGAAGTGCGGGCAATTACAGTGCCTTTTACCTACCTCATTGAACACAGAGTGGGTGTTTATCGTATGTGCAGTGTTCATATATGTTTATAGTACTATTATCAGAGAGTGGTTGGCATTTGGTACTGGTGTGTGGGGCGTAAAATAGTGATTTTACACCCCTCACTTCTAACGGCACTGCCCGTCCTGTAAAAGTCAACAAAGTCATGAAACCTACATCAATGCAAAGCTGAAGGTTAGTACTTTCTAATGGTACCTTATTTTTTTCTCTAGCTTTATTCTGTGCAGAGTTATTAAGGTTTAAAGGTTTGTTTACATTTGGCTGAAACCCCCAGGGGAGAGGACAGTCGCGGCAAAACAATGCCCGCGGTTAAAGGGTTAAGGTCCTTACACTGATACCACATCTCTTCCTCAACATGACCCGCCCAAGAGAAAATATTAAGACAACCAAAGGCGGTTTGAAACATGGAAAAGAGGTGAAATTAACAACCTATTTGAGGAAGCAAGGGCCTTGCAAATGAGAATAAACAACCGAGGCAGAAGAAATCAGAATACCAACGATGTGGCAAGGATTTTTGGCAACAAGATGAGACAGAGGAAGGTCTCGATGGCAACAAGATCCCTGTCTGCTGAATCACCACACGAAGTACTTGACCTGACAGATGAAACAATGCAACAACTTAAAACACCCAACTGCACGACAAGCAAGTGCCCAGTCAAAGCTTGACGGCAAATACACTCCTCCCAATCATATCATATATGACAGGATAACTGGAGATATGGTGTGGCGGAAGGCAATGCACACACAGGGAGAGTCAGAACCATCAGGCCTGGATGCAAAATCTTGGCGAGTAATCCTCAATAACATCAAGTTTGGGAAGGCAGCAACAGACCTATTTAACACCATTGCCTCACTGGCGAGGAAGCTGGCTTCAAGTCAGTGCAGTAACATCGAAGCACTGACGGCTTGCAAACGAATCCCCCATGATAAGAATCCTGGATGCAGGCCCATCGCGGTGGGTGAAACCTTAAGATGGATTATAGAAAAATGCATCATGGAGGTGGTGAAAGATGATGTGAAGCAGGCAGTTCGCAACCTCCAAGTGTGTGCAGGCCAGCAGGCAGGAGGTGAGGCAGCAGTTCACTCCGTGAGGAAAATATATGAGGAGAGGACTGTAAGGCAGTATTATTAGTTGATGCCTCAAATACATTTAATTCCATCAACCGGGAAGCAATGCTGCACAACATCAAGGTTAAATGCCCAGCATTTGCCTAATATGTGGAAAACACCTACAAAGAACCAGCAGACCTCTACATTGTGGGTAAGACAGCTGCTCACGATGTTGGTGTAATCCAGTCCACAGAAGGAACTACCCAGGGGGGGACCCAGCTGGCATGGCTATGTATGCCCTGGCAATGACAATACTACAACAACAGATCAAATACGAGGCCACCAATGTATAACAGGTAGCTTATGCAGATGATCTCACGGGTACTGGCAAGGTGGAGAATGTGAGGAAATGGTGGGAACCTGTAACATCTCATGGCCGTAAAATAGGTTACTACCCTAATGCAAGTAAGTCCATCTTGATTGTGAAACCAGCTTACTATCAAGATGCACAGGAAGCATTTAGAGGCACAAAAGTGTTAGTGACCAAGGAAGGTCGGAGGCATGTAGGTGCTGTGATTGGAACTAAGGAATTCAAAGACAAATGTGTGAGTGATAAGGTAAAGACATGGGGAGAAGAAATTCATACACTATCAAGCCACATAAAAACAGAACCCCATGCAGCATACAGTCCATTTACCTATGGTGTAAAGCACAACTGGACCTTTGTGATGTGGACCATACCAGACATCGAGTTGCTGCTACAACCACTGAAAGATGCTATCAGGGATTCATTCCTCCCATCTCTAACCAATGGCCACATCCCCACACCAGAAGAGAGAGACTTTCTAGCACTACCACCCAGGATGGGAGGCCTTGGCATTATAAAGCCAGCAGCCGTGGCAAGCTACGAACACAGAAATTCACTCAGGCTCACTGAATCCTTGTCACAGTGGATTTGTGCCCAGGTTGAGACGAGTGAAATTGACCACCAAAGGCAGAAAGACATAAAGACATAGATAAGCAAGGAGCGTGAAGCAAGACAAACGGACCAGCTGCAGCACATAATCGAACATCTAACACCAGACTAGTGCAGAAGAGTTGAAACTGCACAGGAGGCTGGGGCATCAAACTGGCTCACAATTCAGCCTCTCAAAGCAAAAGGCTTCCACTTCAACAAACAAGAATTTATTGACACCATAGCCTTGAGATATGGGTGGCCAATAGAGAACCTACCTCAACACTGTGCCTGTGGCACTGCCTTTGATGCAAACCATGCAATGGTATGCAAGAAAAGAGGCTTTGTTTGCATCCGACACTATGAAGTACGCGACCTCACTGCCAAAATGCTGCAGGAAATATGCCATTATGTCACGACTGAGCCAGCTCTGCTACCCGTGGACGACGAGCACTTCACCCACAGAACAGCAAACACATCAAATGATGCAAGAGTGGATGTCAGTGCTCGAGGTTTCTGGACACGTGAGCAGAGGACGTTCTTCAACGTCAGGATATTCGATCCCATGGCAGCATGTCATCGTGAACTGTCTCTTGAAGCTGCACACAAAAGGAATGAACGAGAAAAAAATAGAAATTATCAAGAAAGGATCCAACATGTGGACCACAGTCGATTCACTCCTCTTGTGTCCACAACATCAGGTGGGATGGGTGAGTCCAGAGGCGGTGAGATTCTACTCGAGACTGGCAGAGGTTCTTTCTGAGAAGAAACGTCAACCGCAGAGATCTGTTATGGCCTGGATGAGATGTCGACTGCCATTCTCCCTTGTGAGGTCTGCTCTGCAATGTCTCAGGGGCACAAGATCATCAGCCCTCAAACCTGTCTCTCTGGCGGGAATAGATTACGAAACTACAGTGGTCGAGAGTCGCATAGACCAGCGACTCCAATTGTTTAATGTCTTTATTTACGCTTTATAATTATTAATAAATATAAAATAAAATAATAATAGTAATAGTAGATGGTTGGTAACCACGGCTGTTGGCGTGCTTGGGGCCAACGGATTGTAATATGAGGGCTACTGTTAACCTGCACATTACAACTCCAAATGGTGAACTGTATTTGGAAGGCTGGTTTTGGTCTTCACAATATAATTCCCCAATGGATGGAGGTGATTTTATGAAAAAAAAAAAAAAAGTAGTACTAGTAGTAGTAGTTGTTGTTGTGCTCATAACTGGATAGTGGTAGTATTAGTAGTAGTAGTAGTAGTAATGGTGACAATGATGATAATGACGATGATTACTATGATGGTGATGGTGATAATGATGACTATGATGATCATGCTGACTGATGATGATGATGATGATATTGCAACTATGCACATTCTGTTCTAACCTGATATTGTCTACAAATAAACGGTTACCTTGTTCCATTACCCTCTGTAGTACTGATAGGCTTGAGAAATACATATAAATGACATTAATATCCAGTAAAGAGTCAGTACTGTTTTTATTCTAACCTGACCCAGATTTTCGCCCATTTGCAGCTTATTTCACGTAGCACAGTGGCAGTGACAATACTACGGCTCTTCATCCTTTCTATAGCACTTCTTCGTCACTACCATCATATTCGTGTTAATCTCTTGTTACAGATCAGCGGTTAAAATAGAGATGACAATTTTTAAGCCAAGTTAGAGTAAAAAGAGCACGGTAGCGATAACTTATTTTCTCTTACCATAGACATTGTGAAATAAAAATTGGTGGTTTTAGTAAGCGCCTCACTTCCAAAACGTGCCGTATTTTATTTATTTATTTTTTTTTTTGTATTTTACTTTTGTTTACTTCAGTAGATTTTAGTCAGCTTCGTAGAGGCGGCTTGAATTGAGCGTATTAAATATTTCTTTATTAACCCTTCCTGTACGAGAGATTATTCCTAACTCCAATATAATCCCCTCGCTCTAGCAATTTTGATATTAAACTACATAAATGAAATGAAGACTGAAAAAAGAAGAAAGTTAGGCGGGGTCTGAAAATTTGGGTGCAACATCTTTGAATAAAATGTAAACTGATTCGTAATCCGTCACTTTATAGATTTTTTGAACACCAAGATCTGCAACAGTATTTTCTGAGGATAAAACATATTGATCTTAATATTACGTTCCAACCTCCGATGACTTTCTGAAGCTTAATTCTGCTTCTATACTTTTTTTTTTCTTCGTCTCGAGACATATTTTTCATCTCAAATGATTCTCGTGGGACTTTTTTTATTCCTTGGTGGATTTTTCGAAACTGAACAGGTTACATACAGCCTTTATAAACCATTTCACTACTCGGGGGGCTGTCCTAAGCTGAATAAAATCGTCTGGAAGCAACAAGAATGACGGAAATATGACATTGGAGAAACGGGCTGGATATTAATAATGAAGTTAGGATGGAAGTGAGTAACTTGAAGAAATCATGCCACTGCTGAAAGTTTTATATCCAGGAGGTAAAGCACGGTGAAGATGAGGTCAGCATAAGCCTATTGTTTTCACCATAACGTGATTCTGATTTTCGTTTTTTTTTTTTTTTTGTAACTTGATTCACATAGGTCAATGACTACTACATAACTAGATTTTAAAAAAAAATAAAAACTGCTCTATATCCATTCAATAGCATAACTTCTTGACTAGCATCATATTCTAGTCCATTGTTGCAATTCGTCATGTAGGAGGGAGAGAAGTCAATTTTAGGACAATGTGAAAAAAAAAATAGTGTTGGAATGATATTAAAGAAAATTTTACTCAGCGTGATAAAAACGAGTCTTTGGTCTCGAACTGGAGCTCGATGAACCATAGAAGCTTTGAATCCCGTTAGTCACCCTCCAACCGTGCGAGTGGGAGGAGGTGCAGAAGTTTGCATGGACAGCAGAGACTCAGAGAGCCTTCAGTGAATTTCAGCATGCGTTGGCAAGCTCTCCAGTATTGTTGTACCCTGATCAGAGTCAGCCATTTAACTTGAACTGCGACGCTAGTGACCGTGGTATTGGTGGATTCCTGTCGCAGAAGAAGAATGAAAAAGAGTATGTGGTAGCATATTACAGCAAGAAGCTCAGCCCACTGGAGCAGAACTACTCTGTGGCCCGTAAGGAGCTCTTGGCAGTGATGAAGAGCCTTGATTTCTTCCATCCCTACCTGTGTGGGTCAACTTCATTATCAGGACAGACCATGCAGCACTCAAGTGGCTGAAAATGCTTAAGAATCCGGAAGGACAACTGGCACGCTGGCTCGGGAAGCTAGACCAGTACAATTATGAGGTGCAGCACGTCCTGGGTGGGTACATGGCAATGCTGACAGCCTGAGTCATTGACCTTGTGATCCGGAATGCTGGCAGTGTAGTAAAAAGGAAGATCATAGTAAAATATGCAGTCATACTGCGGTGACAGGGCCAGCATCAGATGGAGAAGACCTAAAAAGGATGCAGATGGATGATGCAGTTTTACAACCAGTGCTAGAGTGGCTGCAACAGAGTACAGTGCAACCATGTTGGGAAGAAGTTTCCAGGTTAAGCTCTGTGACCAATGGCTACTGGAGTCAGTGGGACCTACTTTGTTTGAACAACGGACTACTGAAGTGTCAGTGGGAGACACCTGATGGCCTCAGCAAGTATTGGCAGCTGGTGGTTCCGAAGAAGATGAGGTCCGAGATCTTGGACGAGTCCTATAACCAGATCACTAGTGGGCACCTGAGGGTGAAGAAAACTCTAAGCCAGCTGCAACAGAGATTCTACTGGATTGGCATGTGTCAGGATGTTGAAGAGTGGTGTTGGGCCTGTGATGTGTGTTGTGCCAAGAAGGGATGCAAGAAATGTGGTTGCGCCCCTCTCCAGCTGTACCAAGTGGATGCACCGATGGAAAGAGTCGCGGTGGACATTGCTGGACCTCTGCCATTCACTGAAACAGGGAACCGGTACATATGTGTCACCATGAACTACTTCACAAGTTGGCCAGAAGCCTATACCGTCCCCGATCAAGAGGCTGCGACTGTTGCTCAGGTGTTGGTCGACCATTTTTTCTGTCATTTTGGGGTGCCACAAGAGCTACATTCAGATCTGGGTATAAACTTCGAGTCTGGTGTATTGCATGAGTGCTGCAAGTTATATTGAAGACCAGGACGACCCCACTGATGCCACAGTCAGATGGGATGGTGGAGAAATTCAACTGGACCCTAGGATAAGAACTGGCCAAGTACTGCATAGATGGACAAACAGAATGGGACCAGGAATTACCTGCATTGCTGATGGCATATCGGTCTGCATCCCATGAGTCTACCAACTACATCCCTGCAAAACTGATGTTGGACCACGAGTTATGCTTACCTGTTGACTTGTTAATGGGAAGACCATCTGGTGAAGAGCTGCCTACAGATACCAGTGGCTATGCGAGGCACCTTCAGGAAGGCTGTCTGAGGTACCTCATCCAGTGCGAGGAGCCCTCAAGTTTTCAGGTGATGAAGTATGCCAAGGCAAGTGAAGTGAGCTTCAAGGATAGTGGCCAAGTCTGGTTATACAATCCTCAGCGAAAGAAAGGACAGTCACCGAAGCTGCAGAGTCCATGTGATGGGCCTTACACTTTGTTGGACCACCTATCAGACATAACACATCGGATTCGGGGAGCCAGGAAGTCTCGCTGAAAGGTGGTACACATGAACCGTCTGTATCAGTACCATGGGCCAGGACATTTCAGCTGGGACGTCTCCGAGGAATTGTGCTCTCCTGCAGCTGAGGATGTTGAGGAGGACCATGGAGCTGAAGTGCAAGATGATGGTGACAGTTTCCTGAGGGAAGAAGTGAATTGGGAAGAGGACCAAGACCTTCCTGGAGAAGTGGACTGTGTGGAGGAGCAAGGACACCATCAGAAGAGGAATAGAAGAAGACCTGATAAGGGGAAAGATTATTTTGTGTATAGTTAGATGTTTCATTAGGATTAAGGTTTATGTTTGTTTATATTGTGTAGTTTTGTCGGGACGACAAAGGACTAAGGAAGGGGTAGTGTTAAGATGCAAGATTTGCCAGCTAGGTAGTCGAGCAGCTTCTCAACGTTTCCCAATGTTTACCGTAGGCAAGTTCCGGTATGAGTCAGAGATGCCAATTTGCCTGCTGTTTGTGAGAGTAGTTTTTTTTTTTTTTTTTTTTTCTTTTTAATGAGTGGAGGAAGGAAAAACAAAGGGAAAAAATAAGTCCATGTGCCTAAAGGCATCCTCCATTCATAAAATACTTATAACAATTTGATTTAAAATCGAGAGGATTAAATGTATGTGGGAAGCTACTCCCAGGAAGTGAATTCTGGAGAGTAGTAGTTCTGGGGATAAATGAATTTTGATAAGCAGAGGTTCTGCATTGTTGGGGAGAAAGTGTGAGTTCATGGGCGCTCCCAGCTGCCCGAGTATTTCGGGAGATAATGTGAAGGGGAGGCACAATTGAAGCCAGTTCGTTAGAGCACTTACGGTAAAAATATCGATAAAATAGAGCTAAAGAAGCAACATCTCAACGTACTGATAACAGAGGAAGGTCCTGCGTTATGGCAGGATTATTGATTAATCTAATGGCTTTATTCTGAAATATGTCCAACTGCCTCAATGCAACTGCTCCACATCCACTCCACAGTGGTGAACAGTATTCGATCTGAGAACGCACATGACTTTTGTATATTGTGGCCATCTGCTCGTCAGTGAAGAACTCACGAACACTCTACATAAGTCCCAGTTTTTTAGAAGCATTTTTGGCAAGGGATTTAACATAAGCTGTCCAGCTTAGGTTGGGGTTTAAAGTAACACCTAGGATATCAATTGTAGTGGATATGGGAATACTGACATCATTTAAAATTATGTGAGAGTCTGAGGGATTCCTTCTATTGGAGAAATTTATGTATTTAGTTTTCTGAGCATTAAATGAGAACAGATTTTTTTGTCCCCATTGATTAATTTTAGAAAGATCCTGGTTCAGAGAAATTGTTGTGTTTATCTGGAAATTTAATATATCAAATTGTGTAAAGGAGGTATTAAATGTTAAAGAACTATGAAGGGTCGAGTCATCAGCATAAGAGTGTACTGGGTTGTGCGTGACAGTTAGGTCATTTATATGAATTAGAAAGAGAGTTGACACCAAAACTGATCCCTGAGGTGCCCCAGCATTTATGAAATGAAACTGAGAATAAATTCCATCTACCATGACCCGTTTTTTCTACTATAAAGGTAAGAAGAAAGTAGAGGAACCAGTGATGCAAGGCCATATTGTGACATCTTAGACAATAAGGCCTGGTGCCATACTCTGTCAAATGCTTTTGAAATATCAAGTGCTACTTATTTTGTAAGTTGTGCATTAATTTTTATGCTCTTTCTCAATAATGATTTTTTTTACGTGATTGTTAAATTGTGAAATATGATTTATGATTGTATGCTAAATAATTTAGAGTGTTTTGCAATGTGGGAGAGCTCTGGAATGTTTTGGTTGTCTCCGAGTTGGTAACTGTTGCTGCTAGGGGCAGGTACAGGACCAACACGTCCTAGAATGTTGGAGAAACAAGGAACGTTATATAAGGATGGGGAAGAGACTAGATGAAGTTCAGTCGGTGTTCAGTTCAGTTTGAATGTAGTGCAGTGCCAGAGCAATGTCAGTGTAGTTTGTATATTTTCGGTACTTGTGAAAACAGTGAAATGTTGGTGGCAAATAGCGAATAGTTACTAAAGTTTGTATATCATCAGAACTTGTGAAAATAGTGAAATGTTGTCAAGCATTAAGTTTAATTGCAGTTAGTAAAGTTTGTATAGCTCCAGTGCTTGTGAGAATATTGAAGTGAAGTTCGAAAGCATTAAGTGTATTTGGAAAATGAAGACAGTGAATTTAAGAAGCCAGTGTTTATTTACGATGCCTGAGCCGATCCTATGTACTGTACTATTGGCCACAAATATTCTTACATGCTTCAGATTTATCTCTCCCAGATTCTATCTGGTAACACTGACTCCATGACCAGATGTACGATATCCTATGTTCCGCACCTCAACTTCCCCCCTCATACTTCTTGCTATTTATTTACTTTCTATGAATATTATTAATCCATCCATTCAGCCGAAGTTTATTTGCTCAGATATTACTTTAAAGTGTGAAGAGAACTGGTCTCTCCTCCTTCCCCTCCTTTTATCCCCCTCCTTCCCTCTCTCCCTCGCTCTCTCTCTCTTCCTCTCTCCTACAATACTTCCTCCCTCCTTCCCTCCCTCTCTCTTGTTCTCCCTCCCAGAATCCTCTTATTCTCTTTCCCCATACCCCCTTCTCTTTGTCTAGCTGTCTGTCTGCCTCATATGCTATGACTCAAATACCCAGGTGGCAGAGCTCGGTTCCTTGCTACAAGTATTTTTCCCACTCCTACAGAAAAGTTTTATCCCGTATTTCAGAGTCGTTTCATGGCGAACTCTTCATACTTCTCGTCCAGTACTCTTCCATATTTCGTATAAAGCTGGAATGAAGTTGATGTTATCTACAGTTGTGTATAGGATATGGATATTAAATGGATAATAAGGGTGTGAGTATTTATTAATGGAGTAAGTTTCCTTAAAATATTATGGAAATACTACTCTAAAAATGCATTGGTAACAGTCCTCTAGTGTAAAGAAAAGATGTTTCTACGTAACGTAACAACCAAATGTGTTTTATCAAAACCTATGAATTACCGGACAGTCTGTGCAGAGAAATGTTTGTAATGGATCGTTCCTCCTGAAATTAGCGATAACCCCCTGTAGCCTGTCAGAGACAGAGGTAACACGTCTGTACAGCATAACTACAGTTCTTTAATTTCTTCTGAATAGTTCCCACTTAGCCATCATGCGTTGTTGGAAGTGTTGGAGTGTTCTATTCGGCGCTGGTACCCACAAATAAACGATACTACCCAGTCATCGCTGGGCTTCAGGTGTTCCGCCAGTTGCTGTCTATTGGACAGAGTGAAGTGAAGTGGGGTAGGACTCTGGTTTTGTGGTGCGGTGGTGTAAGACTGTGGTTGGGTAGGATGCCATGGAGTATTATCGGGGTTGGGTGGGGTTCATTTGGGTAGGATCGAAGTTGGATGAGTTGCAGTGGGGTAGGATCGTTGGTGGGTGTAGTGCAACGGCGTATGTTCGAAGTTGGGTCGTGTGCAGAGTGGTAGGATCGGGGTTGGGTGGGGTGAAGTGTGGAAGGATAGGGGTTGAGAGGCGTGCAGTGGGGTAGGATCGAGTTTGGTGGAATGCAGTCTGGTAGGATTGAGGTTGGGTGGGGTGCAATGGGCTAGGATTGGGACTGACAAGGGTGCGGTGTGGTAGGATCTGGGTTGGGTGGAGTGCAGTGTGGTAAGATCGGCTTGGGTTGGGTGTAGTGAGGTAAGATTGTGGTTGAGTGGGTGCAGTGGGATAGGATCTGGGTTGGGTGGGGTGCAGTGTTGTAGGATCTGGGTTGGCTAGAGTGCAGTTGGGGAGGTCCGTGGTTGGGTTGGGTGCAAAGGGATAGGATCAGGGTTGGGTGGGGTGCAGTGTGGTAGGGTCGAGGTTGGGTGGGTTGCAGTGGGGTAGGATCTTGGTTGTAAGGGGTGCAGTGAGGTACGGCAGGGTAGGAAAGTTGTTTGGTGGACATCAGTGCGGTAGGGCCGAGGTTAGGTGGATTTCATTGAGCAGAAGAGAGGTTTGGCAAGGTGTGGTTCAGTAGGAGCAGAACTGAGTGGGGTGGAATGGGGTATGATCGGGATTACAGTATTTGGGGTGCAGGGGGTTGGAATGATTTTGGGTGGAGTGGAGTGGGGTAGGAAAGGGGGTTGTTGGGTGTAGGGGGTTGGAATGAGGTTGAGTGGGGTGCAGTGTGGTAGGAGTGGGATTGAATGAGGTTTAGTGGGGTAGGATCAGGAATGTGTTGGTGCACGGGGTTGGAGTGGGGTTGGTTGGGGAGTGACATTAGTTTGAACAAAAAAAGAAATAATAATTCTTTCTAAGTCTGGATGTTAATAATGACTATGTTTTTCCTGTTGTCCTGAGAGGGTTTTCTTCAGCTTTTTGAAATCGTCTTAAGCCTAGGAAAGAGTAGGAGTAAGAAATGATGTCAGCAGATTGAGTACGCTGTGTTGTAGGCACCCCGGATCGAGTCGCGGAGGTGCCCGAATGTTTTTATATCATGCAGACTTTTTATATTTTAATGTTACTACCTCCACACGACTTCATGTAGCCATGGGTAGCTTTACATTATGGAAGGAATCAGTGAAATGCATACCTAATCCCTCCAGTTTGATAAATAACAGATATGTGTCCTCGTAATTCTCACATTCCACTCACAAGATGGCGCTACCTCTGCATTGCTGCAAAGGGATTTGCTCAATCAGACGAAACTGCTCTTTTTTCTCTAACTTGCCCTAGAATTGCCAGCTCTCCATCTTGAATGCTGAGTCATAACTCTAGACAAACTGGGCAGGATTTTTCACCTTCAGTGTAGCTTATTTCCCATAGCTCAGTGGTAGAATCAGACAGTACTACGGTCCTGCGTCCTTTCCGTATCATTCCTCCTTAACTAGCGTCGTATGCTAGTGTTAATACATTGCTACAGGTCAGAAATCAAGATGCAGAGATGGCAAATGCTTTTTCCGCCAAACTAAAGTGAGTACAGTATTGTATTATCTCTTTCAGGCTCCTCTGACTCACTCTCAGCCGAATAACATAGTCCCCCCCCCCCTCCCATCAGCTGGACATAGAGTACACCCGAGCTTTAGAGGGTTGTCTTAAACATTTGTCAGCCATCTGATGCTTGGCACAATTCTAGTGTCATTCCAGTTGAACCAGACGATTTTATTCACCTAAGAGCAAATCATAGGAGCCTGAGAGAGTTTATAAGGTCATTAACCCCTGCATGACCAGCACAACTCTTCCGTATTCTTTTCAGCTGATGTCACGCTATTTAGTACAGCCGACCAGCACAACTCTTGCATATTCTTTTCAGCTGATGTCAGGCTATTTAGCACAGCTGCGTGGGTCATAGAAGTCTGAGAGACACGGTAAATGAAAATAACACAGGGAGGTAATAAAAGTATTGTAAATTCTTTATTAATAAGGTAAATAAAAATATTGTTCCAGTTTTTATTTGCTCCCTGTGTATACTCTAAGTGGCTCTGGATTTAACAACTCTTCTTTAGACACATTATAAACATTACTCCTCAGTATTCCTTTGATTCTTACTGATAAATAACTAAAATACAGTACAAGTTTCAGGCGCCATATTAGTGTGTTCACAGTGGACCAGTGAGTACAGCAGCAGCATGCCAGTGTACTGGACCTGGGTTCGATTCCCCGGGCCGATAGAGGAATATTTAAAAAACATGGCGGTGTCTGTAGTGGCCTGCCATTAGACCCGGACTTGACTCGCGGCTGACATAGAGGCATATTTGTGGCAGTTTGGCAGTCACGTAGTGATCTGCTTGTGGTGGGGTGTGAGGGGTCAGTCACGTAGTGGCCCACCTGGGGGAGGGGGAATGTAAAAGTAGATACACACACACAACTATACAACACATACACTAACACCAGACAGGTACAGCTTTACATGACAGGCACACACACACTACTCCACACAAACACACACCTGCTGAAAACACACACACCCTTACTCACACAAACACTGTTACATAAGGCTCACCAACTGTTACACAAGACACACACTAACACAATACAGGCACAAACACTTGCTGAAGACACAAACACACACAGTTACATAAATAAGGTAAACACACACACACACACACACATAATTACATCACACACACACACACACACACAGGGAACATATGCATAAGTGTAGGTAGGGGGAAAGGAAGGGGGTTTTATTTAGAAGTCCAAAAACCCTGTATATGTTTTTTGGACTTCTAAATAAAACCCCTTCCATTCCACAACTTTCCTTATCCATATGTTCTCTGTGCATGTAAGTATATGTGTGTGTGTATATGTGTGTGTGTGTTCTTACCTAATTGTTCTTACCTAATTGTATCTTTACAGGAATGAGTCAAGCTCGTACTGTCCCGTGTCTTAAACCATATTTATCGTACATATCCTTAAATTTGTGAATTGTTTTGGCACACACTATTTCATTCGGTAGTGCTTTCCATTGATCAATTGCTCTGTATTGGAAAATGAATTTCCTTACGTCTTTATCACCTCTCTTCTTATGCAGTTTTTTGCAGTGTCCTCTTGCTGATCCTTCTCCATATGTTAAGTAATCATTTATGTCTGTTTTCTCCTTTCCTGATATGCATTTATATAGCATTATCATGTCACCTCTTTTCCTTCTCTCCTGTAGTGTTGGTAGATTCAGTTTATTTAGTCTTTCTTCGTAGCTTAGGTCCCTTAAGCTTGGTATCCATCTTGTAGCGGCCCTTTGAACTTTTTCAATCTTGTCTATGTGTTTTTTGAGATGAGGACTCCAGACTACTGATGCATATTCCAGGGTTGGTCTAATGAATGATGTTATTATCCTTCTTAGCATGTCTTCATTTATGTATGTGAATGCTATTCTCATATTTGCAAGCAGTGTATACATGTTCCGTACCTTCTCGCAGATGTGGTCAGCCGGAGATAGTCTGTTATTGATAATCACACCTAGGTCTTTCTCTCTTTCTGATGTGTATAGGGTTTTATTTCCTAACTTATAATCCCAATCAGGTCTTTTTCCACTTTTACCAAACTTGATTTCATGACACTTGTCCACATTGAATTCCATTTGCCATGTACTACTCCATTCATGAAGTTTATTTAATTCTTCTTGTAGCACTTTACAAGAGTCTGTGTTAGTAATTCTCCTTTGTATTTTTGCATCATCTGCAAACATATTCAGATAGCTCTCATTTCCAGTGTTACTGTTTATATCATTTATATACACTAAAAACATGATTGGTGCCAGCACTGAACCCTGTGGTACTCCACTAGTCACTTCTTTCCATGATGAGTAGTTTCCTCTTAGTACTGTCCTCATTTCTCTTTTTATGAGAAAATCTTGCATCCAACAAAACAGTTTGCCTCGAATTCCTCCTTGATGGTACAGTTTCCATAAAAGTCTTTGGTGTGGTACTGTGTCAAAAGCTTTCTTGAAATCTAAATAGATACTGTCCACCCATCCTTCCCTTTCCTGTATTGTGTTTGTTACTCTGTCATAGTAGCTCAACAGATTAGTAACACATGATTTTCCTTTTCTGAAACCAAACTGTCTTTCTGTTATCATACTGTGTTCTTCTAGATGATTTACCCAAGCTTTTCTTATAAGTTTTTCTAATACCTTGCTTACAACACTGGTCAGTGATACTGGTCGGTAGTTGAGTGGATTTTGTCTATTTCCTTTCTTGAAAAGGGGACAATATTTGCTTTTTTCCAAATATCAGGTAGTTTACCTTGACTCAAGGATTTCTTGAAAATTAAAAATAATGGTTTACATAACTCGTTTGCACATTCTCGTAATACCCAACATGAAATTTCATCAGGACCACTTGCTTTTCCTCTGTCTAATCTACTTAACTCCTCCTGTATTATTTTTTCTGCTATTTGTATATCTGGTAGCATGTGTGGACATGCGTGTTCCACATAGTCCTCCTCAAAATTTTTTTCTTCTGTAAAAGCTAATTGGAAATTCTTATTTAGTGCTTCACAAATATCTTTCTCTTGTGTATAAGTGATTCCCTCGTCCGTAATGGATTGTATTATATCTTTTACTTTAGTTTTGCTTCTGATATAGCTGTAAAACAGCTTTGGTTGATCACTACTTTTATTTATTATATCCTCCTCAAACTGTTTTTGGGCTTCCCTCCTTATTCTTGTATAGTCGTTTCTTGCCTGTTTGTAATTATTATACGCCCTTTCACTATTGTGTCTTCTGTATCTATTCCACAACAAATCTCTTCTTTCTTTTGATTTTTTACATTCTGTATTGAACCATTTCTGTATTTTCTTATCTGCTTCTTTGTGCTGTGGGATGTACTTCTGGACTCCTATTTCATAAAATTCACAAAAATTTTTATATACAGCATTTAAATCTTGTCCTCTAAGCTCATTTTCCCAATCAACTTCTAAGAAATACTTCTTTAGGTCTTGATAATTTCCCTTTTTGTAGTTTAGGCTCTTTTTGTAACTATCATTGCTGTTTACTATGTCATATGCTATCCTGAAGTTATAATTTAGTACTGCATGATCTCTTTTGCCGAGTGGAGGGTGATATATTAAACTGTCAATATCATTTTCTTGCCTTGTAAATATTAGATCTAGCACTGAAGGTACATCAAGTCCTCTTTTTCTGGTGGTTTCCCTCACATGTTGCGTTAAGAAAAATTCTTGTACGAGATCCAGGAGCTTTTGATCCCAGCAGCTTTCTTGGCTATTTATATCTAGAGTATTCCAATTTATATTTGTATTGAAGTCCCCAGTTAGTATAATTCTTTCCGATTTCTCTTCCATTTTATGTAGCAATGATCTTACACTCTGAATTGTACTCTCTGCCAGGTCCTCATATTCGTCTCTTTCCCATGTGTTTGATCTGGGTGGCATGTACAAATTGGCTACGATTACTTTACCTTCAGATGTGTCGATCTCTACTGCAATCAGTTCTACTTGTGATGGTATATCTAGTTTTATTTCCTTGACTTTTAGATTTTTCTTAGTTAATATTATAATTCCTCCTCCTTTTTTTAAATATCTGTTTCTTCTCCATATATTGTATTCCTCTAAGTTTAGTATGTCATTTGATATCCTTGGTATTAATTTTGTTTCAGTTAGGCATATTATTTGTGGTTCATTTTCTCTGACATAATCATTCATCTCTAGTAATTTAGATACCATTCCATCCACATTTGAGTACATCAACTTTATCATCTTGTTTATATACTTGTCATGACATGGTTCTACTACCTTCCTCCTTTTTCTTCCATCCTGTTTGTGTACCACTTTCGTACCTGCAATCCTATTACTTTGTAAAAATAATTTCTTCTTCTCCTCTTCTGATCTTCCCTCATTTTTTGTTTTTGCTTCCTCCCTTTTCTCTTTCAGTAATTCCAGTTCCTCTTGTGTTAGGCATCTTTTTATCCATACATTTTTGAACTCCTCTTTTTTCCTTAAGATTCTTTGCATTTTTTAGTATCTCTTCCACAGTGTTTACACTCTGGAAAGTCACCTTTAGAGGTCTTGTCTTGCTTTTCTCGTATTTCCCTAACCTTTTGTGTTCCTCTATGTCTTTACTACAGATTTCCTCTGATACTTCTTTCAGTAAGCTCATTACATTTGCCATCTCCTTTTTGTCTCTTGTGATCTTGTTTTTAACTTCATCCTCTTCTATACCAGTGATTACTATTGATTTGTTTATCTCTACTGAATCTCTGACTAACTTTGGATTGTTTTGGATTATTCTTTTCACCTTCTTTTTAATGCTTTTTTCCTCCACCCTTGTTTCTAAATCTTTCTTTACTGTCACCATTTCAGCATACGTGGTTTCTACATCATTTTTGAAGCTTTGCACAGCTTCATTTACTTGTGTTATCTTCTCCTCAATATCACTGCTCTGGTCAATAAGACTGCTAACTTGCCTAATTGTCTCTGTGTCATTTTTGAACTCTTCCATAACACTCTCGTGATTGACTACTGTACTTGCCATTTCACTCATTTTCTTCCTAAGTGTACTCAATTCCACGGTTAGTTCACTGATGGTTGTGTCTTTCTTATTGGCCTCCCTTCCTAGTTTTTCTGTTTCTTCCTTTTGCAAGTGCATCTGCTTCTTTATTTCATCAATTTCATTTTTGAAAGCCATTTCTAGTTTGTTTACACGTTCAACCAGTCTATTGTGGGTCTCTACTTCAACCAGTTCTTGGTAGAAATCATCATTTTGCTTTTTACCTTTATCCCTTTTCTTTTCCAAATTTGTTTTACTGAAGTATGTATCCATTTTGCAATACTTAAAGTGCAAAGCATATACTTACAATCTCCGTCTTGTTGCAGTCTAAACAAACCTCAGAGATGACTCAGCGTATTCTTTCGTCTTGGTGTGTGTGTGTGTGTGTGTGTGTGTGTGTGTGTGTGTGTGTGTGTGTGTGTTCCTGTCTAGTATAAGTGTGAGGATGTGTTCCAGGGTGTCTGTGTGTGAGGTGTGTGTGCCTGTCTAGCGTAAATGTGTGTGTGGATGTATAGTGTTTGTGTGGGTGCATGTTTAGTGTAAGTGTGTGTGGGTGCATGTTTAGCATAAGTGTGTGTGTGTGTGTGTGTGTGTGTGTGTGTGTGTGTGTGTGTGTGTGTGTGTGTGGCTGTCTTGTGCAAGTTGATGTCTGTGTGAAAATGAGTATCTACCTGCTTTTACATTCCCCCCTCCCTCAGGCAGGACACTACGTGACCGCTGCCGTACCCCACCACAGGCAGATCACTACGTGACTGCCAAACTGTCACAAATATACCTCTATTTCAGCCGGGAGTCAAACCCAGGTTCAGTGGCAAACCACTAAGGACACCACCATATTTTTTAATTATTCCTATACCATCCCGTGAATCGAACCTGGGTCCAATAGATTAGCTTGCTGCCTCTCTACTCACTGCGCCACCTTGCTGCCTCTCTACTCACTGTGCCACCTCGCACCCATTAGCATTGCGCCTGGAACTTGTACTGTATCTTAGTTCTTTGGAATCAGTAAGAAACAATGGGATATCTAAGTGTATTGCGCATATTAAGTCGCTAAAGGAGCTTTATTACGATATCTGCAGAGCCACTTGGAATATTTAGGAGTAATTAATGCTAATAATGAAGAAATGAAGAGTTATCATGTATTAATTTTCATATATATGCAGAAAATATAAACTAGAACTTTGTCTTTTTCTGTCATTTTCCTTGTCCATGGAAAACTGAGCCCTACTACCACTCACTAACAAAATCAATCCAACTTTCAAATTAATTAGTATCTGAGCCACATTCAGAGCTGGAGATAAGCTTTGATACGGGGATAGTGTCTACCTGATTTGAAAACTGATAAATTTTGGCAAGAATGACTATAAAATAAGATTGGATCTTAGAACTGCTACAATAACAGTGCAAAAGACTCAGTATTTGGATCTCTTTTGAAATAATGTCATAAGTAAAAGGAATAACCATTAACTCTACTAAAAATGGCTTAGACAGCAGTGTTCCAATTATAAACTATCTGCAGTCCCTTTGATAATACTAGCAGCCCTCTTCATAAAACAGTCAGCCCTCGTCCTAACACAGCCAGTCCTCATCCTTACACACTCAGCCTTATTCCTAACACAGCCAGCCCTCTCCCTAACACAGGCAGTTTTCTTCCAGACACAGACAGCCCTCTTCATAACACAAGCAGATCTCTTCCTAACACGGGCATCCCTTTACCGGACACAGGCAGCCCTCTTCCTAAGTCTTTGATGTGTTCTGAAACTGTACATAAAATTATTAAACTGAGAGTAGCTGACAAATCTGTTCCATTGGTAGCAACAGAACTTTTAATGGTGTTTTTTCTCGACTATAGACCTAAGTTACAAGGACTTTCGGTACACACTGGTAACTGAACAGTTTTGAATAAGGGCTTTGATAAAAATATATGAAACTGTTAAAGAGTGCGTACAACTAGACGGTACTGGTATAAAGCATGGTATTAACCCGCCGCGTGCCAGTGCCATTTTAAAATGGTGTGACATAATTCCGCAGCCAGTGCCAGTGCCGTTTTAAAACAGTTTAAAATAAAAATATTCACTGTGACCGCATAGGCAGGCATGTATGGTAATTGTTCCTCTACCATCCCTCAGGCTGTCAAGGCCATACACTCACTCGCTCCCCCCCTCACGTTCTCTCTGCCTCACTCTGCCTGTGTGCCTCACCCAGTGCTCTACATAGTGAAGGCATTTTGTAAATATTTTCATGTAAATGTAAATGTAAATATTTTCTTGTAAGTGTGAGGACTATATAGTGTAGTCAAGTTGTAAATAACTTCTTGTGAGTGCCAGGACTGTACATAATAAAGTCAGGTTGTACCTATCTTCAGGTAAGTGTAAGATAATGCATTCACAGTGAGAAAGACACGCAAATTGTGGTAGATGCCGAAGTAATAACTAATAAGTAATCAGAAAAGTGTACGGAACATTGCTATACCTTCCCAGCATAAATACCCAAGTATACCTTACATAGAAAACGGCTTTCTCTGACGTACGTGGTGAGCATAAGAGAGCAGCTATACCTGTACACGAGTATGCAGGACTCAATAAAAACCCATTTCCGAACCTCGGTGAGCATTTTATGGCGAAATTTGTTGTTTCCACATCAAAATCTATCATCTTAGCAAAAAAAAAAAAAAAGTCGAAAATTGGCCAGCACAGGGGCAACCCATAGGGCTAAAAATAGCCGGCACGTGGTGAGTTAATGGAGCTGGTAAGAAGTGGTATTGTTATATAAAGCATAAACCTGAGTGAGATAAATGTACCTAAGATATAAAAATAGCTGAGATAAAAGAAACTAAGATCTAAAACTATCTATGAGATAAAACTATTATATAAAAAACAAAACAAAACAGAAAAGTAACTAAGAGCTAAAACTAGCTGTGAGATGAAACTGTGATTAAAAAAAAAAAATAAAAGAGCCAAAAAAATTTATAGAAGTAGCTATGAGATAATAGGTGACCTGGAGGCCTAATGTACTGAAGCATAACCAGGTATCTACCCTAAGCCGTATAAAATATCTTGGCAGTAGCAAAAAACACTGCAAGTACTACGTGAAACTAGCATTGTGGAGGATTATAAAGTCCACCCAAAATCAGGCTTTTAGGGCTAGTCACACATGGCAGTAAGTACGACGTGGGACTCAAACTATCGGCTTTACAATTTACTGTTGTTGTAGAAAATTACAGTAATCCAATAATAAAGCATAGTGCTGGAAGTCCTTGTTTTGCTGTCCTTATCAGTGAATTCTGATCTAGTTGAAATGAGGATTTTGTACCCATTGAGTTTATGCCATACCCCACTGGGTTTCAAAACTTAATTAAGAGGTGAAATGTCGGTTTTACTGTATATCAAGAGACTTGTTGCCCAGTTCCATATTATGGTCTAAAAATACATTGAGTTTATGCCATACTCCACTGGGTTTCAAAACTTAAATAATGGTTGAAATGTAATATCAAGAGACTTTTTGTCCCGTTCCATATTATGTTCTAAAAAATACTAACCATACCATAAAAGGTCGAATAAACTTGATACACCACTTGCTTTTTTATTGCCTTAATTTTTATTGCAAGTGTTCACATATGTACAATAATGCATATTTACAAAGTACATTAGTAGCTATGATGGCAGCATGTTAAGTTAGTTTGGGAGGAGGTAGTGTTATTTAAAACTATATTAACAGTACTCCATAAACTCTGTTTACAATTATATAAAAATTACTTAAAATACAGTTGCTGAGAGAATTGATCAAAATTTGTCACAAAATACTAAATGATTATCAAAGTATTTATATTCTATTTGTCGATTTTAGGTAACCCAGTGATGTAAAAAGCTTATAATAAATAAAAACGGCTATCCCTCACAGTGTGTTTTTTGGTTTATTGAAACAAAATCCGATACGCAGACTCCACGATATTACTAGACTACTTATGGAAAACATCCACCATCATGTCCGTCTATTTGCATGTAGTTCAAGAAATATATATATGTAGACAGGGACAGTATTGTATAGATAAAGGACTGCTCCACCAAAAACATCTGATAAGAACATCAATCATTTTTTTGTAGCTCGATAAAATCCATCTGTATTGCTGCCAGGCGGTTACAACTACCACGTTCAACAGTGCACAAAGTCCTATACAAGAATTGCAACTATATGCATAAAAATGCACTTGTTGCCATCATTTGAACCAAATGATAAGTCAAGAAGGAAAGAGTTTGCAGTTAACATAGTTTATCGACTTTCTGAAGATGCAGACTTCCTGACACATGTTTGTTTTAGTGATGAGGCAAGTTTTTGTGTATCAGGGAGGTTGAATAAGCACAATGTGAGGATTTGGGAATCCGAAAACCCTCATGAAACAAGGAAGCTTCAACAGGATAGTTCAAAGGTGAATGTGTGGTGTGGTATCATGCACATTTGAATCACTGGGCCATTTTTCTTAGAGAAAACAATTCCTGCAAATGTATATCTAGACCCTTTGACCGAATATGTGGTACCATTGGTACAAGACCTTCAGCCAACTATTATCTTCCAATAGGATGGTGTGCCACCTCACTGAGTACTGTGTGTCTGAGTTACTAAACCAAACCTTTCCAGACCAGTAGATTGAAAGGGACGGCCCAATTCTCTGGCCACTTCTTTCCCAGATATCACTCCCTGGGACCTCTTCCTATGAGGCCATGTTAAGGATGTCATGCGCTGAACAAAGGTATGGGACATCAACGACCTGAAACAATGAATCACTGATGCTATTGCCACCACTGATGAAGCTATGTTGCAATGAACATGGCTGGAAATCGAATACCATCTTGATGTGCTTTGTGCAGTGAGTGGTGCCCATGTAGAAGTGAACTAAATAAGTTGAAAAAACTTTCATTCTTACTCTTCATTATATAAAATTTCTCAGGTATATGTATTCATTTGTATTTTTAATAAACTTCTACAACTATAAGCAGATTTGGGGATACCCTGTGTCACAAAAAACTTGCTAGTATGTCAAAAAATATTTTTTAAATCACAGTGCATTTGGGAATTCAGTACGATAATCTATGCCCATCTCCAACTCGCTTCCTTTACCCCAATCAGAAAATATAGCCAAGTCAGAAATAACGTGTGCCATGCTTCGTCTCTCGATTGCTGAGGCCACTGCAGTCATGGACTTTGATTAAAACTGGTGGAAATGAGAAGAATGAAGTCATCACCCTACGAGTGTGTAGGGTCTTCCAACCTGTAACATCAAAATGTCACAGATGCCGCATCTTGAAAGGTTCAAAGGCCATAATGAAGTGATAAGACAAGTTTTTTTTTCTTTTAAATAACACTGTGATTGAAAGAGCCTGATGGAGAGAAAATATTAACAGAGTAGGCAGAAGGATTTAGTCATAAGATTAAGGTCACGTGTGTCTGAACTCTCTCCAAAGGAGTCAGGGGTATGAGCAGGGTACTGTGCAAGCTACCCTAGGTCATTAAGCATTGACAAGATGTACATTTTTTCACCAAGCGAACCAATGACTGGAGAGGAGAACCAAAGGTGATGATGAACAAAAATATATCCTAAAATGAGTATTTAAAAAAAAAAATAAGAACTACAGATAATGTGTTCCATTTCAGAGGGAAGAAAGTAAAAGAATATTATATAAACAGTAGAATCACGACATAACTAAACAGGACAGATATAATTAATCAGAGAATGTCAGGAGAGCCGAAGCCAGAGTGGAGAGAATATTGACGACTTAAATCTAGCAACACGTGAGCAAGCTAAGTCGTTGCATATGTATATAAACCATGCTTATGGAAATGTATTTTAGGTCTGGTGTAGTTAGCATCCATATAAAAGTAAATAGAAATAAGTTTAATCAGTTCCCCTGCTATTAATTTCACGATTCCTTCTCTGTTGATGTGATATGAGGCGCTAAGTTCATTACCGGGCTAAGCGCCAAAAGTACAAAACGCCAGAAAATGCGTTTAAAGTCTGGCGACTTCAAAACTTTGATATCTCGGTAAACGCTTGTGTTATTTTGATGTGTGTGTGTTTTTTTTAAATGTAGCTTATGGTATTTTCTTTATTGCAATAACCTTTGTTTTACTCTACTATATCTGTCATAAATCATAATGATATCGTGTGAAGAGGCAAAATTTTGCCCCCCCACTGCTGGACCGATCGGCCAAGGAAATATTTATATCCTACTAATAACTACAGAAATACATCATAAGATGTCAATAATATATTAGCATAATGTCCCAGGAGTGTCATACTGTGGAATAAAATCAAAGTTCTATGACATAAGTATTATTATTTTCACAACAATAGCAGTTGAAAGGTCGGATACTTTGTGCATGTTTTTCTTGGAGTTTTTAACCACCAATAAACACGAACCACATCACAAACATCAAGAAAAACATTTTTTTTTTTTATTGCTGATAATAATATAAAAATAAGACAGCATTCAATGTAGGGTGACATTAATAGAAAACCCCTGTAACCTGAATGATAAAAATATGAACCCGTAACCTAAAAAAAAAAAAAAAAAAAAAAACACTGCCACGAGTACCAGTAACTTCACAAACACAATGGCAATAATAATAATAGTAATAATAGTTAAAAAAAAAAATAATAATAATAATAATGAGAAAGCAGCAAGTTACTATGCACTACAGCTGCTGGTGGGAGTAGTGTCAGGTGTCAGCTTATTGGCTAGCTGCAGTGCAACCCGACTATCTGATTGGCCAGCTTCAAGGGGGGTAAGGAAAGGGGCTGGGATAGAGCCTGGTAATGCTTTCACATTCGCTTCAACACCACGAGGAGTGGACATAAGGAACATAGGACAGGCTGAACTCATAGGAAAAGCGACCATACAGCTGGCAGAATTCTGAACCCAGTTGCCTGCCTTGAGCACTAGTGCGAAACCAGACTTTTTTTTTGCTGCGTGGTGCAACGGTGCAACACACATGTCTACTTAACCAGGATTTTGACCCCTTTGTAGGTTGTTTCTTAGCACTTTTTTACTTCCAACTTATAGAGGGATGGTTTAGCTACTAGTTGGCGCATGTAGGTGCTTGGCGGCCATTTTGGCGCTTAGCCCGGTAATGAACTCAGCGCCTCATATATTGGCATGAAGTTTTCACCTTGTGAGTGTAATCCTTAGTGTGTCGTGATACAGTTTTTTCCCCATACCAATGCATTTTGTCATTGCTTATGTCAGCTTTCATACATTTCCATCTTTTTTTCCCTCCAGTGCATTTACTTTCAGTTTCTTTCCTTTTTTAACCGTCTCATGGTCGAGATAACGTTAGTCATCTGTCCCATCTAACAGCAGACGATTTATTAACCTAAGAATGAATGTTAGTGCCTCAGAGAGAGGTAATAGTGGTACCACTGACCAACTCATGGTCTGGACAGCTCAAGTACTTGCATTTGTTGCAACTGCAGTTGCAGGTAAACCGAGTTCCTCTGTTGTTATAGGATCAGCCATGACCATTGGCACCAGAACTGATATGTAACCTTAAGGCAGCACTGAGTGTGTGCAGTCGACAATGGGCCACCTGAATGTACTTTGTACAAGCGGCAGAACAGGTCTATCTGAGCGTGTATGGGACCCTAGAGACTACTCCCTTGACAGAGACCTTTTCACTTTCACATGCTAACACTAAACTACTGTGCCTCCCGCCTCACCTGTTGATTATATCAAGCTATCCCCACGTAATAACTCACCACTGTCAATAACCTCATCATTCCTCTAAATATGACTAACCTGTGTGACGTACTTCTGGCTTGGGTGACGTTAGTCTGGCCTAAGTAATATACAATACCTGCTTGGCCTATTTGACGTACCTGCCTGGCATAACTGACGTATCTGCTGAACCTATATGACTTACCTGTTTGACCTAAGTGATTTGACCTGAGTGACGTACCTGCCTGGCCTAAGTAACGTACCTGCCTGGCCTAAGTAACGTACCTGTCTGGCCTGAGTGATGTATCTGCCTGGCCTGAGCGACGTAGCTGCCTGGCTTGAGTGACGTAGCTGCCTGGCCTGAGTGATGTACCTGCGTAACCTGAGTGGTATACCTTCCTGGCCTGAGTGACGTACCTGCCTGGCATGAGTAATGAACCGTGACAGGTGCATCTGGGTGGTGTTGGCCTCCAGTTTGCCCCCCACCTCAAACACTGCAACACTTCCCGCCGCTGGCGGCTCAGCCAGGCTCTGAAACAGCACCAGAGTCTCAGAGTGGGCACACAGAGGGAATAGAAATGAAAAGGAGTAAGGAGAGAAAGTGGGAGTGAAATCTATCTATCTATCTATTTATAGCCCGACGCCCTAATCCCGCAAAGGGTGGCCGCAGACAAAACGCCTCCAGGTCGCTCTGTCACCCACCATTTGACTACCCTCCCCCCAACTCACTCCCCCCTCCTTCATATACCTCTCAACTCCATCCCTCCACCTCATCCTTGGCCTACCCCTCCCTCTCCCTCCCTCCACCTCACCTACATACACCCTCTTAGTCGTTCATTCTCCATTCTCTCCACATGCCCAAACCACCTCAGTGTATTTCTCCTTATCTTCTCAACCACTTCCACATCCACCCCACAACGTTCCTTCACTTCTTCATTAGTCAACCTGTCCCACCATGTCACTCCACATGCTCCTCTCAAGTTACTCATTTCCACTGGTCTCACTCTTGACTTGTTCCCCTCTTGCAAGGTCCACGCCTCGCTTCCATACGTCAGGGTAGGGATCACACTCCTATCATGCAGTGACTTCTTAACTTCCATACTCACCTCCCTATTTCTCATCACTTCTTTCAGTGAACCAACAACCTTCCTTCCCTGCTGTACCCTTTCATGCACTTCATCCCCCAAAGTTCCATTCTTACTCATCACACTACCCAAGTACTTGAATCCACTCATATTCTCCATATCCTCACCATCCAACCTCACTGTACATTCTGTGACTTCATTCCTCTCAAACACCATTAACTTTACTTTTGTTTACACTAACTTTCAGCTTCTTCCTCCTACACACTGTCCCAAATTCATTCACCAAACCTTGCAACTCCCATTCATCTTCACTCAACAATACTGTATCATCAGCAAACAGCAACACCGGAATCTTCCAAATCTCACCCTCATTCATTAGAGCCACCCCTACATCCACTGCTCTACCTTGCACCTCCTTTACAACCCCATCCATGTATATATTAAACAGCCATGGAGACATCGCACAACCCTGTTTTAGTCCCACACTGAGATCAAAGAACTCACTCAGCTCACCATCCACTCGCACTGTAGTCCTAGCTCCTTCGTACATACTCTTCACAGCACTCACCAATTTCCCCTCCACTCCATATATTCTTAATACCTCCCACATACCTTGCCTATCTATTCTGTCATAAGCTTTCTCCAAGTCCATGAAGGCAGCATACACTTTCTTTCCCTTCTCTAGATACTTCTCCACTAAACATCTTAGAACAAATATCTGATCTACACACCCTTTTCCCTTCCTAAATCCCCCTTGTTCTTGTCCAGCTAGCTCCTCTGTCATATGCCTAACCCTATCAATGAGTATTCTACCATATATTTTACCAGTCACACTAAGAAGGCAAATACCCCTATGGTTACCACATACTTCTCTCTCCCCTTTTCCTTTGTGTAAAGGAGCAATTATACCTGATTTACAGAGTGGAATAAAGAGCTAGGGAATAGATTCAGATAGGGCAGTAAATCAGGTTAATTACGTGTTGTAGCCAGGTTGATGAAGTGGAGGAAGGTTGGAATAAATCTGGTTTAGTGGTGGTCCTAAGGCGGTCATGCAATTACGACGACTCATGAAGGTTCATTCCCAGGCCCTACTCCCGCCAGCTTTGGAGGCTAAGACGTTGATGGTTGTAGTGGTGGTGGTGGTGGTGGTGGTGATGGTGATGGTGGAGACGGGTCATAGAGATGCTGTAGTTGTGTTGGTGGTGGTGGTGGTGCAGGGAGGATAAAGTGTTAGAGATGTGGTGGTAGTGGTGGTGAACGGGGTTGTGGTGGTGGTGGTGTTGTGGATTGTGGTATTGGTGGTGGTAGTGATAGTGGCAGTGATAGTTGTAGTTGTGGATTGTGGTAGTGGTGGTGGTGGTGGCAATGATACTAGTAGTTGTAGATTATGGTAGTGAAAGTGATGATTGTTGTTGTTGTCGCAGTGTGGTACTAATATCTGCAGCTCCAGAGATAGTAGCAGCGATAGAGGTAGCTGTGATGGTAGTAGCAGTGATGGTGGTAGCTGTGGTAGCAGTAGGGGTGATGGTGATAGATATGATGGCTACTGTGGTGGTAGGAGTGGTGATGGTGGTGGCTGTGATAGTAGTAATAGTAATGATGTGATAGCTATGGTGTTAGTATAGCTATGGTGGTATTAGTGGTGATTGTGGTAGCTGCGGTGGTAGTAGTGATGATAGAGGTAGCTGCGGTGGTAGTAGTGGTGATAATGGTAGCTGCGGTGCTAATTACAGCGGTATTGGTGAAGCAGGTCTAATTAAACTCAGCTCGAGGAAGCACCAGTCTAAAACGAATACTTCTACGCGCAACTGTGTGTGTGTGTGTGTGTGTGTGTGTGTGTGTGTGTGTGTGTGTGTGTGTGTGTGTGTGTGTGTGTGTGTGCTTACTGACAGTTTATAGGCGGTAGGGTTGCGGTGATGGAATACAGTCAATGAGCGAGGCTGCGGTGTTTGGTTGTGGCTGAGATGGTGGCTGTGGTTGTGGTGATTGTGATGGTGGTGGTTATGATGGTACTGATAAAACTTAGGACTGAATTAAAGCAACTTCTGAATGAATATATGGTGGTTCGATGTTGATGATGGTTGTTAGTTGTCGGACATGTAGGTGTGGTTGTGATGGTTGTGGTGGAGAGGGTACAGGATGTTGGAGAAGTGATGGTGGTAGTGCAGGTGGTAGTAGTAGTGATAGCAATCTTGACGGGATTATAAGGTTGAGGCTGTTAGTAGTAATTATGATGTAGAATATCAGAAATGAGGTGGCGATGGTTGCAATAGTAGTGGTAGGGGGAAGTAGAGTGTCAGAGCAGTGGTGGTAGTTGTGACAGTGGTATGGGTGGTAGCTGCAATAGTGTTGTGGTGATGGTCGCAGTGCTAATAGTAGTGGTGGTAGTGCTGTGGATACTAGTGGTTTTAGTGGTGTTAGTGGTAGTATTGGTAATTGTAGGAGTGGTGTGGTGGTAGCAGTGATGGTGATGTGCGGTAGTAGTGGTGGTGATGGTGTGGTAGTAGTAGTAGCAGTGGTAATGGTGTAGTAGTTGTGGTAATGATGCAGTGGTACTAGTTGCAGTGGTGTTCTGGTAATAGCGATGTGGTGCATATGCTGATAGTATGTGGTGGTGATGGTGATAATGGTGGTAAGGGCTGCAGCTGCGGTGATAGTGGTGGTGGTGGTGGTGGTGGTGGTGGTGAGGTAATCAGGCTCAGTGCTGCGAGGCGGCAGACAGACCGCCACTTTTACGGCCAGGGAAAAGTACCACAGGATTTTTCTTGACCCGGGAGTTTGACGACGGTGGTGGTGGTGGTGAATGTTGATGGTGGCTGGTCGTGGTGGTGAATGCTGATGGTGGCTGGTTGTGGTGGTTGTTTGTGGTGATGGTGTTGATTAAAGGAAATAATAACTGTGGTTGTGGTTCTGGTGTTAATTGAAGGAAATAATGGTTGTGGTTGTGGTGGTGGTAGAAGAAGTAGTGTTTTTTGATGGTGTTGTTGGAGGAAGATAATAGTGTTTGTGGTGGTGCTGATGGTTGAATAAGCTGTTGGCTTTGGTGGTGGTGGATGGAAATGTTGGTTATGGTAGTAGTGTTTATTGTGGTACTGGTGGTGGAAAGGAATGTTGTTTGTGACTGTGATGGTGGTTGAAGAAAATGCTGGTTGTGGTGGTGGTGAATGTTGATGGTGGTGATGGAAAGGAATGTTGGTTGTAGCGGTAATGGATCTGGAGGGAATGTTGATTGTGGTGGTGGTGATGGCGGCGAAAGGGGATGGTTGTGGTTTTGGTGGTAGTGGAGGTGGCCGCGGCGAAAGGGGACGTTGGTGGTGCTTGTGGTGGTGGAAGGGAGTGTTGTTTGTGGTGGTGATGGTGGTGTCGGAAGGGAATGTTGGGCAGTGCTCATCGCGATAATGGTGGTAATTTGTTCATTGTTGGCAATGGCAGTGGTGTGATGGAAGTAATTGATGGAGACATTAATCTATCCTGACAGACAATCATATGGTAATTTGGCTGCTAATTTTTACCCGTCCCCGCCCCGTAAGGGCTCAGGGACGGGTATTGTTTTCACTCGGTTTGTCTGTCTGTCTGTCTGCCTGTCTGTCTGTCTGTTAACAACTTTACGCAAAAACTACTAGTACGATTTTGACTAAAATTACAGGGATGATTGGCTATGATCTTCTGATCACCTGATAAAATTTTGGGCCAAATTTGGCCTGGGCCAGGCTGTAACCCCCAAAAATGTAAACAAAAAAGCTGCCATGACTCCTTTCAAATTCGTCATATCGACATGAAACCTAAACCTAAAGGTGCATCTTTCAAATCTGCCTCCTATAACAAGCCTCATTACATCAGCGGGGTCACCCCCCACTTAGCGGTAAGGGGTTCAATGTCAGCTGGGTCTGGCTTAGAATTTCAAATGGGCATAAAATCGTCAATTTCACTCGGTTTACTCCAGATTTAATATGTGACATCTTTGACGAGATATATTGTGTTTATACGTCAGCACTAAAATGACTGCCTGGGACGCGTTTGGTGTGCCTTGGCGCCGCTTCTTGTTCAGTTTTATATTACCCTGGAAGGTTGTGTAATAAACATTATCCACTTTAAAAATCTCACATTTTGCAGAGAGACTTATAACAGCATTATCCTTATAATGAAGTGCTATTAGCATGACAGCCATTAGTGAAATTAGTATTGCACATACCACCTTTCACTCCAGCTGATATGTTAATGTTTTCCTTAACCCTTTAACCGCAGGTGTCATCTCAGAATGACATTGCAAAAACTGGATCAAACCACGGGTGTCATTCTCGAATGTTTGTGAATATTTTGAATACCACGCGTTTTTTCCGTGCGCCAATTGTTTCAAGGGAGAGTAGCTATTAAGTTCTTTCACTCCAGCCGACCCCCACCTCCCTCCTCCCACCCCCCGGGCCCCCCACCCCACCCCTGACCAACACGCATCAGTATCTGTCCAGCTGTGTGAGTGACAACATCGCTGATGTGGCAGTGAAGTGCAGGCAATTACAGTGCCTTTTACCTGCCTCAGTGAACACAGAGTGGGTGTTTATCGTATGTGCAGTGTTCATATATGTTTATAGTATTATTATCAGAATGAGGTTGGCATTTGGTAATGGTGTGTGAACGAAAAATAGTGATTACAACACCGCTGATGTGGCAGTGAAGTGCGGGCAATTACAGTGCCTTTTACCTGCCTCAATGAACACAGAGTGGGTGTTTATCGTATGTGCAGTGTTCATATATGTTTATAGTATTATTATCAAAATGAGGTTGGCATTTGGTAATGGTGTGTGAGTGAAGGTAATGGTGTGTGAGCGAAAAATAGTGATTTTAGATCGCTCACTGCTAACGGCACTGCCCATCCAGTGATAGTCAACAAAATCATGAAACCTGCATCATTGCAAAGCCGAAGGTTAGTACTTTCTAATGGTACCTTATTTTTTGCTCTAGATTTATTCTGTGCAGAGTTATAAAGGTTTAAAGTTTGTTTACATTTTGGCTGAAACCCCCGCGGGAGAGGACAGTCGGGGCAAAACAGTGCCCGCGGTTAAAGGGTTAAAATCCCGTGTATTTCGGTAAAATTACTGCAGCATCAGAAGACGATTTTGTATAACTTCTTGGATAGCGATGGGGTAAGCGAAAAGCAATATCTACTATCCATTGTACCTAAATTCTCTCCAAAGCTGAATAGAATTGGAGACAGCACGAATGAACTGAAAAAAAAAAGTCACCAGATGGAAGGGGTGAAGAAAGCATTTAATTTCAGCCTCTGATTTATTACAATGAATAACGAGACAGTGAGCGATGACTTTGGATATTCGGTGATGCGACCTTTGGGGCACACCGAACTTTTCACAATATTGTGCAAGTGTTTCATAACTCTTACTCTATCGAATGGATCAATATTTTTGGCCACAGCTGTATGTTTTGTTTTAACCCCTCAATGGCTGCAGGCATCAAATGACGTTTAGCCAATAAATGACTGCAGGCGTCATTTAAGCACCACCTATAAAAAACTGCAAAAATTTTGGGGAAGTGAACAAACATTCCGAACGTCTTCAGACTGACACTACATTCCCATACACCTCATCAAGCAGTTCAGAGCCTTTTTTTTTTTTTCTTTTTATGCGAGGAAGAAGGAACCAAAGGCCATGAGCCCACAGTAACAGTTCCCTCCAAGAGAAAAACAAAATACAATAGAGAGTCAAATTCAAAATCCGATCATTTTGAGATGCCTGGACACACTGCATTTGAAAGACTGGAGATCATAGGCAGCAGAAAATACAGACAGAGGGAGACAGTTCCAGAGCTGACCTGTTGCATAAATGAAAGACTGGGAGTAACGGTTAACTCTTGCATTAGAGAGTTGGACAGAAAAGGGATGAGAGTTTGCTGCCAGACGGGTGCTACACGCCCGTCGTAGAGGTGGAGGAATGCAAGCAGACAGTTCAGAGGAGCAGTGACCATTAAAGTAGCGATAGAAAAGAGATAAAGATGCAACAGTGCAGTGAAGAGACAGAGGTTGAAGGGAGTCAGTAAGAGGAGGAGAGTTAATGAGACGAAAAGCCTTTGCCTCCACCCTATTGAGAAGAGCTGTATGTGGGGAGCCTCCCCACACATGAGAGTTGTACTCCACACAGGGGCGGATAAAACCCCTGTATAGAGTCAACAATTGTGCAGGGGTAAAGAAAGACTGGAGTCAGCTTAGCACACCCAATCTCTTGGAAGCAGATTTTACAAGAGATGTAATATGATCTTTCCAAGATAAGTCCCGAGTAAATGAAACCCTAAGCATGTTCAAGGATGATGCAGGATTAAGCTGAATATTATTAAACATTAGTGGGTATACCTGTGGAAGATTTTGTCGGGTTGATAGGTGTAAGAACTGAGTCTTAGATGCATTAAAAACAACCATATTATTTTTACCCCAGTCAGAGATACGAGCCAAGTCAGACATTAGGTGTGCCATAGCCTCATCCCTTGTTTGTTGAAGTAACTGTTGAGATGGGCGTTGCGGGAACCGAATGGAAAGGTGAAGGGTGGAGTCATCAGCGTATGAGTGGATAGGGTTAGATGTACAGCTTAGAAGATCATTGATGAATAAAAGGAAGAGAGTTGGTGATAGGACAGAGCCCTGAGGAACACCACTGTTGACAGATCTAGGAGAAGAACGACGGCCGTCTACAACAACAGCTATAGAACGACCAGAAAGGAAGCTAGCGATGAAGGCACAGATAGAAGGATAGAAACCGTAGGAAGGCAGTTTGGAAATTAAAGATTTATGCCAGACTCGATCGAAAGCCTTTGAGATGTCAAGTGCAATGGTAAAGCTTTCGCCAAAGTCCCGAAAGGAGGATGACCAGGAGTCTGAAAGGTAGGTGAGAAGGTCGCCAGTGGAGCGTCCCTGACGGAACCCATACTGACGATCAGAAAGAAGGTTGTGATAGGAAAGATGCCTTAAAATTTTTCTATTGAGAATTGACTCGAAAACTTTTGAAATACAGGACGTTAAAGCAATTGGACGATAGTTGGAGGGTTGGGAGTGGTCACCCTTCTTTGGGACTGGCTGAATGAGAGCAAACTTCCAGCAAGAAGGAAAGGTACAAGTTGACAGACAAAGGCGAAAGAGTTTGCCTAGGCAGGGTGTAAGCACAGAACCACAGTTCTTGAGAACAACAGGAGGGACCCCATCAGGCCCATATGCCTTGTTAGTACTGAGGCCAGTGATGGCAGAAAATACATCAACTGAAGAAATTTTAATATCAGCCAAAGAAAGTCAGAGGGGGGAAATGATGGAGGAACAGCACCGGAATCGTCTAAGGTGGAATTGGAGGAGAAAGTCTGTGCGAAGAGATCTGCTTTATCAGTAGAAGAAATAGCTGCAGAACCATCAGAGTAGAAAAGAGAAGGGAAGGTTGATGAGGTAAAGTTGTTAGAAAGATTTTTGGCAAGTGCCAGAAGGAGCGGGAAGAATTCGAGTTGGAGAGTTGAGAGCATTTAGTATGGATGAAATTATTTTTAGTAGAACGAAGAACAGACTTAGCACGATTCCGGGCAGAAACGTAAAGATGATGTGATTCAGGGGTGGGTTGGCTCCGGTACCTTTTGTAGGCCCTCTCCTTGTTGCGGACAGCATTAGAACAAGCGTAATTAAGCCTGCTGCTATGATGAGTGGTTTTTCTATTATTTTCACTCCTGGCCAAGCCTAAACAAGCACAACTACACCCATTATCTCGACCAAGGCAGAAAATATCATCTTTGTCCTGTCTTGCAAATCGCACACAACCACCTGTTTACGATTATGAATTAATACAGGCACAAAACAAAAAAGACATGATAATAAATGAAAAATACCTTTTTATCTTGGTATTTTTACCTATTTGCTCAGGTTTGTTGTACTGGTTTGGATTATTCGATGCAGAGCAACTTGTAGAAAACTGTGATAACTTTCGAGATGTGAACGAACATCTGGGACATGAGACTGACCTTCATGCTCTCACACCTCATGATCTGTCACTGTCAGTTTGCCACCCGCTGCTGTGACAAGTGGATGTACGATTTTTTGCTCATGGCCATGCCTAAACACACATAGTTACACCCATTATCTCGACCCAGACAGAAAATATCATCTTTTTCCTCCCTTGCAAAACACACAGCCACCCTGTTTACGATTATAAATAAACACGTGCATAAACAAAAAGGACATGAACATTAAAAAAAAAATCCTTTTTGTTTGGTATCTTTACCTATTTGCTTAGGTTTGTTGCACTGTTTTGAATCATTTTATATATTCTTTCCCTTTTACAAGCATAACAGGATAGTTTTCTGTGTTCACGTAATGCTTTCGTGAGCGAAAAGAACGTCCTTCCCTTCCTGCTAATCAGCTCATGCGAGGTGGGAATGGCAGGTCGTCTAGCAATTCTGACCGTGTAAAGTGTTGGGACACATCCAGCTGTACCCTTTTTCCTTACCCAGGCAGAAAATATCATACTTTCCCACACTCACGACAGACAGGCAGCAACTTATATTGTGAAAATAACAAGGTAAAATGATAAAGGTGAGCGTGTTATTACGGGAAAAAAATACATTTCTCCTGCTGTAAACGTATTTAGTTCTGCTTTGTCTCTGTATTCGTAAAAATTAGACTTATTCGTAGTTTTGAAAGTGCATTACGATTCTAATTTTGGCCATGCATGTGGTGTGGGTGCAGCAAGTTTCAACTAAACATCCTGTTGCTACTCGGATATGACCTTTCACTTTTATCTCCCGTGGGAGAGCCTAGCCTCGGGGAACGGGCAATTTTCTCATTTAGGACTGAAAATTCAACCCTTTCCCTCCCATTTCCAAGCATGGGCACAACAATGACTTAAAAAATAACTCGACACTACCATAACCATATTTTATATAAAATAGATGAAAAAATATATATATATATTTTTTTTAGCCAATCCTAACATTATGTACTGAAGTCATTCGATATCCTCATATCTATGCGCAACTTTTCAGCACCATTCACATTGTTTTGGGGGGTAAAAAAATTATAACAACACGTGTGATATTGCAGTGCAGCAGCACCTCTCGGCGGCGAATATCAGTTGCCGATATTTCTGCAGCTTTCACGCTCCATTCCAAGCCACGGAATGGGTCTAGGAAGTTGGGATTTGCACTGTTAGGTGCATCTAAACTTTCTCATCAATATGGCAAGAAAAAAAATCAATTTTCGAAACTTCAGAAAATGGCCTCAGCATCGGCCTGGGATACACATAAAATTCTGGATCCACGGCCATAGAGGGGTTAAACTTGCGTTTTCAGACAGTTTCACACAGCTTACGAGATATTAACTGGGTCGGATGGGTTAGACACAGCATTTCATTACCCCTTTCAGTATGAGAGGTCTTTCCTACACTGAATAAATTACTCTGTTGGTATCAAGAATGAAATGTAAAAATACATCATTAAACAGATGAGGTTATGGTCCGTCTTGTCATAGCTTAACTCCCACATGCAGAGCTATTTTTAATGTAGTTGTTACCTCACTACAAGCAATTTCCTGGAAACTGCTTGTTTTCAGACATTATTATCTCGGATTGTATAGCACTTAGAGGAAAAAATTAAAGACCTTGTTGCTCACCAACTCTTCCTCTAGTAAATGAAAGCTTTTCCAGGTCTGTAGGTCATTGTGTTGAGGAGTAATGACGTGAGGAAGAGAACTAGTTTTCAGCGTGAAAGCAGGACGTGTTTGTGCATCTGCCTGTGGCGCTATGGCTTTGCTCTCAACGTGATAACTTCACTACTAGATAAACTAGGCACTGCTGCATCCAAGGCATGCCTTATGACACTATCACTGAGCCCTTTTCTTATATCCTTTGAAAAAGACTTGGCAAGGGTGGATGATGCAGTTGGCTACAGGCGACATGGATGGAATCAGACAAATACGAACCTGAAGATATTGTTGTACACCTAGCAAAAGCATGGAACAGACTGACTCGCTTGTTTGCTATGGAGGGACTCCCTCCCTACCCTTTGGTGCTGAGATTAGTCACTATCGACACATGAACTTAATTTATATCAGATATTTACAAACTCTTCACTAAAGTCCTTAATAATAGAATAACAACAATTTTGGAAGAACACCAACCTTGTGAACAGGCAAGATTCTGAAGCGGTTATTCAACAACCGATCTACACACGCTGAATCAGCTAAGTAAGAAAACTACAGAATGTAGTAAGCCACTCTGCTTAGGTTTTATTCATTCTGAACAGGCTTTCGACCCAGTGGAGTACCTAGAAATTATAAATTCATTGTGAGAACAAGGAGTAAATGACAGCATTGTAAAATTGCCCGAAAACATATGAAAAGAGCAAATTCCTACAGTTAAATTACATAAAGACTCGGAAAAAACCAAGACTGAGAAGGGCGTGCATCAGGGAAATACAATTTCACCAAAATTATTTACAGCATGCCTAGAAAGTATTTCCAGAAAGGCAGACTGGGAAAACAAAGGAGAGAACATAAGTGGAGAAAATATAAACCATTTAAGATTTGCAAATGGCATTGTCCTAATCTCAGAAACAGAAGAGATATTGCAGGAAATGTTAAATGACCCGAAAAGATAAGGTCTCAATGTAGGGCTAAAGATGAACCACACCAAAACTAATGTTCAGTCCAAATACACCAAAAAGTGTCATTAGAACAGCTGAAGAAAGTCTTGATGAAGTTGAGGAGTACAAGTACTTGGGACAAATACTAAAACAAACGAACGACCATGATAGCGAAATAAGATTCATTATGACTGGATGGCAAACTTTCGGTAAACATAGAGACATCATGAAAGTAGCTTGCCGATATGTATGAAATAAAAAGTATAAAATGAATGTATAAATCCGGCTAAGACATACGGTTGCGAGAGTTGTGAAAGGACAAAATCGATGAAAAATCAACTAATCCGTTCTCAGAGATCAATGGAAAAGTCAATGTTGGGAATATCTTTAAGAGACAGGAAAAGATCAACTTGGGTGAGAGACAAAGAAGTATATGTAAAGGAAATGATAAGACAGGGATCTGTATTAGGAGTAAAAATGAGCTCCATGACAATGCAGAATGATTAGTGGAAAAGGAATAAGAATAGAAAATAGGGGAAGTGAAATTGAGTCCGCTAATTTTTAAGACGACATTGTGGCCACTGAAACCAATGAAAACGTACAAGAAGTCATAAATGCCACAGAAGCATTTCTAAAATTAAAGATTAAAACTGAATGAACAAAAAACTAAACAAACATCACTTGTTGGAGACAGGATAAGCATTGAAATTAACGGAAAAGAAATAGAAGAAAAACCATCGCATAAATACCCAGGAAAAATAATACAAACACAAGGAAAACATACAGAAGGTGTAGAAAACAGAATAAACAAGGCGAGAATAGCAGCAAATGAAAGTATGAACATAATAAACAAGAAAGAGATGAATGAAAAGAGGGTAAAAATAGGATTAAAACCGTATAACACATGTGTGGCACCAGTGGCACTATTTCGGGCAGAAGTGTGGACGAAACTGAAGGAGCAGGAGAAAAAAGAATTTAATAACATACAATCACAATCCCTAAGTAGCTGAAGGTGCCAAGAACACCACCAAAATGTGCACTGTTATATGAAACACAAGGAATGAAAACTGAATACAAGATAAATCAGAAGAAATTGGAATATTATACAGACTTGAATAACAGAGCAGAGGAGGCAACTGAGGTAAAAATGAAAAGTTACTGTGAGGAAAATGAAAAAGAATATACGAAAGAAATACAGGCGATCAGAAATAAATATAACGGAAAACCTGGTAAGAATAGGAAAAAGTGAAGCAAAAAAGATAGTAAAATACAAAGTGTATAGACAAAATGAAGAAGAAATTAAAGAAGAAATGAGAAAAGGAAGTATAACAAAAGATACAGCCGATAAGGAAAATGGGAAATTATATAGAAGAGCTAAATTTTGAAAATGCTAGAACAATATTTATGTTGAGGACCAGAATGATGGATGTAAGAGAAAATTTTAAGAAAAATTACGAAAATAATTTGACATGCAATTTATGGCAAAAAGAAAGTGAAAACCAGATTCATATATTTAATTGTGAAGCATATCGAGATTTTACAAGAGAAATACAGGGAAAAAATGTTAATGAAATACTTAAACAGAATAAATTAGAACTAGTAGCAGAAAAAGTAAGAAAAAATTTTAAAAAGAAGAGATACACTTGTATAAATGAGGAACGAATTTAACGCATAAAAACCAGTATGAGGAACAGACAAAACTAAGGAAAAGAGAAAAAAGGGGTGTACGATCACTGCTCCCACGATGGCTGTCAGACCTACGAACAAGTATCAAATAATGGCAGTGTTGCCAGACGTCTCCACACACGAGAATGTACGGTATTTCAACACCTTAGACTCCATTCTTCCTATAGTCTGTTGACATGCATACCGATAACTGTGTTGAAGGAAATAAGTACTAAGTTTTTTAAAAATGTAGATCATGCAGACCTGTTGTCCCACTGCTTGCTTTGGCCAGTAACTTTTTTTTATTAATATATTTTAAATCAAAGGGTAATTGGGTTAAACGGTAATTGCATCGCTGCTCGTTATTATTTTCTGATGTAGCATGAATTTTTAGAGTGACAGTAACATTCTAGTCGGCTAAGGATCGAATCTTCCTAGCAACAATTCTTTAGCAACTTATATTTTAAACCATAATTTCCTCCTTTTCACTAATTTTCTCCTTTTTATCAAGCTTTTGTTTTCCCTTCCCTTCCCTTCTCTTCCCATTTCCTTTGAACTTACAGAAAACGTACCTTCAACCGTTTCAGGGGAGTCTCTTATAGATCGGATTGTCCACAATATTATGGTTGATTTGCTTTCATTTAAGGGAACTGGACAACTCACGCAACTTAAAAATGATGCCGTGGTTACCTGAAATTCCATGAACTTCAGTTGTGGAGTAGAGTCTCCTTGGTTACGAGTCAAATTCTTAGTCTGGGGTAGAAATGAGTCTCCTTGGTTAAGAGTCAAATTCTTAGTTGTGGGGTAGAAATCAGTCTCCTTGGATACTAGTCAAATTAACCCACTAAGCTGACGATCCGAAATAAGAGAACCCACATCATCCTGTACATAAACATTTGTAATATTCTCACCTCTGTACAGTCACTCTTAGGATGAGCTTTCTGTTGTGCAAAACGTTAGAGATATAAAAAACTTTCTCTCTCTCTCTCTCTCTCTCTCTCTCTCTCTCAAACGGATATATGCCAAGTAAATCGCCAAAGATGAGGTGCTACGATGCTTGGTATGCCAGTAAAGAGAACAGTACGATCCTTATTCTCTTGTCACCTTCAAGGCGGTGGTTCAGTCGGTAGAGAGGTGGGCTACAGTCCCAAGGGACCCAGGTTCAAATCCCCGCTGGGGCAGGGAACAGTTTAAGGATTTGAATTACATTAAATCAGGCTTTACTGATCTACCAGAAGCCCCGCCGACATGTCGTAAAAATACACCCGCTAATACCAATACACCAGTCCTGTATGAGACAGCCCTAGCATGTATTCAATATGGATGGTGGGTGTTAGCGCCGAAGTGGTGACATGTAGAGGTGCATGGTATGTAGGAGGACTGCTGGGCCTTGATAGCAGGCTGTGAAGCCTATGCCCAGAGTCGGACACAAAAAAAAAAAAAAAGGCAATGTATCCACCTTCAGTGAGACCTCTGGCAGTAACGAATTAAAATTCTTGAACCTGATCTTCCTGAATAACATACAAGTTGATGCAGCGTTATAGTAGGCAAAATAAATTAATTGGGAAGAGGTGTTTCGAACGAATTATAATAGGCAAAATAAATTAATTGGGAAGAGGTGTTCCGAGTTATAATAGGTAAAATAGATTAATTGGTACGAGGTGTTACGATAGAATTACATTAAGCAAAATGAATTAATTGAGGTGTTACGATAGTTATAATAGGCAAAATAAATTAATTGGGACGTGTTACAAAAGAATTATAATAAGCAAAATGAATTAATTGAGAACAGGTGTTACGATAGTAATAATAGGCAAAAAATTAATTGAGACGTGTTACGAAAGAATTATAACAAGCAAAATGAATTAATTGAGGTGTTACGATAATAGTAATAGGCAAAATAAATTAATTGGGACGTGTTACGAAAGAATTATAATAAGCAAAACGAATTAATTGAGGTGTTACGAAAGTTATAATAGGCTAAAAATGAATTAAGACAGGGCAGAGTAGATAGAGAGGACGGGGTAGAGCAGATAAGAGCAGCAGAGTGAAACTAAGGACGGTGGCGCTGGGCAGTTACAAAGAACAGACAGAGGAACAGAAAGGCAATAGACAGCAGTATGGTGTAGGAGAGTAAGGCAGAGAGAGGCATGGACAGTGATGGTGTGGGAGAGTAAGGCAGAGAGAGGCAAGGACAGTGAAACACAAGAGAGAGTAAACAATGGTGTGGTGTAAAAGGGCAAGATTGATAAAAGAAACAGTGAAGAAGTGTAGAGTAGAATGGTGTAAGTCAGGAGAGAAGGGCAAGATATATGTTTGGAGGGAAAGGCAAGATACAAGTCAGGAAGGAAGGGTAAGATACGAGACAGTAAAATAAAATGGTATTAGATAATTAGACAATGGTGTGGGAAAGTAGGACTGATACAAAACTTTCAGTGAAACAGAAGATAAAGGCAACATGCAAAGGTATGGTATGGTTTAAGTTTATAGTCACCTTAACTTGGCAGATTTTTCCTTTATTATTTTACGGCCTATTTTAAGCAGTTCAGTGACAGAATAAGACAAAACTACGATTCTCCATCTTTTCCACACCACTTCATGACATGCATCGTAATGTATTTCTGTGCTAATTTCTTACCGTAACTTCGTGTACAAGGTGAGTGGTAATTCTCAGCTTGGTTAACATGTATAAAGTATAGACCTGCTTACGCTGCGTTTCTCAAAATATTCACGACCCGCATGACTGAAGGAATGAACGACCCAGGACTTAAAATAATAACTAAATAAAAGCAAATCTCTCAGTAATTACCCATGTCCTTTGTAGCAGCGATATTTACTGTGTCGGCAATAGTCAGGGAAAAGTGTTGTATTCATCGATAAATTAAAAGAATGTTAATACTTCACGGCAATGTTCTCTTTCCCAAACACCAATAAAACTAGTAGTTAGTGTGTTTCTTCTTCCTAGGTCTCAAACACTACTATTTTCCCCTCCTTGGTGCTGAACACTGAATAATTGACAACACCCTTTCGACTGAGTCCCTGCCGGTGTTCTCTGCCGTGACATGAGGCGATAAGATACGGCATCAAAATTACACCAGCGTCAAGATAACACACTGATAAGACAGCCTGAACAATAATATTCAGAGGGGAACATCTTGAACTTTATTATTTCAGACAGCATAACCCAAAACTTTTATACTTGTTAGTAATCCAAAAACTTTAACACTTTATAGTAACATCCAAAACTGTAATACTTTATATACATCCAAAACTGTAAAACTATAGTAGGACCCAAAACTTGACTGTATAAAAATATCTAAAACTTTAATATTTTATAGTAACATCCAAAACTGTAATACTTTATATACATCCACAACTGCTACACTATAGTAGGACCGAAAACCTAACACTGTATAATAATATCCAAAACTTTAATATTTTATAGTAACATCCAAAACTTCAATACTTGATATATAGCGGCATCATGAACTTTAATGCTTCACATAGTGCCATGCAGAACTCCGATACTTCATGCAGTGGCATCATGAAAAATACTTCATACAGTGACACCCAAAAGTTAAATACTTCATACACTGACACCCAAAACTTTAATACTTCAGGCAGTAATAGCAAAAAATTTAAGACTCCATACAGCAACATCAAAAAATCTAAGACTTCAGGACGTGACACCCTGAACATTGATACTTCATACAGCAAAAATCAAAAACTTTAATACTTCATACAGTGACACCCAAAACTTTAATACTTCATACAGCAATATCAAAAACATTAATAATTGAGACTGTGTCATTCAAAACTTCAAATGACATTCAAAATATTAATTTTTGACATTGACATTCAAAACTTAAATATTTCAGACGGGATAAATATCAGCTATATAAAAAAAAGGCCTTCTATTTAAAATTTTTTTATAAGCTTTCTATAAATAATCAAGGAAATTTCTTAAACAAGGGGCTGTATTCACAAATTTTCCTCACCTTAAGTTATATATACGATCATTTGCATACAGGTTCATCTGCGAAATAACCCAAGTAATCAACCGACTAGACTAACCCAAGCAATCAACCGAGTGCAGTAACCCAAGCAATTAACCGAATGAAGTAACCCAATCAATCAAGTAGCCCATGTAATCAACCGAGTAAAGTAACCCAAGTAATCAGCCGAATGAGGTAACCCATGCAATCAACCATGTGGGGTAATTCAATCAACAGAGCGAAGTAAGCCAATCAACCAGGTGATGTAACAGCGTAACATAAAGCATTACTACCAGATGAAATAACAAACTTCTAATAACATGGCACCAACCAGCTTCTTGCATTATCAAAATACAATAACGCCACTATCACGTCAAACATTTACCTCATCTGCTGTACTGAAAATGACCAGCCACACAACCATCAGCATAAAACAACACATTATCAAACTATCATATTACATCACTATCACGTTAGACATATACCTCATCTGCTGTAATGAAAATGACGCCAGCCGCACACAACCATCAGCATAAAACAATACAATATCAATCATATAACGCCACTAGCACGTTAAACACATACCTCCTCTGCTGTACTGAAAATGACCAGCCACACAACCATCACCATAAAACAATATCTAACTCCATTATCTGGCTATAAAAAGGTCTCTCGTACCAACCACAATCTCTCTCCCTCCACTATCAATCATGCAATATACTGTGCATGTCTTCTCTCTTGTGCTGATTTCACGTGGCTCATACGGTAGTTTGGGGTCATGGGAGAGTTGCATGAGGCCTGAGAGGTGAAATAAGAGGTGAAAAAGCAAAATACATAACAGGACTCTACGCGCAAGTACTAGACCACGCATGATGGAAAAGACGAGGTAAATAAACAAAACTGGAGGTTAATATACTGTACAAAATGAATTCTGAAAACGTATGAATACCTATAACAGAAACAGGTGACAGCTTAGAAGTCTATGTAAAGGAAATGATAAGACAGGGATCTGTATTAGGAGTAAAAATGAGCTCCATGACAATGCAGAATGATTAGTGGAAAAGGAATAAGAATGGAAAATAGGGGAAGTGAAATTGAGTCCGCTAATTTTTTAGACGACATTATGGCCACTGAAACCAAAGAAAACATACAAGAAGTCATAAATGCCACAGGAGCATTTCTAAAATTAAAGATTAAAACTGAATGGACAAAATACTAAACAAACATCACTTGTTGGAGACAGGATAAGCATTGAAATTAACGGAAAAGAAATAGAAGAAAAACCATCGCATAAATACCCAGGAAAAATAATACAAACACAAGGAAAACATACAGAAGGTGTAGAAAACAGAATAAACTAGGCGTAAATAACAGCAAATGAAAGTATGTACATAATAAACAAGAAAGAGATGAATGAAAAGAGGGTAAAAATAGGATTAAAACCGTATAACACATGTGTGGCACCAGTGGCACTATTTGGGGAAGTGTGGAAGAAACTGAAGGAGCAGGAGAAAAAAGAATTTAATAACATACAATCACAATACCTAAGTAGCTGAAGGTGCCAAGAACACCACCAAAATGTGCACTGTTATATGAAACACAAGGAATGAAAACTGAGTACAAGATATATCAGAAGAAATTGGAATATTATACAGACCTGAATAACAGAGAAGAGGAGGCAACTGAGGTAAAAATGAAAAGTTACTGTGAGGAAAATAAAAAAGAATATACGAAAGAAATACAGGCGATCAGAAATAAATATAACGGAAAACCTGGTAAGAATAGGAAAAAGTGAAGCAAAAAAGATAGTAAAATACAAAGTGTATTGACAAAATGAAGAAGAAATTAAAGAAGAAATGAGAAAAGGAAGTATAACAAAAGATACAGCCGATCAGGAAATGGGAAATTATATAGAAGAGCTAAATTTTGAAAACGCTAGAACAATATTTATGTTAAGGACCAGAATGATGGATGTACGAGAAAATTTTAAGAAAAATTACGAAAATAATTTGACATGCAATTTATGGCAAAAAGAAAGTGAAAACCAGATTCATATATTTAATTGTGAAGCATATCGAGATTTTACAAGAGAAATACAGGGAAAAAATGTTAATGAAATACTTAAACAGAATAAATTAGAACTAGTAGCAGAAAAAGTAAGAAAAATTTTTAAAAAGAAGAGATACACTTGTACAAATGAGGAACGAATTTAACACATAAAAACCAGTATGAGGAACAGACAAAACTAAGGAAAAGAGAAAAAAGGGGTGTACGATCACTGCTCCCACGATGGCTGTCAGACGTACGAACAAGTATCAAATAATGGCAGTGTTGCCAGACGTCTCCACACACGAGAATGTACGGTATTTCAACACCTTAGACTCCATTCTTCCTATAGTCTGTTGACATGCATACCGGTAACTGTGTTGAAGGAAATAAGTACTAAGTTTTTAAAAAATGTAGATCATGCAGACCTGTTGTCCCACTGCTTGCTTTGGCCAGATACTTTTTTTTATTAATATATTTTAAATTAAAGGGTAATTGGGTTAAACGGTAATTGCATCGCTGCTCGTTATAATTTTCTGATGTAGCATGAATTTTTAGAGTGACAGTAACATTCTAGTCGGCTAAGGATCGAATCTTCCTAGCAACTATTCTTTAGCAACTTATATTTTAAACCATAATTTCCTCCTTTTCACTAATTTTCTCCTCTTTATCAAGCTTTTGTTTTCCCTTCCCTTCCCTTCTCTTCCCATTTCCTTTGAACTTACAGAAAACGTACCTTCAACCGTTTCAGGGGAGTCTCTTATAGATCGGGGTGTCCACAATATTATGGTTGATTTGCTTTCATTTAAGGGAAGTGGACAACTCACGCAACTTAAAAATGATGCCGTGGTTACCTGAAATTCCATGAGCTTGAGTTGTGAAGTAGAGTCTCCTTGGTTACGAGTCAAATTCTTAGTCTGGGGTACAAATGAGTCTCCTTGGTTACGAGTCAAATTCTTAGTTGTGGGGTAGAAATCAGTCTCCTTGGATACTAGTCAAATTAACCCACTAAGCTGACGATCCGAAATAAGAGAACCCACATCATCCTGTACATAAACATTTGTAATATTCTCACCTCTGTACAGTCACTCTTAGGATGAGCTTTCTGTTGTGCAAAACGTTAGAGATATAAAAAACTTTCTCTCTCTCTCTCTCTCTCTCTCTCTCTCTCTCTCTCAAACGGATATATGCCAATTAAATCGCCAAAGATGAGGTGCTACGATGTTTGGTATGCCAGTAAAGAGAGCAGTACGATCCGTATACATGAGTCACCTTCAAGGCGGTAGCTCAGTCGGTAGAGAGGTGGGCTACAATCCCAAGGGACCCAGGTTCAAATCCCCGCTGGGGCAGGGAACAGTTTAAGGATTTGAATTACATTAAATCAGGCTTAACTGATCTACCAGAAGCCCCGCCGACATGTCGTAAAAATAACCCCGCTAATACCAATACACCTGTCCTGTATGAGACAGCCCTAGCATGTATTCAATATGGACGGTGGGTGTTACCGCCGAAGTGGTGACATGTAGAGGTGCATGGTATGTAGGAGGACTGCTGGGCCTTGATAGCAGGCTGTGAAGCCTATGCCCAGAGTCGGACACATTTAAAAAAAAAAAAAAAAAAAAAAAAAAAAAGAGGCAATGTATCCACCTTCAGTGAGACCTCTGGCAGTAACGAATTAAAATTCTTGAACCTGATCTTCCTGAATAACATACAAGTTGATGCAGCGTTATAGTAGGCAAAATAAATTAATTGGGAAGAAGTGTTTCGAACGAATTATAATAGGCAAAATAAATTAATTGGGAAGAAGTGTTCCGAGTTATAACAGGTAAAATAGATTAATTGGTACGAGATGTTACGATAGAATTACATTAAGCAAAATGAATTAATTGAGGTGTTACGATAGTTATAATAGGCAAAAAAAATTAATTGGGACATGTTACAAAAGAATTATAATAAGCAAAATGAATTAATTGAAAAGAGGTGTTACGATAGTAATAATAGGCAAAATAAATTAATTGGGACGTGTTACGAAAGAATTATAACAAGCAAAATGAATTAATTGAGGTGTTACGATAATTGTAATAGGCAAAATAAATTAATTGGGACGTGTTACGAAAGAATTATAATAAGCAAAACGAATTAATTGAGGTGTTACGAAAGTTATAATAGGCTAAAAATGAATTAAGACAGGGCAGAGTAGATAGAGAGGACGGGGTAGAGCAGATAAGAGCAGCAGAGTGAAACTAAGGACGGTGGCGCTGGGCAGTTACAAAGAACAGACAGAGGAACAGAAAGGCAATAGACAGCAGTATGGTGTAGGAGAGTAAGGCAGAGAGAGGCATGGACAGTGATGGTGTGGGAGAGTAAGGCAGAGAGAGGCAAGGACAGTGAAACAGAAGAGAGAGTAAACAATGGTGTGGTGTAAAAGGGCAAGATTGATAAAAGAAACAGTGAAGAAGTGGAGAGTAGTATGGTGTAAGTCAGGAGTGAAGGGCACGATATATGTTTGGAGGGAAGGGCAAGATACAAGGCAGGAAGGAAGGGTAAGATACGAGACAGTAAAATAAAATGGTATTAGATAATTAGACAATGGTGTGGGAAAGTAGGACTGATACAAAACTTTCAGTGAAACAGAAGATAAAGGCAACATGCAAAGGTATGGTATGGTTTAAGTTTATAGTCACCTTAACTTGGCAGAGATTTTTCCTTTATTATTTTACGGCCTATTTTAAGCAGTTCAGTGACAGAATAAGACAAAACTACGATTCTCCATCTCTTCCACACCACTTCATGACGTGCATCGTAATGTATTTCTGTGCTAATTTCTTACCGTAACTTCGTGTACAAGGTGAGTGGTAATTCTCAGCTTGGTTAACGTGTATAAAGTATAGACCTGCTTACGCTGCGTTTCTCAAAATATTCACGACCCGCATGACTGAAGGAATGAACGACCCAGGACTTAAATTAATGACTAAATAAGAGCAAATCTCTCAGTAATTACCCATGTCCTTTGTAGCAGCGATATTTACTGTGTCGGCAATAGTCAGGGAAAAGTGTTGTATTCATCGATAAATTAAAAGAATGTTAATACTTCACGGCAATGTTCTCTTTCCCAAACACCAATAAGACTAGTAGTTAGTGTGTTTCTTCTTCCTAGGTCTCAAACACTATTTTCCCCTCCTTGGTGCTGAACACTGAATAATTGACAACACCCTTTCGACTGAGCCCTTGCCCGTTTTCTCTGCCGCGACATGAGGCGATAAGATACGGCATCAAAATTACACCAGCGTCAAGATAACACACTGATAAGACAGCCTGAACAATAATATTCAGAGGGGAACATCTTGAACTTTATTATTTCAGACAGCATAACCCAAAACTTTTATACTTGTTAGTAATCCAAAAACTTTAACACTTTATAGTAACATCCAAAACTGTAATACTTTATATACATCCAAAACTTTAAAACTATAGTAGAACCCAAAACTTGGCTGTATAATAATATCCAAAACTTTACTATTTTATAGTAACATCCAAAACTTTAATACTTGATATATAGCGGCATCATGAACTTTAATTCTTCACATAGTGCCATGCAGAACTCTGATACTTCATGCAGTGGCATCATGAAAAATACTTCAAACAGTGACACCCAAAAGTTAAATACTTCATACACTGACACCCAAAACTTTAATACTTCAGGCAGTAATAGCAAAAAATTTAAGACTCCATACAGCAACATCAAAAAATCTGAGACTTCAGGACGTGACACCCTGAACATTGATACTTCATATAGTAAAAATCAAAAACTTTAATACTTCATACAGTGACACCCAAACTTTAATGCTTCATACAGCAATATCAAAAACTTGAATAATTGAGTGTCATTCAAAACTTCAAGTAATTTTCAAAATATTAATTTTTGACATTGACATTCAAAACTTAAATATTTCAGACGGGATAAATATCAGGTATATAATAAAAAGAAGCTTTCTATTTAAAAAAATTTATAAGCTTTCTATAAGTAATCAAGGAAATTTCTTAAACAAGGGGCTGTATTCACAAATTTTCCTCACCTTAAGTTGTATATACGATCATTTGCATACAGGTTCATCTGCGAAATAACCCAAGCAATCAACCGATTGAACTAACCCAAGCAATCAACCGACTGGACTAACCCAAGCAATCAACCGAGTGAAGTAACCCAAGCAATCAAGTAGCCCATGTAATCAACCGAGTAAAGTAACCCAAGTAATCAGCCAAATGAAGTAACCCATGCAATCAACCATGTGGGGTAATTCAATCAACAGAGCGAAGTAAGCCAATCAACCAGGTGATGTAACAGCGTAAAATAAAGCATTACTACCAGATGAAATAACAAACTTCTAATAACATGGCACCAACTAGCTTCTTGCATTATCAAAATACAATAACGCAACTATCACGTCAAACATTTACCTCATCTGCTGTACTGAAAATGACCAGCCACACAACCATCAGCATAAAACAATACATTATCAATCATATAACGCCACTAGCACGTTAAACACATACCTCCTCTGCTGTACTGAAAATGACCAGCCACACAACCATCACCATAAAACAATATCTAACCCCATTATCTGGCTATAAAAAGGTCTCTCGTACCAACCACAATCTCCCTCCACTATCAATCATGCAATATACTGTACATGTCTTCTCTCTTGTGCTGACTTCACGTGGCTCATACGGTAGTTTGGGGTCATGGGAGAGTTGCATGAGGCTTGAGAGATGAAGTAAGAGATGAAAAAGCAAAATACATAGCAGGACACAACGCACAAGTACTAGACCACGCATGATGGAAAAGACGAGGTAAATAAACAAAACTGGAGGTTAATATACTGTACAAAATGAATTCTGAAAAGTATGAATACCTATAACAGAAACAGGTGACAGCAAAGAAGTATATGTAAAGGAAATGATAAGACAGGGATCTGTATTAGGAGCAAAAATGAGCTCCATGACAATGCAGAATGATTAGTGGAAAAGGAATAAGAATGGAAAATAGGGGAAGTGAAATTGAGTCCGCTAATTTTTTAGACGACATTATGGCCACTGAAACCAAAGAAAACATACAAGAAGTCATAAATGCCACAGGAGCATTTCTAAAATTAAAGATTAAAACTGAATGAACAAAAAACTAGACAAACATCACTTGTTGGAGACAGGATAAGCATTGAAATTAACGGAAAAGAAATAGAAGAAAAACCATTTGTATAAATACCCAGGAAAAATAATACAAACACAAGGAAAACATACAGAAGGTGTAGAAAACAGAATAAACAAGGCGAGAATAGCAGCAAATGAAAGTATGAACATAATAAACAAGAAATAGATGAATGAAAAGAGGGTAAAAATAGGATTAAAACCGTATAACACATGTGTGGCACCAGTGGCACTATTTCGGGCAGAAGTGTGGACGAGACTGAAGGAGCAGGAGAAAAAAGAATTTAATAACATACAATCACAATACCTAAGTAGCTGAAGGTGCCAAGAACACCACCAAAATGTGCACTGTTATATGAAACAAAAGGAATGAAAACTGAGTACAAGATAAATGAGAAGAAATTGGAATATTATATAGACCTGAATAACAGAGAAGAGGAGGCAACTGAGGTAAAAATGAAAAGTTACTGTGAGGAAAATAAAAAAGAATATACGAAAGAAATACAGGCGATCAGAAATAAATATAACGGAAAACCTGGTAAGAATAGGAAAAAGTGAAACAAAAAAGATAGTAAAATACAAAGTGTATGAACAAAATGAAGAAGAAATTAAAGAAGAAATGAGAAAAGGAAGTATAACATAAGATACAGCCGATAAGGAAATGGGAAATTATATAGAAGAGCTAAATTTTGAAAATGCTAGAACAATATTTATGTTAAGGACCAGAATGATGGATGTATAAGAATATTTTAAGAAAAATTACGAAAATAATTTGACATGCAATTTATGGCAAAAAGAAAGTGAAAACCAGATTCATATACAGTATTTAATTGTGAAGCATATCGAGATTTTACAAGAGAAATACAGGGAAAAAATGTTAATGAAATACTTAAAAAGAATAAATTAGAACTAGTAGCAGAAAAAGTAAGAAAAAATTTTAAAAAGAAGATATACACTTGTACAAATGAGGAACGAATTTAACACATAAAAACCAGTATGAGGAACAGACAAAACTAAGGAAAAGAGAAAAAGGGGTGTACGATCACTGCTCCCACGATGGCTGTCAGACGTACGAACAAGTATCAAATAATGGCAGTGTTGCCAGACGTCTCCACACACGAGAATGTACGGTATTTCAACACCTTAGACTCCATTCTTCCTATAGTCTGTTGACATGCATACCGGTAACTGTGTTGAAGGAAATAAGTACTAAGTTTTTTAAAAATGTAGATCATGCAGACCTGTTGTCCCACTGCTTGCTTTGGCCAGTTACTTTTTTTTATTAATATATTTTAAATTAAAGGGTAATTGGGTTAAACGGTAATTGCTTAGCTGCTCGTTATAATTTTCTGATGTAGCATGAATTTTTAGAGTGACAGTAACATTCTAGTCGGCTAAGGATCGAATCTTCCTAGCAACTATTCTTTAGCAACTTATATTTTAAACCATAATTTCCTCCTTTTCACTAATTTTCGCCTCTTTATCAAGCTTTTGTTTTCCCTTCCCTTCCCTTCTCTTCCCATTTCCTTTGAACTTACAGAAAACGTACCTTCAACCGTTTCAGAGAAGTCTCTTATAGATCGGGGTGTCCACAATATTATGGTTGATTTGCTTTCATTTAAGGGAACTGGACAACTCACGCAACTTAAAAATGATGCCGTGGTTACCTGAAATTCCATGAGCTTCAGTTGTGGAGTAGAGTCTCCTTGGTTACGAGTCAAATTCTTAGTCTGGGGTAGAAATGAGTCTCCTTGGTTACGAGTCAAATTCTTAGTTGTGGGGTAGAAATCAGTCTCCTTGGTTACTAGTCACATTAACCCACTAAGCTGACGATCCGAAATAAGAGACCCCACATCATCCTGTACATAAACATTTGTAATATTCTCACCTCTGTACAGTCACTCTTAGGATGAGCTTTCTGTTGTGCAAAACGTTAGAGATATAAAAAACTTTTTTTTTTTTTCTCTCTCTCTCTCTCTCTCTCTCTCTCTCTCAAACGGATATATGCCAAGTAAATCGCCAAAGATGAGGTGCTACGATGCTTGGTATACCAGTAAAGAGTACAGTAGCCTACGATCCTTATACTCTAGCCACCTTCAAGGCAATGTATCCACCTTCAGTGAGACCTCTGGCAGTAACGAATTAAAATTCTTGAACCTGATCTTCCTGAATAACATAAAAGCTGATGCAGCGTTATACAAGGCAAAATAAATTAATTGGGAAGAGGTGTTTCGAACGAATTATAATAGGCAAAATAAATTAATTTGGAAGAAGTGTTTCGAACGACTTATAATAGGCAAAATAAATTAATTGGGAAGAGGTGTTCCGAGTTATAATAGGTAAAATAGATTAATTGGTACGAGGTGTTACGATAGAATTACATTAAGCAAAATGAATTAATTGAGGTGTTACGATAGTTATAATAGGCAAAATAAATTAATTGGGACGTGTTACGAAAGAATTATAACAAGCAAAATGAATTAATTGAGGTGTTACGATAATTGTAATAGGCAAAATAAATTAATTGGGACGTGTTACGAAAGAATTATAATAAGCAAAACGAATTAATTGAGGTGTTACGAAAGTTATAATAGGCTAAAAATGAATTAAGACAGGGCAGAGTAGATAGAGAGGACGGGGTAGAGCAGATAAGAGCAGCAGAGTGAAACTAAGGACGGTGGCGCTGGGCAGTTACAAAGAACAGACAGAGGAACAGAAAGGCAATAGACAGCAGTATGGTGTAGGAGAGTAAGGCAGAGAGAGGCAAGGACAGTGATGGTGTGGGAGAGTAAGGCAGAGAGAGGCAAGGACAGTGAAACAGAAGAGAGAGTAAACAATGGTGTGGTGTAAAAGGGCAAGATTGATAAAAGAAACAGTGAAGAGGTGGAGAGTAGTATGGTGTAAGTCAGGAGAGAAAGGCAAGATATATGTTTGGAGGGATGGGCAAGATACAAGTCAGGAAGGAAGATTAAGATACGAGACAGTAAAATAAAATGGTATTAGATAATTAGACAATGGTGTGGGAAAGTAGAACTGATACAAAACTTTCAGTGAAACAGAAGATAAAGGCAACATGCAAAGGTATGGTATGGTTTAAGTTTATAGTCACCTTAACTTGGCAGAGATTTTTCCTTTATTATTTTACGGCCTATTTTAAGCAGTTCAGTGAGAGAATAAGACAAAATTACGATTCTCCATCTCTTCCACACCACTTCATGACATGCATCGTAATGTATTTCTGTGCTAATTTCTTACCGTAACTTCGTGTACAAGGTGAGTGGTAATTCTCAGCTTGGTTAACGTGTATAAAGTATAGACCTGCTTACGCTGCGTTTCTCAAAATATTCACGACCCGCATGACTGAAGGAATGAACGACCCAGGACTTAAATTAATGACTAAATAAAAGCAAATCTCTCAGTAATTACCCATGTCCTTTGTAGCAGCGATATTTACTGTGTCGGCAATAGTCAGGGAAAAGTGTTGTATTCATCGATAAATTAAAAGGATGTTAATACTTCACGGCAATGTTCTCTTTCCCAAACACCAATAAGACTAGTAGTTAGTGTGTTTCTTCTTCCTAGGTCTCAAACACTATTTTCCCCTCCTTGGTGCTGAACACTGAATAATTGACAACACCCTTTCGACTGAGCCCCTGCCCGTGTTCTCTGCCGCGACATGAGGCGATAAGATACGGCATCAAAATTACACCAGCGTCAAGATAACACACTGATAAGACAGCCTGAACAATAATATTCAGAGGGGAACATCCTAAACTTTATTATTTCAGACAGCATAACCCAAAACTTTTATACTTGTTAGTAATCCAAAAACTTTAACACTTTATAGTAACATCCAAAACTGTAATACTTTATATACATCCAAAACTGTAAAACTATAGTAGAACCCAAAACTTGACTGTATAATAATATCCAAAACTTTAATATTTTATAGTAACATCCAAAACTTTAATACTTGATATATAGCGGCATCATGAACTTTAATGCTTCACATAGTGCCATGCAGAACTCTGATACTTCATGTAGTGGCATCATGAAAAATACTTCATACAGTGACACCCAAAAGTTAAATACTTCATACACTGACACCCAAAACTTTAATACTTCAGGCAGCAATAGCAAAAAATTTAAGACTCCATACAGCAACATCAAAAAATCTGAGACTTCAGGACGTGACACCCTGAACATTGATACTTCATACAGCAAAAATCAAAACTTTAATACTTCATACAGTGACACCCAAAACTTTAATGCTTCATACAGCAATATCAAAAACATAAATAATTGAGTGTCATTCAAAACTTCAAGTGATTTTCAAAATATTAATTTTTGACATTGACATTCAAAACTTAAATATTTCAGACGGGATAAATATCAGGTATATAATAAAAAAAAGCTTTCTATTTAAAAAAATTTATAAGCTTTCTATAAATAATCAAGGAAATTTCTTAAACAAGGGGCTGTATTCACAAATTTTCCTCACCTTAAGTTGTATATACGATCATTTGCATACAGGTCCATCTGCGAAATAACCCAAGCAATCAACCGATTGAACTAACCCAAGCAATCAACCGACTGGACTAACCCAAGCAATCAACCGAGTGAAGTAACCCAATCAATCAAGTAGCCCATGTAATCAACCGAGTAAAGTAACCCAAGTAATCAGCCAAATGAAGTAACCCATGCAATCAACCATGTGGGGTAATTCAATCAACAGAGCGAAGTAAGCCAATCAACCAGGTGATGTAACAGCGTAAAATAAAGCATTACTACCAGATGAAATAACAAACTTTTAATAACATGGCACCAACCAGCTTCTTGCATTATCAAAATACAATAACGCCACTATCACGTCAAACATTTACCTCATCTGCTGTACTGAAAATGACCAGCCACACAACCATCAGCATAAAACAATACATTATCAATCATATAACGCCACTAGCACGTTAAACACATACCTCCTCTGCTGTACTGAAAATGACCAGCCACACAACCATCACCATAAAACAATATCTAACCCCATTATCTGGCTATAAAAAGGTCTCTCGTACCAGCCACAATCACTCTCCCTCCACTATCAATCATGCAATATACTGTACATGTCTTCTCTCTTGTGCTGACTTCACGTGGCTCATACGGTAGTTTGGGGTCATGGGAGAGTTGCATGAGGCTTGAGAGATGAAGTAAGAGGTGAAAAAGCAAAATACATAACAGGACACAACGCACAAGTACTAGACCACGCATGATGGAAAAGACGAGGTAAATAAACAAAACTGGAGGTTAATATACTGTACAAAATGAATTCTGAAAAGTATGAATACCTATAACAGAAACAGATGACAGCAAAGAAGTATATGTAAAGGAAATGATAAGACAGGGATCTGTATTAGGAGCAAAAATGAGCTCCATGACAATGCAGAATGATTAGTGGAAAAGGAATAAGAATGGAAAATAGGGGAAGTGAAATTGAGTCCGCTAATTTTTTAGACGACATTATGGCCACTGAAACCAAAGAAAACATACAAGAAGTCATAAATGCCACAGGAGCATTTCTAAAATTAAAGATTAAAACTGAATGAACAAAAAACTAAACAAACGTCACTTGTTGGAGACAGGATAAGCATTGAAATTAACGGAAAAGAAATAGAAGAAAAACCATTGTATAAATACCCAGGAAAAATAATACAAACACAAGGAAAACATACAGAAGGTGTAGAAAACAGAATAAACTAGGCGTGAATAGCAGCAAATGAAAGTATGTACATAATAAACAAGAAATAGATGAATGAAAAGAGGGTAAAAATAGGATTAAAACCGTATAACACATGTGTGGCACCAGTGGCACTATTTCGGGCAGAAGTGTGGACGAGACTGAAGGAGCAGGAGAAAAAAGAATTTAATAACATACAATCACAATACCTAAGTAGCTGAAGGTGCCAAGAACACCACCAAAATGTGCACTGTTATATGAAACAAAAGGAATGAAAACTGAGCACAAGATAAATGAAAAGAAATTGGAATATTATATAGACCTGAATAACAGAGAAGAGGAGGCAACTGAGGTAAAAATGAAAAGTTACTGTGAGGAAAATAAAAAAGAATATACGAAAGAAATACCGGCGATCAGAAATAAATATAACGGAAAACCTGGTAAGAATAGGAAAAAGTGAAACAAAAAAGATAGTAAAATACAAAGTGTATGAACAAAATGAAGAAGAAATTAAAGAAGAAATGAGAAAAGGAAGTATAACATAAGATACAGCCGATCAGGAAATGGGAAATTATATAGAAGAGCTAAATTTTGAAAATGCTAGAACAATATTTATGTTAAGGACCAGAATGATGGATGTACAAGAATATTTTAAGAAAAATTACGAAAATAATTTGACATGCAATTTATGGCAAAAAGAAAGTGAAAACCAGATTCATATACAGTATTTAATTGTGAAGCATATCGAGATTTTACAAGAGAAATACAGGGAAAAAATGTTAATGAAATACTTAAACAGAATAAATTAGAACTAGTAGCAGAAAAAGTAAGAAAATTTTTTAAAAAGAAGATATACACTTGTACAAATGAGGAACGAATTTAACACATAAAAACCAGTATGAGGAACAGACAAAACTAAGGAAAAGAGAAAAAAGGGGTGTACGATCACTGCTCCCACGATGGCTGTCAGACGTACGAACAAGTATCAAATAATGGCAGTGTTGCCAGACGTCTCCACACACGAGAATGTACGGTATTTCAACACCTTAGACTCCATTCTTCCTATAGTCTGTTGACATGCATACCGGTAACTGTGTTGAAGGAAATAAGTACTAAGTTTTTAAAAAATGTAGATCATGCAGACCTGTTGTCCCACTGCTTGCTTTGGCCAGTTACTTTTTTTTATTAATATATTTTAAATTAAAGGGTAATTGGGTTAAACGGTAATTGCTTAGCTGCTCGTTATAATTTTCTGATGTAGCATGAATTTTTAGAGTGACAGTAACATTCTAGTCGGCTAAGGATCGAATCTTCCTAGCAACTATTCTTTAGCAACTTATATTTAAAACCATAATTTCCTCCTTTTCACTAATTTTCGCCTCTTTATCAAGCTTTTGTTTTCCCTTCCCTTCCCTTCTCTTCCCATTTCCTTTGAACTTACAGAAAACGTACCTTCAACCGTTTCAGAGAAGTCTCTTATAGATCGGGGTGTCCACAATATTATGGTTGATTTGCTTTCATTTAAGGGAACTGGACAACTCACGCAACTTAAAAATGATGCCGTGGTTACCTGAAATTCCATGAGCTTCAGTTGTGGAGTAGAGTCTCCTTAGTTACGAGTCAAATTCTTAGTCTGGGGTAGAAATGAGTCTCCTTGGTTACGAGTCAAATTCTTAGTTGTGGGGTAGAAATCAGTCTCCTTGGTTACTAGTCACATTAACCCACTAAGCTGACGATCCGAAATAAGAGACCCCACATCATCCTGTACATAAACATTTGTAATATTCTCACCTCTGTACAGTCACTCTTAGGATGAGCTTTCTGTTGTGCAAAACGTGAGACATAAAAAACTTTTTTTTTTCTCTCTCTCTCTCTCTCTCACTCTCTCTCTCTCTCTCAAACGGATATATGCCAAGTAAATCGCCAAAGATGAGGTGCTACAATGCTTGGTATGCCAGTAAAGAGTACAGTACGATCCTTATACTCTAGCCACCTTCAAGGCAATGTATCCACCTTCAGTGAGACCTCTGGCAGTAACGAATTAAAATTCTTGAACCTGATCTTCCTGAATAACATAAAAGCTGATGCAGCGTTATAGAAGGCAAAATAAATTAATTGGGAAGAGGTGTTTCGAACGAATTATAATAGGCAAAATAAATTAATTTGGAAGAAGTGTTTCGAACGAATTATAATAGGCAAAATAAATTAATTGGGAAGAGGTGTTCCGAGTTATAATAGGTAAAATAGATTAATTGGTACGAGGTGTTACGATAGAATTACATTAAGCAAAATGAATTAATTGAGGTGTTACGATAGTTATAATAGGCAAAATAAATTAATTGGGACGTGTTACGAAAGAATTATAATAAGCAACATGAATTGATTGAGATGTTACGAAAGTCATAATAGGCTAAATGAATTAAGACAGGGCGAGCAGATAAAGAGGACGGGGTAGAGCAGATAAGAGCAGCAGAGTGAAACAAAGAACGGTGGCGCTGGGCAGTTACAAAGAACAGACAGAGGAACAGAAAGGCAATAGACTATTTATGGTGTAGGAGAGTAAGGCAGAGAGAGGCAAGGACAGTGATGGTGTGGGAGAGTAAGGCAGAGAGAGGCAAGGACAGTGAAACAGAAGAGAGAGTAAACAATGGTGTGGTGTAAAAGGGCAAGATTGATAAAAGAAACAGTGAAGAGGTGGAGAGTAGTATGGTGTAAGTCAGGAGAGAAGGGCACGATATATGTTTGGAGGGAAGGGCAAGATACAAGTCAGGAAGGAAGGGTAAGATACGAGACAGTAAAATAAAATGGTATTAGATAATTAGACAATGGTGTGGGAAAGTAGGACTGATACAAAACTTTCAGTGAAACAGAAGATAAAGGCAACATGCAAAGGTATGGTATGGTTTAAGTTTATAGTCACCTTAACTTGGCAGAGATTTTTCCTTTATTATTTTACGGCCTATTTTAAGCAGTTCAGTGAGAGAATAAGACAAAATTACGATTCTCCATCTCTTCCACACCACTTCATGACGTGCATCGTAATGTATTTCTGTGCTAATTTCTTACCGTAACTTCGTGTACAAGGTGAGTGGTAATTCTCAGCTTGGTTAACGTGTATAAAGTATAGACCTGCTTACGCTGCGTTTCTCAAAATATTCACGACCCGCATGACTGAAGGAATGAACGACCCAGGACTTAAATTAATGACTAAATAAAAGCAAATCTCTCAGTAATTACCCATGTCCTTTGTAGCGGCGATATTTACTGTGTCTGCAATAGTCAGGGAAAAGTGTTGTATTCATCGATAAATTAAAAGAATGTTAATACTTCACGGCAATGTTCTCTTTCCCAAACACCAATAAGACTAGCAGTTAGTGTGTTTCTTCTTCCTAGGCCTCAAACATTATTTTCCCCTCCTTGGTGCTGAACACTGAATAATTGACAACACCCTTTCGACTGAGCCCCTGCCGGTGTTCTCTGCCGTGACATGAGGCGATAAGATACGGCATCAAAATTACACCAGCGTCAAGATAACACACTGATAAGACAGCCTGAACAATAATATTCAGAGGGGAACATCCTGAACTTTATTATTTCAGACAGCATAACCCAAAACTTTTATACTTGTTAGTAATCCAAAAACTTTAACACTTTATAGTAACATCCAAAACTGTGATACTTTATATACATCCAAAACTGTAAAACTATAGTAGGACCCAAAACTTGACTGTATAATAATATCTAAAACTTTAATATTTTATAGTAACATCCAAAACTGTAATACTTTATATACATCCACAACTGCTACACTATAGTAGGACCCAAAACCTAAGACTGTATAATAATATCCAAAACTTTAATATTTTATAGTAACATCCAAAACTTTAATACTTGATATATAGCGGCATCATGAACTTTAATGCTTCACATAGTGCCATGCAGAACTCTGATACTTCATGTAGTGGCATCATGAAAAATACTTCATACAGTGACACCCAAAAGTTAAATACTTCATACACTGACACCCAAAACTTTAATACTTCAGGCAGTAATAGCAAAAAATTTAAGACTCCATACAGCAACATCAAAAAATCTAAGACTTCAGGACGTGACACCCTGAACATTGATACTTCATACAGCAAAAATCAAAAACTTTAATACTTCATACAGTGACACCCAAAACTTTAATACTTCATACAGCAATATCAAAAACATTAATAATTGAGACTGTGTCATTCAAAACTTCAAATGACATTCAAAATATTAATTTTTGACATTGACATTCAAAACTTAAATATTTCAGACGGGATAAATATCAGCTATATATAAAAAAAAAAAAAGCTTTCTATTTAAAATTTTTTATAAGCTTTCTATAAATAATCAAGGAAATTTCTTAAACAAGGGGCTGTATTCACAAATTTTTCTTACCTTAAGTTATATATACGATCATTTGCATACAGGTCCATCTGCGAAATAACCCAAGCAATCAACCGACTGGACTAACCCAAGCAATCAACCGAGTGCAGTAACCCAAGCAATCAACCGAGTGAAGTAACCCAATCAATCAAGTAGCCCATGTAATCAACCGAGTAAAGTAACCCAAGTAATCAGCCAAATGAAGTAACCCATGCAATCAACCATGTGGGGTAATTCAATCAACAGAGCGAAGTAAGCCAATCAACCAGGTGATGTAACAGCGTAACATAAAGCATTACTACCAGATGAAATAACAAACTTCTAATAACATGGCACCAACCAGCTTCTTGCATTATCAAATACAATAACGCCACTATCAAGTCAAACATTTACCTCATCTGCTGTACTGAAAATGACCAGCCACACAACCATCAGCATAAAACAATACATTATCAAACTATCATATTACATCACTATCACGTTAGACATATACCTCATCTGCTGTAATGAAAATGACGCCAGCCGCACACAACCATCAGAATAAAACAATACATTATCAATCATATAACGCCACTAGCACGTTAAACACATACCTCCTCTGCTGTACTGAAAATGACCAGCCACACAACCATCACCATAAAACAATATCTAACCCCATTATCTGGCTATAAAAAGGTCTCTCGTACCAGCCACAATCACTCTCCCTCCACTATCAATCATGCAATATACTGTACATGTCTTCTCTCTTGTGCTGATTTCAAGTGGCTCATACGGTAGTTTGGGGTCATGGGAGAGTTGCATGAGGCCTGAGAGATGAAATAAGAGGTGAAAAAGCAAAATACATAACAGGACAGTACGCACAAGTACTAGACCACGCATGATGGAAAAGACGAGGTAAATAAACAAAACTGGAGGTTAATATACTGTACAAAATGAATTCTGATAGGAAGCGTTAGGAGGAATACACTGAGGTAGTTTGGCCATGTGGAGAGGATGGAGGGTGAAAGACTGACGAAGAGAGTGTATGTGAGAGGGGTGGAGATGGGGAAGGGGAGGGGGAGGCCGAGAATGAGACGGAGGGATGCGGTGGAGAGGTATATGAGAGATATGGGTGTGAGTTGCGAGCAAGGCAGTGAAATGACGAGGAACAGGGCGACGTGGAGGCGATTTGTTTGTGGCCACCCCGAACGGGATTGAGGCATCTGGCAATAGATAGATAGATAGATAGATAGATAGATAGATTTTGTGTAATCTTGCTCACAAATCAACAACCAACTAACAAGCAAACGGACAGGGATGAAAACATTACCTCCTTGGTAGAGGTAATAATCATAAAAATAATAATAATAATAATAATCATAAAAAATAATAATAATAATAATAATAATAATAATAATAATAATATTAATAATAATAATAATTATAATAATAATAATAATAATAATAATTATAATAATAATAATAATAATAATAATAGCAACAATACTATTAATATCAGAATAAACAAAAAATAATAATAATTAGAATTATGAAATTGGTGAAGCCATACTCAAAGAACTCCACATTTCTGACGAAATTAGTTTTATCATCGTAGAAAAATATTAAGGGACTTTTGGCATGACTCAAATTTTTTAACGGATTATAAACGTGACCATGAGATCATGGTCTAAGTCATTCATACTATGCAAATCATGTTTATTCATGATTCACATCATTTCCACAGAGTTTGGTCGAAATCGGCCAAATATTCTCCGATTCAGCAGTTTCAGGCATGAGGTGGCCATTTTAATTTACCTCGGAATCTCAAAAAGTATTTGTTGGATCTCAGCATCAATACACAGGTGCACTAGTATATGTTTACGACTACATACTAGAACATTTGCAAATCAGTTCATTCAGTAGTTTTTGCTGTGCAAGAAAGCAGAAACTGAAAATATAACATAAATACCGTTAGTGCAGCACTACTACTGGGGAAAAAGAAAAATTGCCAAAAGAAGCAAGCACCCAAGATACATCACTCCTGGAAATTTCAAGCCTCTATCTCGATCGGTCTTGGAATGCCAGCCTTCTAGAAATAATATCTACAATATATATAAGAACTCCACAGAACGTGGAGTTCCTAATGTTACTCTTACTACTACTACAATTCCTACTACTACTGCTACTACTACTACTACTACTACTACTACTACTACTATTAATAATAATAATAATAATAATAATAATAATAAAGACTTCGAGAGTGAAAGTTTGAACACGTCGGAAATTAAAGGTGATAAACAGAGTTTTATGGGCACTGATGGATCTATTTCAACCCAGTTAGACCTGAACAGACCTACACGGATCTGAACACATCTGCCCCTGCTCTGAACGCAGCTGACCCGCTCTGAACACATGTGACCTGGGACTGGACACGTCTGACCCGGCACTTAACACAATTGATCCGATGCAGAACACAACTGACTCGGCTCTGAACACAGCTGACCCGGCACTGAACACATCTGACCCGGCACTGAACACAACTGACTCTGCTCTGAACACAGCTGACCCGACTCTGAATGCGGCTGACCCGAATCTGAACAAAGCTGACCCAGGTCTGAAAACAACTGACCCTGGCCTGAATGTATATAATGGGCATGAATAGACCTTAATCCCATCAGTCCAGTCACATACAGTTGACATCAGAAGTTTTGTCGCCTCTCCTGATTTTCTCTTCGTACTCTTTAAAAATCAGTGTGGTGAGTCCGCAGCAACTGACACTGATGGCTTTATTTTCTCCATAAGCATCGTTTACTGCAGGTCTACCACACTGATTTTCTAAGTCAGTGAACAGAAAGACAGGAAAGGCAACAAGATTTCTGATGCGCACTGTACTTTCGATTTTGTTCTTTACTTCCTTCATACAACAATATCGAGAGAAGGTATCCACGGAATGGAAAGATGAAAACCGCCTGAAAGCCAAAGGGAACAAAGCAAATCTTTAGTCATATTTTAGTGCATTCCCTTTGGCCTTCAGGCGCGATTCAGCATTCCCCCATGGACTCCTTCAATTGAATAAAAAAAAATCACAAAAAATTTACCATAAGAAGCATTTTCCCCATATTCAAGATTTCAACAAGCATTAATTGCAACTTATAGTATTTTGATCAGTATTAGAACTTTCAACAAAAAGTGGTGGTAGAAAGCAACAAACTGGTCAGGTATAAAAATTTCCACAAAAAATGAGGGTAGCAAACAGAAATATGACAATACTAGAAACTTCAGAAAACTTATGGTACCAAGTAACATTCAAACCATTTTTAAAAACTTCCATGAATAATAATGGTAAACAGTTAGAAACTGATCTATATATAAAATTACATCAAAAGTTGGAAGTAGAGCCTAAAATTTTGATCAATAATAAATTTTAAAAAAATGATGGTAGATAGTAACAAAGTGGTCAGTATTAATAATTTCCATAAAAATTGATGGCAGCAAGTAACAATTTCACAAGGTCAGAAATTCCAAGAAAAAATGATGGTACCAAATAACGTAGAGAAATATCAACAGAAAATTATGGTAATATGGAGTACCAAATCCAATTTTATCTAATTTCCACACAAAAAATATTGTAACATGTAGCATCTAAATAATTTTAAAACTGTTTCACAAAAATGATGGTACTATAACAGTGTCTTTATTTTCAAGATATTTCAAGCCAATCTTACGACTATATTAAGCGAATCACGGCCTTCGATCATGATTCAGTAAAATGCATAATCGAACTGACGTGGTAATGAGGTCCTGGAGGTTAAAAAAATAATAATTTTCCTAAATGAATCGGGCTTAACCTAAATGGACCAGAACTAACGTAATTTGTCATTGCTACCTCCACATGATATTATTTTGATTAGGACGGACCTCAGTTTGTGAAAATTTTAATGAAGGCCATTGCCTTCTGGACCTCTATTGGCGGAAGGCTCCATTAAGGCTGTAATCAAATGGACATCTTTTGATGGAAAGTTTAATGAAGACATCTATTGGCCATCTGTTGGTGGAATGCTTAATGAAGGCCGTTATCTATTGGACCTCTCTTGGTGAAAGGCTTAATGAAGGCTGTTATCTATTCTCATTAGATTGAAAAATCTCTCTTGAGGTACATGAAAAAATCTGTGGTGACAAGAATTATCTCAACATTATGATATCGCTTCGAGGAAGTTAATTTATAAAAAGGCAGGCTTTCAGGGTTTGTTAATTTTGGAGGCACAGTTCATTTAAATTTTGTGGCATTCTCTCGTAATTATTTTAAAATTTATACGGACAGTAAATGTGCAATTTTGGAAATATGCTTCATTAATTAGCAACATTTATCAACAAAATTTGTTGTTTGGCCACCGATGCGTTTTTTGTTTAAACTACTGATATTACACGATTTTCAGAGGTCAAAATTATGAACCAAATGAACAGAATTATCTAGTGGAAGGAAAGAAAAAAGAAAAAAAAGAAAAACAATCGGGAGCCGAATGCTAATCGCCCGGCAAAATATGCGGATGGTCAAGTCCAAGATATAGGCCATGTCTTGATATCCTGAAGGTTTCATGTTGATAGCTCAAACCGGTCATGAGATATCATGGTGCTAAAGGAGGGCAATAAAAACTAGTTGACCTTTGGCAGCCAATTTGGTGACTTTGACCTTGACTGCACGTGCCCATTTTCGAACCCGGCCAAGATTTTGGCGATATCTTGAGACCCTGAAGGTTTCATGTTGATAGTTCAAGCCGTTCATTAGATATAATGAGAACACACACACACACACACACACACACACACACACACACACACACACACACACACAGAGGCAGGCAAATACATTATCGTTCCGCCTTCTAAAGGCAGGCAATGATAAATAAATAAGCAATAAAATTAAACGGTACATAAAATTAAATAAATAAATTGAAGATGCCCATGCACTGAAATCTTTCATCCCTTCAATCTGATGAGCTGTTTTAAATGTTATTGTTCTCACCTTGGTAAGAATTTTCTCAGTCAAGGTGATATCAGACTGGAGGATATGCATGTAACCTCCATTCAATCTTTTTTTTTTTTTTTTTTTAAGTCGTCCCGAAACAAAATGAAACTTGCCACCAGGCAACTTGTCACTCAAGTCCCGCCCCTTCTTATCCACCATCTGGAGAGTGGGTGAAGAGGGGCGGGGCCACGACTCCAGGAAGAGGGTGGGGCTTAAGAGACTAGTTGCCTGGTCTGTACAGCCGAAACAGTTCGCATGTCATGGTAGTTACGAATTAACCTTGGATATACAGTCAAATAAACAACTATTTGCCCAGTTCCGCCTGATGAAAATTTACAGCTGGCGAAATACAAAGTGAATCTTATCTCTCCCAGTGCGTGTTTCAGGTGGTTCGACTTTCCGCGATCTCTTTGTCAAACTTTTGGAAGATACTTGTGTCTCTGTCTAGGTAGCACGCCTGCTGTGCGTTCATTTATGTCCTGTAGTCAATAGCCAATGCTTCTAATACACTTCTGTTCTGAACTCTCTCTCTCTCTCTCTCTATGTGTTTGTGTGTGTGTGTGTGTGTGTGTGTGTGCGTGCATATATATATATATATATATATATATATATATATATATATATATATATATATATATATATATATGTATGTATATATATATTACCCCTGTGGCGGGGGGACACAACCTGGCCGCACTATGGGGTGGTACTACTACTCTGCGGCCAGGTTGTGTTAGGAAGAATACTGCCACCGTATTCCCTGCGTGTCGTAAAAGGCGACTAAAAGGGGCGGGGTGAGGGGACTAGGGACCCCCTCCTCTGTTTTTTTGTTCCTAAAAAGAGACAGGCCAGAGAAAGGGATGGGGGATGGAGTTATCCCCGTACCCTGAAGATTGGGTCTATGAATGTGCGTGGATGTAGTACGATTGAGGCAAAAAGGGAGGAGATTGGGAGAATGTTTGTGAGAAGAAAGTTGGATGTGTTAGCTTTGAGTGAAACGAAGATGAAAGGGAAGGGGGAATCTATGTTTGGAAGTGTGAATGGAAGATTGTCAGGTGTCGATAGAGGAAGGGCAAGAGAAGGTGTGGCCTTGTTAGTGAGTCCGGAAGTACAGCAATGTGTGATTGAATGGAAGGAGGTGTCATCGAGACTGATGTGGGTGTAAGTGAAATTTGAACGTGAGTTGTGGGTGTTTGTGAGTGCATATGGGCCTGATAGTGAAAGGGATGAACAAGAGAGGGAGTCTTTCTGGAATGATGTTGATGAGTGTCTGCAGAGTTTTGGAGCGAATGTGAATGTGGTAATGATGGGAGATCTGAATGCTAGAGTGGGAAATGTAGCAGTTGAAGGCGTAGTTGGTATGCATGGTGTGCCTGGAAGAAATGAAAATGGGGAACGAATGATAACGATGCGTGTTGAGCGAGAGATGGTGATTGGGAATACACTGTTTGAGAAGAAAGATATTTATAAGTATACATGGGTAAGACAGGAGGGTGGAAGGATTGTTGATAGAGCTTTGATGGACTATGTGGTTGTGTCTAGGAATGTAATAGGAAGATTGTTGGATGTGAGAGTTCTGAGAGGGGAGGGTGGAGGTATGTCTGACCACTACCTGGTGGAGGGAAAGTTAAGAGTAGGTAAGAGATGGGTGAGAGCTAGGAGGGTTAGGTGTGGCAGGGAGGTTTTGGAAGTGAGTGAGTTGGATAAAAGAGAGAAAAAGATAGAGTATCAGGAGAAATTGAAAGATGAGTGGAATGCAGTGAAAGATCGGGAAAATGGCAGCGTGGAGGAGGAATGGCAGTTGTTTAAGAGTGCTGTGGTGGGGCATGCAGAAGAGGTGTGTGGTGTGAGACGTGTGGGTGGTGATGTAAGAAAAGGAAGTGAATGGTGGTGCGAGGAAGTAAGTATGGCTGTGGCTGAGAAGAGACGTGCATATGAAGTGTGGCTGCAGAGGAAGGATGAGATGTCATATGAAAGGTATAAGGAAAAGAGGAATAGAGCGAGAAGGGCTGTGCGTGATGCTAAAGTGGCAGCAGATTAGAGGTGGGGTGGGCGGCTGACAGAGAATTTTCAACAGAATAAGAAAATGTTTTGGAAGGAGGTGAAAAGGGTGCAAAAGGGAGAGTCTGGGAAGGAAGAACGAGTAAAAGCAGAGGATGGAAGGATGTTAATTGAGATGGATGCAGTAAGGAAGAGATGGGCAGAGTATTTTGAAAGATTGTTAAATGTAGAGGAGGAAAGGGTGGCTGAGATTGTGGCAGATGGAAGGGTGCAAGGAATAAATGTGTTGGGAGAGTTGAATGATTCTTTGATCACGAAGGAGGAAGTGGAGAAGGCAGTAAAGGAGATGAAAAAGGGAAAGCTGCAGATGTGGATGGGTGTGCTGTGGAATGCCTGAAGGGTGGTGGAGTGACTATTGTTGACTGGTTAGTAAGATTGTTGAATGTGTGCTTTGAGAAAGGTATGGTGCCAGTTGACTGGGCAAGTGCTTGTGTGGTCCCGTTGTATAAAGACAAGGGTGATAAGTATGAATGTACTAGCTTTAGGGGTATAAGTCTGTTGAGTGTTGTAGGTAAGCTGTATGGTAGAGTGTTAATTATGAGAGAGAGGGTACAGAGGGAGTGATTGGTGATGAGCAGTGTGGCTTTAGGAGAGGGAGTGAATGTGTTGATCAGGTGTTTTCTGTGAGACAAGTGCGTGAAAAGTATTTAGCAAAAGGCACGAATGTGTTTTGGGCATTTATGGATTTAGAGAAAGTGTATGATAGAATTGATAGGGAAGCTTTGTGGACTGTTTTAAGATTGTATGGACTTGATAGTAGGTTACTAAAAGGGGTGAAAAGTTTTTATGTAAATAGTTGAGCGTGTGTAAGAGTGGGAAATGCTGTGAGTGATTGGTTTCCCGTGAGAGTGGGGCTGCGACAGGGATGTGTGATGTCGCCTTGGTTGTTTAATATTTACATGGATGGTGCTGTAAGGGAGGTGAATCTAAGAGTTTTAGGTGGTCTGAGTCTGGTAAATGTTGATGGTGGAGAGTGGAATCTGAAGCAGCTGCTGTTTGCAGATGATACTGCACTGGTGACTGATTCAAAGGAGAAACTGATACAGTTGGTAGAGGAGTTTGGAAGGGTGTGTGAAAGAAGGAAATTGAAAGTAAATGAGAATAAGAGTAAAGTGATGAAGTGTACGAGGTTGATAGATGGCAGGGGGATGAATATGGTTTTGAATGGTGAGTTGCTTGAGGAGGTAGATTGTTTTAAATATCTAGGGTCACATGTTGCTGTAGATGGAAGAATAGATGCAGAAGTGAAGTTTAGAATAAATGAAGTAGGAAAGGTGATGGGAGGATTGAAAAAAGTGTTTAAATGTCGTTCGCTTAGAATAGATGTAAAGAGAAGGCTGTATGAGGGTGTTGTGGTACCGACTGCATTATATGGGGCTGAAACATGGAATATGGGTGTAGCAGAGAGGAAAAGTTTGAATGTAACGGAGATGAGGTGTCTGAGGAGTATGTGTGGAGTGATGCGTATGGATCGGGTGCGAAATGATGAAGTGCGAAGGAGAACTGGAGTTGTTCGGGAGATGGCTGGTAGAGTTGAGCAGAGGGTGTTGCGATGGTTTGAGCATATGGAGAGAATAGATAATGAGCGATTGGTGAAAGAGATAACTAGATCTGATGTGAGAGGTGTAAGGCTGAGAAGAAGACCACGAATAGGATGGATGGACAGTGTGAAGAGAGCGTTGGATGCGAGAGGGATGTCTGTTGAGCAAGGAAGAGTGGCTGTGCGTGACAGAAATAAATGGAGAGAAATTGTGAATGAATAAGTGATGACGCAGCCCTGAGGGGATATTCTCCCGCATTTGGTCTGATCAGCTAGTCAGGTCAGGTGCGGGTAAGGGGATGGGTCTGTTATGATGTGGCAGGGGTAAACCAGTTCTGCTGTCGGGCCCTGCTGCGGATGTCACTGATTGCATTGCACAGTTGACCCTTGTGCGGTGTGGTGTAGTGAGGATCTGTCCGTTCTCCCCTTTGGGGCTAAGATGCGAATGAATGTGTTTGAATGGATGAGTAAATGGGGAGTGTGTCGTCCTGTCTCGGCTACCTCCCTTTCCCTGGGGGATGCAGCCTAGGTATATATATATATATATATATATATATATATATATATATATATATATCATCAGCCGTTTGAGTATCCACTGCAGGACCAGCCTATCTCGACCGAAGTCAGGACGATACAGCCAATGTATCTCTACCAAGTGGCTTAGTCTGTCTGGTAGAGATTGTATGTAGGGTGAGAAGTGCTTGTAAGTGTAATTGTAGTGTTGGAGTGGCTTTGGATGTGTGTGTAGTCTATGTGTTAGGACTCCATATTATAATTACAAATCATAATAGATAGATAGATAAATAGACAGATAGACAACTCTATGCGAGCCTGGGAATGGGAAATGATCTTGCAAGTTACACTGAGGAAAAGCTGATGACAGATTACGAAGTAGCCAGTCAGGAGATGATGCAGTTAGTTTGTCAGCGAGATAGCAGCGGAACAAAGCCTCGTGACCATACACACACATACACACATACTCACACAGGCTTCTAGAACTTTCCAACCACAGTGAACACACGTGACACGACTCCTGTTTCACCAGAATTTAGGAAAGAGAGCTCAGAAGAAGAGAGGCCATAGAATCGGCAGGGTGTAGGGAGGAAGGCTTAGCAACTTGAGAGAGAGAGAGAGAGAGCAAGACAGGAGGTAGCTAGCGGGACTCTACTTAACTTCTCTCGTGTGTGAGAGACTGTTAACATTATCAAGACAAATAAAAATAGTCCCACTCTATTCTTTATCTCTCCTTTGTCATTGCATGACAAATGGGAGCCAAGATTATCAATGTACAAACAACTCAAGTATAACAACCGCTCGTCCACAAGTCTAATATATATATAACTTCTCTACAAGTAACTACAAAGTTTCTTTTTTATGACATTTGGTAGCAGCGAACGTATACGAACCTCGTCTATGAATCAACAGTGAATTCCTACAAAATATCAAGATTGAAAACAAAAAAATACCTCTCACAACCATCAACTCACAACCAGCTCCTGACAGTATTCTCTCCAACCCCCCTCCGTCTCCACGATCATCACACTGATGTAGAGGTGAAGAGGTCACAAGACGCCTTGCAAGTAGTTTAACAATATACTGATACAAACAATCTTGTAATTTCTATGACGAACCAACGATCTACAACCATCTACAATCAACTACAAGTAACATCTCCACGAGTCGTCTGTATAATCTACACGCACCTACAAGTAACGACAGTCTTCATCCCACAACGAGTAAATCACAAGAGAAAAGGACCTAGAAAACATCGACAAAGAAAAACAAAACAAACAAACGAAGAATGAGACAAGACTCATAACTCACAACTACCAGACCTCACCCTCCTCTCTCTGCTACATCCACCCAATCTCCACCGCTGACGCAGGAGTGAAGAGGTCAAGACGACGAAGCAAATACCAAGTCCATATTCACAACTCATCTTACTCACTCGTCTTCACTCAAGTTACTCATCGCTACTCATTCACACACCACAGCTACCAGTGTGAGAAGTCGACGTCATCATGCGTGCTTGCTGAAAAGACGCCACGTCAGTCAACTCACCACCTGTACCATCACTAACACCATTCCCACCACGGTAAAAATTAGTGAGTTACATAGTTACTTCATTTATACAATACACAGTGATAGACAACACATTTTGCACAAACATATAAAACGTGCTGTATAGTTACAACTTAAATACATATTCGTACTTCAATTATCTTCATAATTCAATCATTAAATACTTGCACCAACAATAAATATTCTACACTGTATATATTCATTCATTTATTATAGCATTTATTTACTACCAACGAGTGTTACCATTTATACTTACATAAAATACGTGTTTCATACATACAGCTATACATTATTACATCTACAAAGTCATAAAGAAAATATACCATCACAGTTACTCAGTGAGCGATTAAAAGAACTGTATTAAACATTTATCAATTAACGCTACCTAGTGGAAACATATAAATTAAATTATAAGGAAAACCAGAAAAAAAAAAAAAAATGGCCAAGAGTGAACATCTTCAACACAATCGTGAAGACAATGATTTCCACACAGTGCTGACACACATATTACCCACGATAGGTACAGGTGAACAACAAGTCAGTGTATATAGTTAATACTGTATATAGTGTATATATTTTTTTATATAAAATAACAAAATATGGGGCTATATAATATCATTTTCAGTAATCTCTGTGCAATATAAACTAAACATTAAAAAAGGATCCCTAGGAAATTAGCCAGCAATTATGCAACCATGAACAATATAGAAAAAGCGTACACAAGCGAAGAAAAACAAACTATAGAAAAAAAAAAAAAAAAAAAAGAGTACGATCACATAACAAACAAATGAAAATAAGTGTAGGTGTTACTACAAATGCCAAAATACCACATAAACTACAAACAAAAAACCAAACTGTTGTCTCCACAAGCAAGTGGCATGGCACATCATCACTATCATCGACCGCAGCATGACCAGATTCAATGTTAGGACTGCAATTATTACAATTATGTAACTGCAAACAATATGTACCAATTTATGTAACAGTTGCATTAACAAGATGTAACTTTTATGTAACTTTAACTACAATTATGTAACTACAAACGATATGTAACAATTATGTAACGACAAACGATTGCATTATGTTACACTTGCTACAATTATGTAACTACAAACAATATGTACCAATTTATGTAACAGTTGCATTAACAAGATGTAACTTTTATGTAACTTTAACTACAATTATAAGGCCAAGACACTTATGTAACAGTTGCATTAACAAAATGTAACTACAATTATAAGGCCAACACAATTATGCATTACCACAATATTATGTAACAATTCATAAAATATTACAATTATGTATTACCACAATATTACTACAATATTATGTAACGTCATACCATTATACCACAATTCTGTATTACCAGAATCATCTTACAAGTTAGGTGAAATATTAGACATTACTAAAGGGATAACTCAATATGTAATATGTAACCTAGCAGTATTGCCATTGCACAATTATATGCGTACGTCTGTTGTACATGCACGTCTTACAAAGTGTTATACAACAACCATTGCATTTATTCAAATATGTATACAACTTGTTTAAAATGTAATATTACTGGATAATTGCTATTTACTATGAATGTTATATGTATACAATATTATAATCAATATTATATACTAACAGATTAGCATATGTCAATGATGATTGCTGTCGGAGGACCTCCAGTGGCGTGTACCGAGCATATGTTAGGACTCCATATTATAATTACAAATCATAATAGATAGATAGATAAATAGACAGATAGACAGCTCTATGCGAGCCTGGGAATGGGAAATGATCTTGCAAGTTACACTGAGGAAAAGCTGACAACAGATTACGAAGTAGCCAGTCATGAGATGATGCAGTTAGTTTGTCAGCGAGATAGCAGCGGAACAAAGCCTCGTGACCATACACACATACACACATACTCACACAGGCTTCTAGAACTTTCCAACCATAGTGAACACACGTGACACGACTCCTGTTTCACCAGAATTTAGGAAAGAGAGCTCAGAAGAAGAGAGGCCATAGAATCGGCAGGGTGTAGGGAGGAAGGCTTAGCAACTTGAGAGAGAGAGAGAGAGAGCAAGACAGGAGGTAGCTAGCGGGACTCTACTTAACTTCTCTCGTGTGTGAGAGACTGTTAACATTATCAAGACAAATAAAAATAGTCCCACACTATTCTTTATCTCTCCTTTGTCATTGCATGACAAATGGGAACCAAGATTATCAACGTACAAACAACTCAAGTATAACAACCGCTCGTCCACAAGTCTAATATATATATAACTTCTCTACAAGTAACTACAAAGTCTTTTTTATGACATATGAACCAAGTGTAATCGGCCCGCGCAAGCCGACTGGATGCAAGCATACTTTATAGTATGCGACACTGGTTCAACCACAGCACCCCTTGTGTCCGCCAATGCAATACTTGGCCGGGTGAACACTCCCAAAGCTTATTACCCTGGCGGAGCGTGAACCCTGGTTCACCCGTGTACGAAACGCACACTCTACTACTGTACCATATATATATATATATATATATATATATATATATATATATACATATATATATATATATATATATATATATACAGAGAGAGAGAGAGAGAGAGAGATAGGTATTTCATCCCTTCCAGTTCTCAACTGTTGCTTCCTCCATTCCTCCATTCTATTTCCTTTTTTTCTTCTTTCCTCGTCGTCCCCACCCACGTCCCCTCGGTTGGCCGCCTCGCGATATCTCCAGTAGCCCTCTACCTTTCCCTGGACCAAGTAGCCTAGCCTGAGGCCCCTACGCTTTAGATGGGGCAACGAATGATACGGGGACAGATAGATAAACAGATAATGTACGAAACAACCCGTTATCCCTTCCTTATTTATCACTCTCCTCCTCCCCTCTACTTTCCCAGCTATGCCTCTCGACTTTCCCCAGTGTCTCATTTCCCCGCTTGTCTCCTCATCTCCTTATGTCCCGAAGAGAGCATCATTATGTCCTCATCATCTTTCTGTCCTCCCATTTCTGCGCCCTTCAGCTTCTCCTACTTTTCCCCTCTCGTCTTTGCCCTCTCGTTCTGCTCCCTTAGCGTCCCTCTTCATCTCCTACACCAATCAATGTCCCCCTTCCTTCCTCTCTACTCTCCTCAGTGTCCCTCTTTCTTCCTCTCTCCTTCTCTTCAGTATCTCTCTTCCTTTCCTTCTGCTCCCTCAGCGTCTCTTTTCCTCCCCCTTTACTCCCCTCAGTGTCCTTCCTCCCTTTCGCATCTCTTTCAGTGTCCATCTTCCCCCTCTTCTTCTCCCGTCAATGTCACTCTTCCCTCCTTTCTTTTCCCCTTCTGTGTTCCTTTACCTCCCGTTTTACTCCCCTCAGTATTCCTATTCCCCCCATTTACTTCTCTCAGTGTCCATCTTCCTCCCCTTCCAGTCTACACTTCCCCCTACATGGCCTTTATTTTAACTCCATTCTGCGCAACTCCCCACCCCCAACCCACCCCACCCCACCCGCAACAAACTATTCCCATCTAATCCCTCCTCATTTCTCTCAATGCATACGTTTCTTCCTCCTTCTCTCCCCCGCCTCCCTCTCTCCTCTCCTCACCTTTTCTCTCCTTTATTCTGTCTTGGCCTAAAGTTACAAAACCCTTTACCTGAAGTGCTGAGTTGCAGCAATAGATTAACACTAGAATATGTTGACTGCCACAAAGAAGTGTTATGAAAAAGATTTAAAGCTGTATGACTGTCTTGATTTGTATTTAAAATTCGTAAAAAAAGAGCTAAAACAACAAAACTTGCACCAATTTAAAGTGAAAAGAGTATTGTAATCCCATTTTCCCTCTCCGTCTCTGTGTGTGTTCCAATTTTTACGGCCTCATCAGGCCCCTGTTATCACAAAACTGATTCTTCTATATCCAACACCATTGCCTCTTAAAGGAGTAGTTTAACTTTTGTTTTTGCTATCTTCTGCCTATTTCATTCATTTTTATTAACTTCTTTTAATGTGTCCAACTCCGTGCAATCTGTTCCCAGTGATCCCGTAGTCCTTCAACGTACTTCACCTCCACAAGTCACCACTTCTGCTTTAGCATCCACCAAACCAGTTTGAATACATGTAACGAGTGACTCATTCAGGACTGGTGCATCGGTATTAGCGAGGGTGTTTTTATATGCTGGCGGGTCTTATGGTAGATCAGTAAAGTCGACTTTAACGAAATTCAGATCCTCAAACAGTTCCCCTCCCCAGCCGGGATTTGAGCTTGGGTCAGTTGGAACAGCAGGCCACCTCTCTACACACCCTGCCACCGCCTAGACAAGATTTAGTCTTCATCACCACCCTTACCAACAGCGACTTTGAAAAGTTCAATATAATCATCTAGACTCAGCAAGAATGAATCACAGACACATCATATGATTGAAGTAGCTAACTTTCGAGTCAGGTAGGTTATTCTGTTGGCTTGGTCTTGCCCCTTGCAGACCATCTTGTTCATCTTACGGAAGGCCTTTTATACTAGAGAGGTCAGTGAAAGCTTATACCTAGCAATCCCAGTTAGAAAAAACTGCCCGAACAGAAAGAAAATCGCCCGGAGAAGGAGCGAACAAGGCAATGAAATGCTTCACCTGAATTTAAGGGACAAAGCCTACTACCACTCTCTCTCTCTCTCTCTCTCTCTCTCTCTCTCTCTCTCTCTCTCTCATCCTCCTTGGATGATTTCTACCAGAACCCACTCTTCTTTGGGAGAAGTGAACATCTCCACGAATATAAGTTAAAATCGAACTCTAAGACCCCTGCTTCCTGGTTTGGCGTTAGTTAAGTAAGATACAAGAGCTCTCCCGTCCATATGACCTTTACCCAGGCTCCTATGACTCATTTTCATTAGAATAAGTTGGACTGGTGTATGGTGTGAAGATATAAATTATTTCCAGTCCATACGATTAATAGTAACTTGTTTTCCTCAGGCTTCTATAACTCATTCTCAGTATTAGAGAGAGAGAGAGAGAGAGAGAGAGAGAGAGAGGGGGGGGGGATAGGTGGAATGGAGCTGGTGGAATGGGATGGGATGGTGGTGGATCGTTGGGCAGGGGGAAGAAGGAGACTGTAGGTTTGAAAATGTAGGCATAGCTATGGTTTATTTCAACCCCCCATCCCCCCAAAAAAAAAAAAAAAAAAAAAAACTAAGCACTCACGGCCGCTCTTTACTCCTTTCATGTTAAACTCACCATGATCTTGTCTTTCTGTAGCTTATTTTACATTCTTGAGTAACACAAAAAGAGAACGCTGTGCCTCTACGTCCTTTCAGTAGCACCGTCTTGCGACTAGCATTACATACTAGTGTTAATCTGTTCTTAAAACTCAGCTTTCAAGAGAGAGAGACAGAAAAAGAGAGAGATGGGGGGGGGAACTGAGGGAAGGAGAGAGAGAGGGGGGGGGGAGGGGGACAATTTTGGGTCAGACAGAAGAGGTAAATCAAAACAAGCTGATAAAGTCCCACCTTCTTCAGACCAGTCCTTAAGGCTAGTTCATTCTTTACCATATACGAGTAGTTTCCCAGACCTGTATTCTCGGAGACCTGGGCGTCTTTCTAGCCACTCTCCCCTGTAGATTTGTTTTGTGTATTGGGCCTCGATATTGTTTTCCCAGTAACTTATGCCTAACAGATACCGTAATACATTGGAAAAATAGAATACAAACGGATCTTAACGGGTCACATAAAGAAAATTTTGCTTTAAGGCCTGGTAGTAAGCCTCCTAAAGTCAAAAGGTTCCACTCTAAAAAAAAGACACGACTCTAAAATAACACACACACACACACACACACACACACACACACACACACACACACACACGTTATATACAGATATACGATTATTATAAAACAGTCTCTACTGCAAATCCTATTCACATAAATTACAGCCATGAGCACTTCCGAAGCATCTAACACTGAAAAAAAAAAAAGTGAACAAAAATGAGTTCATAAAGAGTTAGGATTCCAGAGCCATATATGAGCAAATGAGTGCCTGGTCCATTTCAGTTGTCATGTGCTTGATTAGTTCTTTCTCTGCCGTATTTTTCTCTTTCTTTGCTTTCTTAATCCTACCTCACCTCATCAGAAGAAAAAGAAAAAAGCAGATTGAGATGACGATGACAACGTTTATGATGATTATGATAATGACGATGACGACAATGATGATTACTGATATTATTCCTCCAAACGATTTACCATGCTTATGGATACCACTTAATGTGAAGGGATGAAGGAGTGCTGTCTACTACTGTAAATACGAACAAATTACTAAATGTTACGGATGAATGGACATGTTAGCGAGGTTTAATCCCGTCAGATCACTGAATTGTCTGCATTTATGGTGACTGGGAAGACCTGCTATTGCCACGCCTTTATGTGCGTCTATTCTTACCCATTATTTTGTGATTTGTTTGTTTCTCCCCTTCACATAATAAATATTCAGTTCCTGTTGATCGAAACACTATGGAATTTTCTGCAACAAGCGTTATGTATAATGATAACTGAACTAATATCGGTAATTTATTGTTTGGATGTAAACTGGAACAAAGTTCCACAATAAAGAGTGTAATTTCTGATTAACACACACACACACACACACACACACACACACACACACAGAATGATAACATGAATTCTTCCTCAGTGAATAAAAAGACAGTTCGCAGTCTATTATCAAATATAAAAAACACATTTCATCATCTTAACTCGGACCATATATCCGATCATTGGCTAGCAACATAATTTTATGTGACGTATCCGTGTTCCCTGCTTCGTAAGCATCCCAGATACTGAAGCTTTCCCTCTGCAATGTCTGATATACTGTATATTTATTCTACTCTAAATTTCTCCATTGAATAAACTTGAATTTCCAAGAGGTGGGAAGGGTGTGGAATGAGAGTTCGGCTTTTTCTCTTTTTCAGCTCAGTCCGCGATGTCAGCCCTCCTCTAGCATAGAATGTAGACATATTAGGCTCACTTCCTAGAGTGGTTCTGATCTAATATCGTAATGTTAAATTTTGTACCCAAAAGATATAGCCCCCAAAAGTTATGTCGTATACTAGGGTATTATATATTTGTGTTTTATTTCAAAGTATTCCAAGTTATTCCTAGTTTTAAGCTCGGTGCTAAAGGTCTCAGTTACCAAATGGCGCGGGTATCAAACGATACAGCAACAACAACAACATCAAAAAGTGGTTTCAAAATGCCTTATTACGAAATGACATGATGAAACGACTCACTAAATTTCCAAAGCACAGCAAACTTAAGTCCCCAGATATATAAAAACGACCTAACATGATCTGTTCCAAATCCATACTTCGATTGATGTCCATTTCTCGTATATCTCACACAAAAAATTAGGCTTCCAGGGCAAAAAGTGCATCTCCTCCGCATCCGCATTAAGGTCATGCATCCTCTAAAGATGAAAAAATGTGAAGAGCAAGTTCATTCACTTTCACATAAGCCTCATCCATCCCCAAGAGACGAAAAATGTAAAGAGCAAACATACTGACGTGGGGGTAAACGTCCAGAATCAGACATTTACGTATACTGTAATCTCGCTTCCCGGTCTCCAAAGCTTTTATAATGGCTCCCTTTTTAAAGAATTTCCTCCCACGTTTTATTTTATTTCCTGGTAGCGGGAAATCAACTATGATTTGTGGGATATGAGCTGCTGAAGTAGCTGGTGTAAATAATGGGAGGGTGATCTGCTTTGATGTTTATGGTGGGAGGTCATTTACTAGGGCCCCGGGGTAATGAATGTCGCCTTCATGACCAACCACTGTTGGGGACATAAGTGGAGACGGGAGAGGAGGTGGATGGAAAGAAGGGAGGGTAAGGAAAAAAGGGAGGGTTGTACGAAGAAAAGAAGACAGGAAAGAAAAGAGAAGGAAGAGAAGAGGGTCGTAAGGGAAGAAAAGAGAGAGAAAGAAATGGAAAAAAAGAAAAAGAGGAAAGGGGGGATGAAGTGAGGAAGGAAGAATGCGGGGAAGAATAGTAGAGAGGAAAGTAGGAAGAGATGGAAGAAAGGATGAAAACGAAGGAGGGTAAGTATATTTGGGACACATTCTAATAAAGAAGCACACACACACACACACACACACACACACACACACACACACACACACACACACACACACACATGTGGAGATGGTCACGCCGACAAGTTGAAGAGAGGATTTCATGGACTTAACAGATATGTAAATGACTGTGTAGCTCTTACCACAAAACATTCTGTTGATACTTCTCCCACCTTTGTACTGTCTCTTTCTTTGTTTCTTGAGCCTGCCTCGCCCAATCCTTAGGCGGAAAAAAGGGTAATAATGATGATGATACTGTCCAAAATGATGATTATGAATATGTCCCAATCTCTCTCTCTCTCTCTATGTATGTAAACGGTATATATATATATATATATATATATATATATATACACACACACACACAGTAAATAGTTTCCAAATGTTGCAACAAAACCCTTAATTACTGTTATTCATATACATTAGATTTCGCACTAGACTTAACAGTAAATTCTGTGGCACTCCAGTTGTAACACTCAGGTTGTACTATTCTTTTTTCTTTATGACAATTCTTTGTCTTCGTCCCACAGTCAAATCATCAAGCAACCTAAGCTGGAGGAAATTACTTTCAATGTCAGAAAGAGTCTTTTGGGAGGAGAGTTATAAATTTGGTGATTTCTGGACACTGAAAGACTTTTGAACTAAAGGACTGTATGAAGCTATCATTAGCCCCCTCACTACAAGAGTCTTTCCATACGCTGAAGAACAATAACAAAATAAAAATGATGTACTAAGAGTAGAGTTATCAATAATTAGCGGAAAATTAGGAAGTGAAAAGAATAAGAAAGATTTTATAATTGTCTATGGAAGTAGGCCATACTTATGCTACCTTTCTTTTTTTCTCACAGGCGTTTTTACTTTTGTCATTTCGCATAAGAGCAGGTGTTTTCTCTTGAGTAATTTATGATCACTGTATGATTTTTGTTTTGGGAGTCAGTGTTTCTTGTGATACTGTTTTGGACATTTTCATGAAATTACTTTCGTTTCCTGTTTAATTTATTAAGTGTTTGGTTTATATGTTCCAGTACGTTTATGTTCTTATTTTGACACATAACTACTTTGTTATATTTTTGTATTTTCTTCCACTCACCCACACATTAATTTTCAGAAGTTATTGTTTATATGTAACTGAGTATGTGTTTGTTTTGTAAACCTCGTACCTTAGTTTTCACCCCCTCCTGCCCCTTGTACGGCACACCTGCCATCTATAATATAGTCTTCATGACTCAGTGACTTCTCTTGTATCCAGTCTCTCTCTCTCTCTCTCTCTCTCTCACACACACACACACACACACACATTCTGTTTCCTCCACACCCACCAGAATATATTTCTTTTCTCCCCCTCCCCCTATTTCCTCAACCTCCCTCACTCCCTCCCTTCCTCTTTCCCCTCCTACGCAGTAACCAGATTCCTCTCTCGGTCGCTTTCTCTACATCTTTCTTTCGCCCTCCCTCTTTCTCTTCTTCACTGTCTCTCCTACTCTCCCTTTCTCTCCTTCTTTCTTTCCCCCTGCCTTTCAATAGCCTCTTCCTATACACCAAGCTAATCCCTCTCTCCTTCTTTCTCCCTCTTTGCGTCCTCTACTTTCTTCTCACACTGAACAGCAACAACAATAATAATCGTGTGGCATCTCACCGATTATAACGGTTCCAATATGCTTGCATGCGTCGACCTTGGTCACTTAATGGCAGCTTCCCAAGCTGCTTGGTCTGTGACACCCCACTTATTCCGTCCCGTATCCCTTAGGTCACACTCTATGACCCCGTCCTAGGCTTTTTTTCAGTCTGTCCCTCTCAGTCTAACTCCCGACGTTCACACTTCTCACCGTCTGCACGAGCTGCCATCCTCCATCCAATCAACATGCCCAAACGATCCCAAACTACCCCTCCTCATTTATACGGCTATAATAATAATAATAATAATAATAAGAAGAAGAAGAAGAAGAAAAATAATAATAATAACAACACTAATAATAATGATAATAATAATAATAATAATAATAATAATAAAATAATAATAATAATGATAATCTGTTTACTGTCAGACGCCTTAGTCCTATAAGGGGTGGCCAGAAACAAATCGCCTCCATGTTGCCCTGTCCCCCTCATTTCACTGCCCTGCTCCCAGCTTACAACCCCCTCTCTCATATACCTCTCCACTCCATTCCTCCACCTCATCCTTGGCCTCCCTCTCCCTCTCCCTTCCCCCCCACCTCACACACATACAATTTCCTCGTCAATCTCCTGCTCTCCATCCTCTCCACATGTCCACACCACCTCAGTGTGTTTCTCCTAACGCTTCCTATCACACCCACATCCACACCACAACGCTCCTTCACTTCCTCATTTGTCACTCTGTCTCTCCATGTGACTCCACATACTCCTTTCAAACAACTCACTCGCACTGCTCTCACCCTCGACCCATGATCACACGTTAGAGTTGGAATCACAATGCTGTCATGCAGTAAATTTTTCACTTCCATGCTAACTTCCCTGTTTCTTATCACTACTTTCAAGGAACCAGCAACCTTTATTCCCTGTTGTATCCTTTCAAGCACCTCACCCTCTAACTTCCATCCTTATTCATCACACTACCTAAGTACTTAAATGCACTCACATTTTCCATTTCCTCCTCATCCAGCCTTACTGTACAGTCAGTGACTTCATTTCTCTCGATGACCATAACTTTACTCCTCCCTACATCCATCTTTAGTTTCCGTTTCTAACACACTCTCCCAAACTCATCCACCAAGCCTTGCAGCTCCCCTTCGTCTTCACTTAACAACACAGTATCATCTGCAAACAACAGTACAGAGAGTTTCCACACACTGCCCTCTCTCATTAGGGCTCCTCCAAAATCCACTACCGTACACTGTATCTCTTTTATAACCCCATCTATATACAGACTGAACAACCATGGACACATGACATCCCTGTTTCAATCCAACCTTCAAATAGAAAAATTCACTCAGTTCCTACACGCACTACACTGCAGCTTAGCATACTCATACATATTCTTCATGGCATTCAGCAACGTCCCATTTATTCCATATATTCTTAATACTTTCCAAAATCCGTGTCTATCCATCCTGTCATATGCTTTCTCTAAATCCATGAAGGTCACATACAACTTCTTTCCCTTCACTATGGTCTGTTCTACTAAAGACCTAAGAATGAATATCTGATCTACACAACCTCTTCCCTTCCTAAAACCTCCCTGTTCTTCTCCCACTGTTTCTTCTGTTAATTCCCTAACTTGGTCAATAAGTATCCTACCATATTATACTTTTCCTGTTACACTAAGAAGACAAATGCCCATATGATTGCCACACACTTCTTTTTCCCCTTGACCTATGAACAGGGGAATAATTGTACCTGACTTTCAATCCTCTGCACATCATCCACATCAATTCCACTAGTATCTCTCCCCCATGCTTCAGCATTTCACCACACACTCCATCAATTTCTGGGGCTTTCCCCATTTTGACATTCTTCATTCTTTCCACAAAGTCCATGCTACTGATTTCTTCCTCTCTTCCCACATCTCTCCTTCTCCCAGCCATTCCCCAGCCACTTATACTCGCATCACTTTCATTCTCTGTGTTCAGCAATTAGCCTGTACTGTGCTAGCGACGTAGATCTACGTCCCCTTCAAAAACGCCAGTGACGTATATCTACATCCTGCAGCACTGAGAAGTCATTGCATGCAACCAAAGTAAAATGGAAGGTAATATGGTATCTCGCTAACTTCAAACATTTCTCCGCTACGCTTACAACACTGATTTAGGATCACAGGAGGCGAGTGAGTCTTAGCAGGCTCACAGCCGCTCTGCTCTGTCTGTAACCTAGAAAATTTCAGAGGTCGAGTGGCACCAAGCTGACTCAATTCAACCTACTTTCTGGCTTTGGTAATTACTTACATAAATGTCAGGGATTTCATATTGATGTATTACCCACTTACCCACAAAAAAAAGAATCCAAAATCTGTTAACAAGCTCACATCTACTCTGCTCTCTCAGTAACCTTGAAGATTTCAGAGGTAGAATGGCAGCAACCTGACTCCATTGAGCCAACTATCTGGCTTAAATGACTACTTTTAATACTGCCAGGGATCTTATATTGATGTATTAAGCCCAATTACCTGGAAAAAAAAATGGCCAGCATAGAGGGGTATCAATTTTTATTTTTCTCCCCCCCCCCAGCACGGTATGAGTTAAAGTGTTCTCTCCATCTGCTGACTTCTTCTCCCTTCTCCACCTGTAACCTACCATTTTCGTATTTCACTTCTCGACTAACTCATTTTACACCCTGTCTAACTCTCTTTATCTCTTTCCAGAACATTTTCTTACAATCTCTCCACTTTACACTCAAATAATAATAATAATAATAATGATGATAATAATAATAATAAGAGCAAGAATGACCACATGGACACTGCAACACCCGCGCCTCACAGTTCATCTAAGCACTGCTCGTTTAACTCTACCCTGTGCCCCTGACGTTTAACCTACTACTCTAAAAACCTAATCATTTCACCTTTTGCTGACCTTCAACCCTTTCACCGAGTTAAGTTTAAGTCGAATAAAAACTACTTCGCTTGCAAGTCCAAACCCTCTATCTTGTTCTGTGATTTTTACCTTGTCTTACTCTCAACTCTTCCACAGAGTCTGTGTTATCAGATAAAAACTGTTTAAGTTAACTTCAGCAGTTGACCTTTGACCTATTATTCTAGATACGAAACATTTGGAGTTATTTAGCTAACACATATACAAACAGACAGATACATTACGAGTAAAACATTCATCTACCTACTCTTGCATTGTGAGAGCGAGTGTAATAATAATAATAATAATAATAATAATAATAATGATAATAATAATAATAATAATAATAATTATAATAATAATAATAATAATAATAATAATAATAAAAATAATAATAATAAAAATAATAATAATAATCTATCTATCTATCTTCTATTGCCAGACGCCTCAATCCCGTTTGGGGTGGCCACAAACAAATCGCCTCCAAGTCGCCCTGTCCCCCGCCATTTCACTCCCCTGCTCCCAACTCACACACCCCTCTCTCATATACCTCTCCACCCCATCCCTCCATCTCATCCTCGGCCTCCCCCTCCTTCTTTCCCCCTCCACCTCACTCACATACACTCTCTTCGTCAGTCTTTCACCCTCCATCCTCTCCACATGGCCAAACCACCTCAGTGTGTTCCTCATAACGCTTCCTATCACATCCACATCAACACCACAACGCTCCTTTATATCCTCATTCGTCAGCCTGTCTCTCCGTGTGACTCCACAGGCTCCTCTTAAATAACTCATTTCCACTGCTCTCACTCTTGACTTGTGTCCTTCCAACAACGTCCAAGCTTCACTTCCGTACGTTAGAGTTGGTATCACAATACTGTCATGTAGTAACTTCTTCACTTCCATGCTCACTTCCCTGTTTCTTATCACTGCTTTCAGGGAACCAGCAACCTTTCTTCCCTGCTGTACCCTTTCAAGTACTTCACCCTCCAAACCTCCATCCTTACTCATCACACTACCCAAGTACTTAAACGTACTCACATTTTCCAATTCCTCACCATCCAACCTCGTTGCACATTCACTGACTTCACCTCTCTCAAAGACCATCACTTTACTCTTCCCTATATTCACCTTTAGATTCCGTTTCTTACACACTCTCTCAAACTCATCCACCAAGCCTTGCAGCTCCCCTTCGTCTTCACTCAACAACACAGTATCATCTGCAAACAACAGTACATGGAGTTTCCAAACACTATCCTCTCTCACCAGGGCCACTCCAACATCCAGTACCCTACCTTGTACCTCTTTTATTACCCCATCCATGTACAGATTGAACAACCATGAAGACATGACATATACCTGTTTCAACCCAACCTTCAAAGAGAAAAATTCACTTAGTTCACCATCCACACGCACTGCAGCCTTCGCACCATCGTACATACTCTTCACAGCATTCAACAACTTTCCATCTACTCCATATATTCTTAACACTTTCCACAATCCTAGTCTATCCACCCTGTCATATGCTTTCTCCAAATCCATGAAAGCCACATACAACTTCTTTCCCTTCTCTAGAAACTTTTCCATTAAAGATCTGAGAATGAATATCTGATCTACACAACCTCTTCCCTTCCTAAAGCCTCCCTGTTCTTCTCCAACTAATTTCTCTGTTTTTTCTCTAACTCTGTAAATAAGTATCCTACCATACACTTTTCCTATTATACTAAGAAGACAAATGCCCCTATGATTACCACACACTTCATTTTCCCCTTTTCCTTTGTACAAGGGAATAATTATACCTGACTTCCAATCCTCCGGGTCTCTACCTTCCTCCCAGGCCAATCTGCACATCTTCCACATCCATTCTACTACTATCTCTCCCCCATGGTTCAACATTTCACCACACACTCTATCAATTCCTGGGGCTTTCCCTGATTTAACTTTCTTCATTGCTTCCACAACTTCTATCCTACTGATTTCTTCCTGTCTTCTCACCTCCCTCCTTCTCCCTGCCATTCCCCAGCCACTTATACTTGCATTACTTCCATCCTCTACGTTCAACAATTCCTTAAAGTGTTCTCTCCATCTGCTCACTTTTTCTCCCTTCTCCACTAGTAATCTACCATTTTTATCTTTCATTCCCCTGCTAACTTCACTTACACCCTGTCTTACTCTTTTCACCTCTCTCCAGAACATTTTCTTACAGTCCCTCCATTTTACACTCAAATTTCTTCCAAATTCCTCATCCACTCTCTTCCTACTCTCTCTTACTAATCTTTTCACCTCTCTCTTTCTTTCTACATATAACTCTCTCTTCCGCCTCTCAACTTCTTCCACGCCCTTATTTCTCATCCATTCATTGTATGCTTTCTTCTTTTGTGCCACAGCCTGTTTCACCTCTTCAGTCCACCACGCTGTTCCTTGCACCCCCCTCCGTCTTCTCTTCCTTCCACACACCACATCACATGCTGCACATATTTCTTCTGTAAATATTCTACACACACCTTCCACGTCTCCCATCTGCTCCAATTCATATTTGCCCAATCGTTCCTCCACTTCTCTCTTATACTCTGCCTTTTTCTCAGCCTCTTGTAACCTTTCCACTCTCCTTGCAACTACTCCTTCCTCTCGTCTTTCCCTTCTTCTATTCCTCCAACTTACTTGAACTTTAATTCTGGCCATCACCAAGTAGTGGTCAGAAAGTCCACTCCCCCAACCTCTATAAACTCTTGCATCCATTACACATCTTTGCATCCTTTCATCCACACACACATAATCAATCATTGCCTTCCTTTCATTCAGTTCACCACCCACCCTTCTCATCACTCGCCATGTATACCTGTGGATCATTTTATGCCTGAAGAGGGTATTGGTTATCACCAACCCCCTCCCAGCACAAATGTCCACTAACGCACTCCCATTCTCATTTATCTCAGCAGGCACACCCCACTCACCAACTATTCCATCCACCTTCACATTCCCAACTTTACCATTCATATCACCAATCAAAAACACTCTCTCATTCCTTCCAAACTTTACCATGCACACTTCTACATTTGTCCAGAACTCTTCTCTCACTCTTCTAGCACGATCTTGCGTTGGCACATACCCACGCATAATCGCCCACATTTGTATTCCAACTTTCAACTTTACCCACACAATCCTTGACCCAACTGATCCATACTGTCTTATGCTCCTCTTCCATCTTTTACTCACAACTATACATACCCCTTCCTTTGGCCTCTCATTCTCACCTACTCCTGCACATATACCCCATCCATACTCCCATTCTCTCACACTTTCTCCTCTCCATTTTGTTTCAGTTATTCCACATACATCCACTTTCGTATCCTCAAGCACCTGGACAATCTCTCTCTCTTTCACCTCATCATTCGCTCCCCTTACATTCCAGGTTCCAGTTACAATGTCCTTTGTCCGGTCCTTGGTCGTCATCGTTTGGTCAGTCCTTGTCCGAGGCTTATTGTTTGTTTTTTTAGTTAGTTGTTTTCCGGGGAGGGGCACTAACCCTCCGCCAACCCTTTTAGTCGCCTTTTACGACAAGCAGGGATACTGGGGGAGTATTCTTGAAAAACCCCCCTACCCCCAGGGGTATAATAATAATAATAATAATAATAATAATAATAATAATAATGATACATAGTGTTAACATCAGAAGTTCTGTTGCCTACCCTGATTTTCTCTCCATGTGCTATAAAAATATGTGTGGTGAATCTGCAACAGCTGTCACTGATGGCTTCATTTTCTCCAGTCAGTGTCATAAGTGTCGTTTACTGCAGGTGTACCACAGTGATATTCAAAGTCTGTGAAGAGAATGGCAGGAATGATGACAGGAATTCTGATGCCCATTGTATATACGTACTATTTTGTTCCTTACGTCCACCAAATAAAAATATCGAGTGAAAGTGTCTATGGAGTGGAAAGATGAATCGTGCCTGAAAGCAAAAGAGAAAACCACAAATCTTTAATCATATTATAGTACTCTCCCTTTGGCCTTCAGGCATGATGCAGCATTCCACCCCATGGACGCCTTCACTTGATTTTTTTTTTTTTTTCATAAAGATGATAGTAGCAAGAAGCATTTTACCCTATTTAAAACTTCAACAAATATTAATTGCAACAAGTAGTATTTTGATCAATATTAGAATTTTCAACAAAATGAGGTGGTAGAAAGCAACAACCTGGTCAGTATTAAAAATATCCACAAAAAAATTTTCGTAGCAAGAAGGAATATGACAATAATGGAACTTCACAAAACTATCTCTCTGTCTATTGCCAGACGCCATATCCCGTAAGGGGTGGCCATTTGACTTGAGTTATTTGTTTTACGGGGAGGGGCACTAACCCTCCACCAACCCACTTGCTGACACGTAGGGAGCACGTATGATTTGGTTATATGGTTACCACCCAGCGTTGTAAATGGTTTCTTGGCTTATAGGAAACCATTTGGCTTGTCACTCAGTGTAAAGCCACCTGTATAGAAAGAAAAGCAATAAGAAGTGACAGGAAAGATGGGAGAAATAGGAAGAGAGGAGGACAGGCACAGAAAAAGAATGATAAAGGCTAAGGAAGAAGTAGGCAGCACTACATCAAGTGAGTGGATGATGGTCGCCACCACCTATCGCAAAACTGACGGTACTAAATAACATTATTTTAAACAACTTTTAAAATCTTGCACGAAAAATGATGGTAACCAGTTAGAAATTAATCCATATATAAAATTACAGCAAAACCTGATAGTAGCAACTAACATTTCATCAATAATAGATTTTTCAACAAACACTGATGGTAGATAGTAACAAAGTGGTCAATATTAAAAACTTCCACCAAAAATGATGGTAGCAAGTAAGAGTTTCACATTGTTAGAAATTCCAACAAAAGATGATGGTACTGACTTACATTCAAATCACTGAGAGAAATTTCCACAGAAAATTATGGTCAGATGGTGTACCAGATCCATTTTTATTTTTCATTTGAACAAAGAATTTTGGTAACATGTAGCATTCAAATCATTTTTAAAAATTTCCACAAAAAATGATGGCACTATGATACCGAATTTATTTTCAAGATATTTCAAGTGAATCTTATAACTATATAGTGCGAATAAAAGCCTTCGGCCATGATTCAATAAAATGCATCATGGAACTGATGTGGTCATGAGGTCCTAGAGGTTCTTATAAAATAAATAAATAAATCCTAAATGAATCGTTGGTAACCTAAATGGACCAGAATTAATTTAACTTGTTACTACTACCTCCACACGGTATTATTTAGCTTGGGAAGGACCTCTATTGGTGAAAATCTTAATGAAGGCCGTTATTTATTGGACCTCTATTGGTGGAAGGCTCAGTAAAGGCTTTACACTGTAATCTACTGGACATCTTTTAGTGGAATGCTTAATGAAGGCTGTTATCTACTAGTCATCTACTGGTGGAATGCTTCATGAAGGCCGTTATCTACTAGTCATCTACTGGTGGAATGCTTCATGAAGGCCGTTATCTACTAGTCATCTACTGGTGGAATGCTTCATGAAGGCCGTTATCTACTAGTCATCTACTGGTGGAATGCTTCATGAAGGCCGTTATCTACTGGACCTCTTTTGATGAAAAGCTTAATGAAGACTATTATCTACTGAACCTCTCTTGGTGAAAGGTTTAATGAAGGCTGATCTATTCTCATTAGTTTGAAAAATCTTTCTGGAGGTAAATGAAACAAATTGTGGTAATAAGAATTATCTCAACATTATGCCATTGCTTTGGGGTATTTAATTTTTTAAACAGCAGGCTTTTGGGGTTCGTTAATTTTGGAGGCACATTTCATTTAAATTATGTGGCATTCTCTCGTAATTATTTCAAAATTTATACGGACACTAAATGTGCAATTTTGGAATTATGCTTCATTAATTAGCAACTTCTTTTCAACAAAATTCGTTGTTTGGCCACTGATGCTTTTTTGTTTAAGCTACTGATATTACACAATTTTCAGAGGTCAAAAATATGTACCAACTGAATAGAATTATCTAGCAAAAGGAAAGAAAATAAATAAAAAAAGAAAAACATTCGGGAGCAGAATGCTAATCTTGCGCCAGAATATGCCGTTGGCCAATTGCAAGATATAGGCCATATCTTGATACCCTGAAGGATTCATGTTCATAGTTCAAGCAGTCCATGATGTTTCATGATGCTAAAGGAGGCTGATAAAAACTAGTTGACTTTTGGCAGCCATATTGGTGACTTTGACCTTGACCGCAAGTGCCCATTATCGAACGGCCATGATTTTGGCGATATCTTGATACCCTGAAAGTTTAAGCTTTCTTGAGGTATAATGGGAACACACACACACACACACACACACACACACACACACACACACACAGAGGCAGACAAAACGTTATTGCTCCGACTTCTGAAGGCGGGCGATAATAAGTAAACAAATAAGCTACCAGTACATAAAAAATAAATAAAGATGCCCATGCACTGAAATCTTTCATCCCTTCAATCTAATGACCTGTTTTACATTTTACTGTTCTTACGTGAGTAAGAATTTTCTCAGTCAAGGTGACGTCAGACTGGAGGATATACACTCGCTGCAGAAAGTATCGGTCCACTGTGGGTCCGAAACCATCCGAAATGATTCAACCATGTGGCAGTGACAGCCCGTTAATACCTACATATATTACAGTATAACATTTATGGCCATTCCCTATGCATTATGAAGGACACAAGAGGTGACCGATATAGCAGTCATCTATCGTCTGGGATGCCTGCGTGTGGGAGGACAGAACCGCAATTTCCAGTTTCCTTTGTTCTGTGTGTCATAATATTTAACACATATTCTGCACCGATACTTTTTGGAGCGAATGTATATGTAACCTTCATTGTATTTTTGGCTTCAAGTCGTCCCTAAACTGAATGAAACTTGCCACCAGGCAACTTGTCTCCTGCCATAACGCAAGACCTTCCTCCGTTATCAGTATGTAGAGATGTTGCTTCTTTAGCACTATTTTATCGATATTTTACCGTAAGTGCCCTAATGAACTGGCTTCAATTGTGCCTCCCCTTCACATTTTCTCCCGAAATACTCGGGCAGCTGGGAGCGCCCATGAACTCACACTCTCTCCCCCACAATGCCGAACCTCTGCTTATCAAAATTCATTTATCCACAGAACTACTACTCTCTGGAATTCACTTCCTGGGAGTTGCTTCCCACATACATTAATCTCTCAATTTTAAATCCAGTTGTTATAAGCATTTTATGAATGGAGGATGCCTTTAGGCACATGGACTTTTTTTTTTTCCCCCTTCCTCCATTCATTATCAGGAAAAAAAAAAAAAGTCGTGCCCCTCCTCATCCATCATCTGGAGTGTGGGTGAGGAGGGGCGGGGCCACGATTCCAGGAAGAGGGCGGGGCTTAAGAGACTAGTTGCCTGGAGGCCTGTTTAGCCGAAACAGTTGGAATGTCATGGTAGTTACAAATTAACCTTCGTTGCACAGTCAAAAAAACAACTCTTTGCCGAGTTCTGTCTGAAGAAAATTTATCTATTTATCTGTCTATCCATAGCCCGACGTCCTAATCCCGAAAAGGTGCCCGCAGACAAAACGCCTCCAAGTCGCTCTGGCTCCCACCATTTGACTGTCCTCGCCCCAGCTCTCGGGCATGGAAGCATACATTCCTTTCTCATATCCTTTGACTAACGCAAGAAAGCCTTGGTTTAATCACGCTTGTTCTAATGCTGTCAGCAACAAGGAGAGGGCCTACAAAAGGTACCGGAGCCAACCCACCCCTGAATCACATCATCTTTACGTTTCTGCCCGGAATCGTGCTAAGTCTGTTCTTCGCTCTACTAAAAATAATTTCATCCATACTAAATGCTCTCAACCCTCCAACTCGAATTCTTCCCGCTCCTTCTGGCACATTGCCAAAAATCTTTCTAACAACTTTACCTCATCATCCTTCCCTCCTTTTTTCTACCCTGATGGTTCTGTAGCTATTTCTTCTACTGATAAAGCAGATCTCTTCGCACAGACTTTCTCCTCCAATTCCACCTTAGACGATTCCTGTGCTGTTCCTCCATCACTTCCCCCCTCTGACTTCCTCATGGCTGACATTAAAATTTCTTCAGTTGATGTATTTTCTGCCATCACTGGCCTCAGTACTAACAAGGCATATGGGCCTGATGGGGTCCCTCCTGTTGTTCTCAAGAACTGTGCTTCTGTGCTTACACCCTGCCTAGGCAAACTCTTTCGCCTTTGTCTGTCGACTTGTACCTTTCCTTCTTGCTGGAAGTTTGCTCTCATTCAGCCATTCCTAAAGAAGGGTGACCACTCCCAACCCTCCAACTATCGTCCAATTGCTTTAACGTCCTGTATTTCAAAAGTTTTCAAGTCAATTCTCAATAGAAAAATTTTAAGGCATCTTTCCTATCACAATCTTCTTTCCGATCGTTAGTACGGGTTCCGTCAGGGACGCTCCACTAGCGATCTTCTCACCTACCTTTCAGACTCCTGGTCATCCTCCTTTCGGGACTTTGGCGAAAGCTTTGCCAATGCACTTGACATCTCAAAGGCTTTCGATCGAGTCTGGCATAAATCTTTAATTTCCAAACTGCCCTCCTACGGTTTCTATCCTTCTATCGGTGCCTTCATCGCTAGCTTCCTTTCTGGTCGTTCTATAGCCGCTGTTGTAGACGGCCATTGTTCTTCTCCTAGATCTATCAACAGTGGTGTTCCTCAGGGCTCTGTCCTATCACCAACTCTCTTCCTTTTATTCATCAATGATCTAAGCTGTACATCTAACCCTATCCACTCATACGCTGATGACTCCACCCTTCACCTTTCCATTCAGTTCCCGCAACGCCCATCTCAACAGTTACTTCAACAAACAAGGGATGAGGCTATGGCACACCTAATGTCTGACTTGGCTCGTATCTCTGACTGGGGTAAAAATAATATGGTTGTTTTTAATGCATCTAAGACTCAGTTCTTACACCTATCAACCTGACAAAATCTTCCACAGGTATACCCACTAATGTTTAATAATATTCAGCTAATCCTGCATCATCCTTGAACATGCTTGGGGTTTCATTTACTCGGGACTTATCTTGGAAAGATCATATTACATCTCTTGTAAAATCTGCTTCCAAGAGATTGGGTGTGCTAAGCCGACTCCGCTCTTTCTTTACCCCTGCACAATTGTTGACTCTATACAGGGGTTTTATCCTCCCCTGTGTGGAGTACAACTCTCATGTGTGGGGGGGCTCCCCACATACAGCTCTTCTCAATAGGGTGGAGTCAAAGGCTTTTCGTCTCATTAACTCTCTTCCTCTTACTGACTCCCTTCAATCTTTGTCTCTTCGCCGCACTGTTGCATCTTTATCTCTTTTCTATCGCTACTTTAATGGTCGCTGCTCGTCTGAACTATCTGCTTGCATTCCTCCACCTCTACGACGGGCGCGTAGCACCCGTCTGGCAGCAAACTCTCATCCCTTTTCTGTCCAACTCTCTAATGCAAGAGTTAACCGTTACTCCCAGTCTTTCATTTCTGCAACAGGTCAGCTCTGGAACTGTCTCCCTCTGTCTGTATTTCCTGCTTCGTATGATCTCCAGTCTTTCAAACGCAGTGTGTCCAGGCATCTCAAAATGATCGGATCTTGAATTTGGCTCTCTATTGTATTTTGTTTTTCTCTTGGAGGGAACTGTTACTGCGGGCTCATGGCCTTTCGTTCCTTCTTCCTCGCATAAAAAAAAAAAAAATCTCACTCCCCTTTCCCTCATATACGTCTCAACACCATCCTCCCACTTCATCCTCGGTTTCCCCCTCTCTCTCCCTCCACTCCACCTACATAACTGGGAAAATACAAAGCAAATCTTATCTCTACCAGTGTGTGTTTCAACTGGTTCGTTTTTGCGCTGTCTCTGTCAAACTTGTGGAAGATACTTGTGTCTCTGTCTAGGCAGCACGCCTGCTGTGCGTTCATTTATGTCCTATAGTCATTAGCCAGTGCCACTAATACTCCACTTCTTTTCTGAATTTTCTTCTCTTTCTCGCTCTATCCCTCGCTCTTTCTTTCCCTTTCTCCATCCATCCATTTCTCTTCTAATATCTCTCTCTCTCTCTCTCTCTCTCTCTCTCTCTCTCTCTCTCTCTCTCTCTCTATCTATCTATCTGCGTGTGTGTGTGTGTGTGTGTGTGTGTGTGTGTGTGTGTGTGTGTGTGTGTGTGTGTGTGTGTGTGTGTGTGTGTGTGTGTGTGTGCGTATATATATATATATATATATATATATATATATATGATACAGGGTATATAGATATATAGGTAGATAGATATAGATCCAGATAGATAGATATAGATAAAGATAAATAGATATTTCACCCCTTCAAGTTCCCAACTGTTGCTTCCTACATTCCTCCGTTCTCTATTTTGTTTTCTTCTGCTTCCCTCGCCGTCCCCCGATCCACTTCCCCTCAGTTGCCCGCCTCGCGATATCTCCAGTGACCCTCTAACTTTCCCTAGACGAAGTAGCCTAGCCCTAGGCCCCTACGCTTCAGATGGGGCAACAAATGATACGAGGACGGATAGATAAACAGATAATGTCCGAAGCAATCATCTATCTCCTACCTTGTTTAACACTCTCCTCCTTCCTTGTACTTTCCCAGCCATACATCTCGACTTCCCCCAGTGTCTCATTTCCCCCCTTGCCTCCTCATTTCCTCATGTCCTCATCAACACTCTGTCCTCCTCATGTCTGCGCCTCACAGCGTCTCCTACTTTTCCCCTCTCGTCTTTGCCCGCTCGTTCTGCTCCCTCAGTGACCCTCTTCCTCTCCATTCCCCTCGGTATCCCTCTTTATCCCTGTCTCCTTCCCTTCAGTGTCCCTCTTCCTTTCCTTCTGCTCCCTCAGTGTCCCTTTTCCTCTCCTTCTACTCCCTCAATGTCCTTCCTCCCTTTCTCATCTCCTTCAGTGTCCATCTTCTTCCTCATCTTCTCCCCTCAATTTCACTCTTTCTTCCTCTCTTCTCCCCTTCCGTGTCGTTTTACCTCCCCTTCTACTCCCCTCAGTATTCCTCTTCCTCATCATTTACTTCTCTCAGTGTTCATCTTCCACCCCCTCTAGTCTACACTTCCCCCTACATGGTCTTTATTTTTGTTCCATTCTCCCCCCCCACCCCTCCCCCCAAACTGTACCCATCTAATCCCTCCTCATTTCTCTCAGTGCCTCCATTATTCCCTCCACCTCTCACCCTTCTGCCTCTCCCCTCTCCTTATCTCTGTACTATTCTCTACTCTAACTTGGCCTAAAATAACAAACTCTCCTACCTAGAGTGCTGAGATGTAGCAATACATCAACACTAGAATATGTTGCCTGTCACAAAGAAGTAGTATGAAGAAGATGTAAAACTGTAGGACTGTCTTAATTTGTATGTAAGATACGTAAAAAAAAAAAAAATGGAAAAAAACTGCACCAATTTAAAGTGAAAAGAGTGTTTTAATCCCTTTTCTCTCTCCTCTCTCTGTGTCTCAATTTTTACGCCCCCATCCAGACCCTGTTATCGCAAAACCGATTCTCCCATACCCAAACCATTGCCCCTTAGAGGAGTAATTTATCTTTTGCTTTTGCTATCTTCAGGCGATTTTATTCAACTTTAAAGATTCTTATTAACTTTTTTAAATGTGTCCTACTCTGGCCAGCCTGTTCTCTGTGGTCCAGTAGTCCTTCAACGTACTTCACCACCACAAGTCACCATTTCGGCGTTAACACCCATACTGAATACATGCAACGGGTGACTCATACAGGACTAGTGTACTGATATTAGCGGGGGTATTTTTACATGTTGGCTTGTCATATGGTAAATCAGTTAAGTCCAGTTTAACGAAATTCAAATCCTTAAACTGTTCCCATCACCAGCCGGGATTCCAACCTGGGTCAGTTGAGACTGCAGGCCACCTCTCTGCTGACTCTGCTATCGCCTAGACATAAGATTTAGGCTTCATAATCATCCATGCCAACGGAGGCTCTGTTAAATTCAGTATAATCATCTAAACTCAACAGACATCATATGATCGAGGAAGCATAACGTTCGGGTTAGGTGGATTATTTTGTTTATTCTTGCCACTTCCAGACCATCCTATTCATCTTAAGGAAGAAATTTTATACTAGAGGTCAGTGAAAGCTTATATCTAACAATCAGGTTAGGAAAAAAAAAAATCCCCAAACAGAAATAGAGTCATCCCGAGAAGGAGAGAAATAGGTTATGAAATGCGTCACCAGAATTTAGGGGATAAAGCCTACTACCTCTCTCTCTCTCTCTCTCTCTCTCTCTCTCTCTCTCTCTCTCTCTCTCTCTCTCTCTCTCTCTCTCTCTCTCGGCAATAAAAAGAAGTAGCCGATCGACGGGAGGAATATCTAACGCTATTCTTCATTAATAATACTGCCCGTTATACAACCGTGCCTTCCTTGTTTCTCTCTCTCTCTCTCTCTCTCTCTCTCTCTCTCTCTCTCTCATGCTCCTTGGATCATTTCTACCAGAAGCCACCCTTTTTTGGGGGAAGTGCGTATGTTCACGAGAATTAAATCAAAAATATAATTTTAAGACTCCTGTTCCCGAGTCTGGCGTTAGTTAAATAAGACACAAGAGCTATCCCACCAGTATGACGTGCACCCAGGCTCCTATCACTCATTTTCAGTAGAATATGATCGCCCGGTGTATGGAGTAAAGATACAAATGCTTTCCCGTCCGTATAATTCATTGTAACCTCTTTTCCTCAGGCTTCTATAACCCATTCTCAGCATAGGAGAGAGAGAGAGAGAGAGAGAGAGAGAGAGAGAGAGAGAGAGAGTTTGGAAGGAGCTGGTGGAATGGGATGGGGTGTTTGCGGATCGTCATGCAGGGGGAAGAAGGTCGCTGTTGGTTTGAAGGTGTGGGAGTAGCGATGGTTTATTTAAAAACTTCCCCCAACCCCACAAAACACACACACACACACACACACACACACACACTAAAAACGCACAGCCCTCTTTACTGACTCAGATTTTCGTTTTTTGTAGCTTATTTCACATTCTTGAGTGACACGGAAAGACAGGCTGTTGCTCCACGCCATTTAAATAGCACCTCTTCGCGACAATAATATATACTGGTGTTAATCCATTCTTAAAAATCATTTTTCAAGAAAGAGAGAGAGAGAGGTGGGAGGATGGAGGGAGGGAGGGAGAGAGAGGAGGGGAGGGGGGCAATTTTGGGCCAAACAAAAGAGATAAATCAAAGCAAGCTGATAAATTCCACCTCCTTCAGACCAGTCCTTACGGATAATCCCTTCATTACTTTATAGCTTATTGCATTTCTATTCTTGGAGGCCTGGACGGCATTCCAGTCACTCTCCCCTAAAAAACTGTTTTGTATATTGAGCCTCGATATTTTTTCCCTGCAACTGACTCCCATTAGATACCGAAATACAATGAAAGAAAACGGATATTAACGTGTCATATCAGGAAAACTAGTTATTAAAATGTGCTAGTAAGCCTTCTAAAGTCAACAGTTTCCACTCTAAAATAGCACACACACACACACACACACACACACACACACACACAGTATATACAGAAATGTGATTATTGTAAAACAGCCTCTACTGCAAATTGTTTTCACATACATTTCAGCCTTGAGCACTTCCGAAACATCTCACACTGAGGAAAAAAAATGTGTATAAAAATGAGTTCATAAAGAGTTAGGATTCCAGAGTCTTAAATACGGAGCAGATAAGTGCCTGGTCCATTTTAGTGGCCATGCTGTTGATTAGTTCTCTCTCTACCGTATTTTTCTCTTTACTTGCTTCTTAACCCTAAATCACCTCATCCAAACTTAAAAAAAAAAAAAAAGCAGATTGAGATGACGATGACAACGATGATGATGCTTATTGATATTATTCCTCCAGACTATTTAATTCTGCTTCTGGATACCACTTGATTTGAAGGGATCAAGCAGTGCTCCCTTTCTCCTGAAAATACGAGCAAATCTCTAAATATTACGGAACAATGGGCATGATAGCGAGGCTTGATCCCATCAGATCACTGAATTGTATGCATTTATGGTTGATTGGGAAGACCTGATATTGTCATACCTAAATTTTAAGTGTGTCTATTCGTACCCATTATGTCGCAATATGTTTCTTTCGTCCCTTCACATAATATATATTCGGTTCTTTTTGAAGGGAACATTATGTAATATATATATATATATATATATATATATATATATATATATATATATATATATATATATATATATTTTTTTTTCAACAAGCATTATGCATAATGATAACTGAACTAATTTCGGTAATTTATTGTTTGGATGTAAACTGGAACAAAGTTCAACAGAAAAAAAGTGTAATTTCTTGTTAATACACACACACACACACACACACACACACACACACACACACACAGAATGATAACATGAGTACTTCCTCAATGAATAAAAGGACAGTTCGCAGTCTACTGTCAAATGTTAAAAAAAAAAAAAATCATCATCTTAACTTGGACCATAAATCCAATCATAAGCTAGCAACACATGCGACGTATCCTTGTTTACCGTTTCGTAATGATCCCATTGTCTGATGTATAATTTTTCTGCTCTAATTTCTCCACTGAATAATCAAACGTGGATTTCCAACAGCTGGGAACGGTGTGGAATGAGAGTTCAGATTTTTCTATTTTTCAGCTCAATCCGCGATGTAAGCCCTCCACTAGCAATGAATGTAGCCATATTAGGCTCACCTCCTAGAGTGGTTCTGATCTAATATCTAATGTTAGATTTTGTACCCAAAACATATAGCCCGGAAAAGTTATGTCGCATACTGGAGTAATAAATATTAGTGTTTTACTTCAAAGTATTCCAATCTGTTCTTAGTTTTAAGTTCGGTGCTAAACGTCTCAGTTACCAAATGGCGCTGGCATCAATCGACGGAGCTCAAAAAAAAAAAAAAAAAAAAAAAAATTGTTTCAAAATGCCTTGTTACGAAATGACATGAGTATGAAACGATCCGCTACCTTTCCAAAGGACAGCACACTCAGTTAATTCCCCAGGTATATAAAAACGACCTAACACTATCTTTACCAAATCCATCCTTCCACTGCTGACCAATTCTCGTTTATATCACACAATAATAAGGCTTCCGGGGGTGGGGGGATGCATCTCGTCCACTTCCTCATTAATGATCCTCCAAAGATGAAAAATATGAAAAGCAGGTTCATTCACTTTCACATTAGCCTCATCCATCCCCAAAAGAGGAAAAATGTAAAGAGCAAAAACACTGACATGGGGGTAAACGCCCTGAATCAGACATTTACGTATAATCTCGCTTCCTGGTTTCCAAAGCTTTTATGACGACTCCCTTTTTAAAAAATTTCGGCCCACTTTGTTTTCTTTCCTGGTAGCGGCCCATTAACTATGATTTGTGGGATGTGACCTGCTGGAGTAGCTGGTGTAAATAATGGGAGGGTGATTTGCTTTGATGTTGTTGGTGGGAGGTCAATTAGGGCCCCCGGATAATGAATGTCGCCATGATGAGCAACCAGTGTTGGAGACGTAAGTGGAGAGGGGAGAGGAGGTGGATGGAAAGAAGGGGAGAGGGTAAGAAATAAAGGGAAATTTGGACGAAGCAAAGGAGATAGGAAAAGAAAAAGAAGGGAGAGAATAGGGGCATAAGTGACAAAAAGGAGAGAGAGAGAGAGAGAGAGAGAGAGAGAGAAATGGAAAAATGAAAAAGAGGAAAGGGGGGATGAAGTGAGGGACGAAGAATGCGGGGAAGAATGGTAGAGGGGAAATTAGGAAGAGATGGAAGAAGGGATGAAAAGAAAGGATGATAAGTATATTTGGAACATATTCCAAAAGGAAGCAAACACACACACACACACACACACACACACACACACACACACACACACACACACACACACACACACACACACACAATCCATACCGGTACATATGGAGAAGGTCAGGCCTGCAAGTTGAAGAAAGGATTCCATGGACTTAACTGATACGTAAATGACTGAGTAGCCCTTACCACATGGCATGCTGCTGATACTTTTCCTACTTTTGTACTGTCTCTTTCTTTGTCTGTTGATCCTACCTCGCTCAATCCTTAGGTGGAAAAGAGAGTGATGATGTTGATGACACTGTTCGAAGTGATGATACTGATGATGTTCAAGCATATTATATAGTTGTAGTTTTCAAATGTTGCAACAAAAATCTTAATCAGCGTTATTCATATACATTAGGTTTCGCGCTAGACTTAACACGGAGCCCTGTGGCACTTCAATTGTAACACTCAGCTTGTACTATTCGTTTTTCTTTACGACAGTCTTGTCTTCGTCCCACAGTCAAATTTTCAATCAACCATTGCACATAACCACTGGAAGAATTTACTTTCTGTGTCGGAAAGAGTCTTTTGTGAGGAGAGTTATAAATTTAATGATTTCTGAACACTGAAAGACTTTTGAACCAAAGGATTGGATAACGCTTTCATTAGCCCCCTCACTACAAGAGCCTTTCCATACGATGAAGAAAATTGCTTACAAGAACAAAAACGAACTAAAAATGATGTAACAGGACTAAGGTTTGACTATAATCGTCTGTCATGAGCAGAAAACTAGAAAGGTATGAAGAGATTAAGAAAAATTTTAGAACTGTGTTTCGATGGAAGTAATCCATAATCATGCTACCTTATTTTTTTCTTCTCACAGCCTCTCTTGTTTTTGTCATGTCCCAAATATGGTATTGCTTTTTTCGTGTATTTTATTATTATTATATGAGATTTGTCTTATCAGTATATGTGTCGCGTAATATCGTTTAGGATTCTTTCATAAAACTGCTTTTGTTTCTTGTTTTAATGTATTTAAGTCCATGGTTTATATATTCTAGTACGTTTATATTCTTATTTTGCCAGATAAATGCTTTTTTTTTTTTGTATTTACTTCCATTCTCCCACATTAATTTTCAGAATTTGTTATTTTCATATAAGTGAGTTTTTGTTTGTCCTGTAAACCTCGTTCCTTGGTTTTCGCCCCCTCCTCCCCCTTGTAGTGTACATGCCATCTATATTTTACTGTAGTCCTCATGACTCAGTGGCTTCACTTGCATTCAGTCTCTCTCTCTCTCTCTCTCTCTCTCTCTCTCTCTCTCTCTCTCACACACACACACACACACACACACACACACACACACACAAACCTATTCCCTTTCTCCCCCACCCTTCTTCTCCTCAACCTCCCTCACTCACTCCCTTCCTCTCTTTCCCCTCCTACACAATAGCCAGATCCCTCTCTCGTTCGTTCTCTCTCCTTCTCTCTTTCGCTCTCCTCTTCCTCTCCTTCACTGTCCTTCTCTCTCCTCTTCGTTCTCTCTTTCACTCTCCCTCCTCCTCTCCTTCACTGTCCTTTCTTACCCCTTCTCTCCTTCTTTCTCTTCTTCTGCCTTACAATTGCCTCTTCCGATACACCAAGGTAATTCCTCTTTCCTTCTTTCTCCGTCTTTGCGTCCTCTACTTTCCTCCCACAGAGAACGACAACAACAACAACAAAATAATCATTATCGTGTCATATCGCATCGTTTTAAGGGTTCCAACACACTTGCATGCGACGGCCTTGGTCACTTAATGGCAGCTTTCCACGTTGCTCGATCTCTAGCAGCCTATTTATTCCGTCCCTTCTCCCTCAGGTTGTAATGTAAAAATTTTTAATAGCCACCAGTGTAATAACGGAAAATTTCGATCACCAGTGTAATACTCAGAGTTTTTAGACCGTTGCCCACCAGTGTAATGACGTGAAGTTTAGAGATTATAGAGTAAGAGGGTAGCATGCTCTTATTTGACAATATATGACTTTATGAGATATGAGGTAGCGTGATCTCATTAGAGAGGGCGTGAGCAACTAGATATTAGCACACCTTTGCGGGCCACTCAACCTCGTCTGTACCACTCCTTGGAGGATAGCAAAATTCAGACTCAAAAATGACTGAACCAAAGATTTACTATGTATTAGAACTGAGATACAGATTAGGCTACTCTTTAAACTGGGAAGGATACCAAAAATTATATAATGAGGATCTACAGTATATCAACAGAAATATGAATCATCTCAAACTGAATATTCAAAGAATACTGTTACACTTTTCAGAAATATGAATCTTCACGAAAATTAATATTCAATAATGAGGATTTACAGTATAACTCCAGAAATATGTATCTTTACACACTAGATTAATATCCCAAGAATACTAATACGCATGGATACAGTCCCGTGGTCTCCGACGGACTCGTCGGGAAGAAACCTAAAGATTATCACCAAAGAATATTCTCTAAGACTAAATGCACAACTGAAGAATCTTATATACGCTAGACACAATAATCAATAGGATCAGTAATCACATGGACCGTAATCAAATGGACAAATGGACCAGCCGATATTCACTTTGATTCCTTGAACTAAGAGGGGGGGTGATTTTGTGTGTTAGCTGTTAGGCCACGGCTAGAACGCTCGAATCCCTGGGATGCTAGCCACGGCCCTCCATAACTCTCGTCTGCAACGATGAGGAGAGGAACAGCAATCTCATTATTCAGGACAAGAAGGATCAGGGGAAAATATCACTGATTTAACTCACAAACGTATATGATGACTTAATACACGAGGGAGAAAAAGGGGGGGAGGGGTGAGAGCTCGGGCACTAACCTGCAACGATGAGGAGAGGAACAGCGATCTGGCAGTTGCTTGTTTGTTTGTTTGTTTTATTGTGGCTTAATGGTCATCGCCTCCAACGTAGGGCATTAGGCCAGCCAGGGTAAATGGACAAAATGTAGCCACTCCCTCACTGTGCACCATCGACGATCTAAGGGGCCAGACGAGGTGGAAGCATGTGAAAGAATGCTCTAAGGTCGGCTAGACGCACCTCCTCTCCCCTGACAATCAGCGCAGGTCTTATGTCCTCACCCCGGTCGGCAGCTCGGAGCAGATCGTAAAGGGTGGTATATGTCGTTGCTCCGAGCTGGTACGACCGGGTGTGAGCGCTGAGAGCCAGGAGTTGTCTATAGGAGGCTACGTCTAGCCGATCCTTTAGGTCGATGATGGGAGGGCGAGATGGGGTGCCCTCCTCTGTCTGAGGAGGGGAGGACTCACCAACTTCCTCCTCGGTGGAGGAGCCGGTCGACGCCGGTCGACGCTTCCTCGACCATGGAGGCGGTGTCATTTGAGTCCCGCTCCTCCTCAGACATTGCTGGCAGATGGTGGACTTCCAACATGGCCGTAGTAGTTGTAGCATTGGTCGGGTCCGGGGCCAGGTCAGTAATCTTAGAGGCAGTCCGTCGTTTGAGGGGGGTCTCCAGCCTAAGCCTCTTCCTCGGCGTCTGATGAGGAGCAGCAGATCGTGGCTGTGATCAACGAGCCTGACGCTCCCGTCAGCAAGGGACAGAGTGTATATCATGGGCAAAGCAGTCGGGGATGATAAGCCTAGGCAGCCCATTCTCCTCAAAGATCTTTGGGAGGAAAATGCGCAAAGCCCTCTTATCATCCCCACAAAAAGCCTTCGCCGTCGCGATACACATCTCCACGATGAAGTTCATCTGTCCAGAACTCCCAGGATCCCTGGCTTGATGTCCCCGGGCAATGAAGCACCACCGTGCATGGGCAGAACCCTGCACGGCCACACCACCCGGCTCAGTAACATCCCGAGCCTCAGGACCCTTGGGGGTTCCAAACAGACTGAACTCCACAGATTCTCCATCACCTAGGGAGTGTTGGAGGTGCCGTGGATTTGGTTTAACTATCGCCTGGTGGTGCACAAAAACATCAATACCAGAATCCTGGTGTTTGATGAATCCATACCCCGCCCGTACGTTAAACCAAACCACAGTCCCCCGGATCTTCTGAGCTACAGGCGACTGTGGCTGGCTGGATGCCCCCCTCAATGGGTCGCAGGCGATGTTGGCACGTCTGTCTTCCGTGGCTGCTCTCCGATCTCTCCCCCCTCCTGGCGGTTGCACTGTCCCCCTGCCTTTTTATAAGCATCACAGACAGTATTCGGGAATTGGCTAAAACTTTAACTGATTATTTTATACTGTTATCGATTCTCTAGGATCTTCAAAGAATAAAAAAGATACATTTGCACTGAACATACATAGAAAAGTAACTTACGGTGTTGAAAATTTTGTAATAAGCTTGTAGGAACTTCAATCATAATAAAGGCAACTTAACTAAGAATTCAGACAGTTTTATTACTTTTTGTCGGTTACATGCCTACTTGACTGCAAACAGAATTCAGTGACATAAATTTTGCACTTCACAAATGACAATCTTCAATATTCTTACTTCAGACATTCTCAGTTCAACACTGCAGTGTACAAAAGGGGAAATCTATTAACTTCAGCAGGTAAATCTCTAGATCACAATACAAAGGATGACATTTGCAATTATTAGTCCCTACTAAAATTTCGCGGTTATACATCTTTGTTGAAATTGGCTGGATCACTATAATCATATTCACATCAATACTTGGCTTAGTACTATCAATAGCAGAATCATGTTCAGATTATGTATATCAACTAAGACTAAACTTAAATATAGAACTTAACAGTTTAATCATGAGTTATGCTTAAATCATACTTAAGCTTAAGATTACACTTACAATACTAGCTTATACTAACTTACACTAATACTTAATATTATCGCACTACACAGGTCCTTCCTCCAGAAAAAAATAAATTAACATCGGAAGTCAACATTCAAATCATTCAACTACATTCCCTAAAGAAGTGTGTGATGACAGGACAGACTTACCAAATTTGACTGTGAACACGACTCCAATAAGTGGCACCTGTCGGTCCACAAGAAAAATCGTGTACCCCAGGGGATCACTTCTGTGTCACGATAAACACTCGAAATTCAGTGGATAGATGTGCCCCAGCCAACCTCTTGCCTGGGTGGCAACATGGTCGTCTCACCTGGACAGACCCGTACTCTTGCTGCCAGGATCGTCCTAGGGGCGCTTCCCATTCATACAACCTATTAATTAATCGCATTAACGCTCCCATCCATTTGTTCTTACACTTCCAGCTCTCCACCTAGTAAATGACGAGCACCTGTCAGGTCCTGAAGTCACTGTTTCACCTGAGACCGTGTTAACTGTGAGTTGAGAGGCAGACGCGCACTGCCTCTCAAATTAAAGCAATCTGATATTTCCACTGAACTGGGCTGTGCTCATGACCCAAGCTCCTATGAACTCACAGTCAATAGTCAGACAGTCCGACCCGCACACACTTCCCTATCCATCTCTTAACTTAATACTGCCATAACCAGCTTCACACGCAACACTTCTCAACAAGTCTCTGGGGAGGGCATCTCTCACAGGGCAGCAACTATTCATCCACCAGATCAGGCTCAAAGGCCCACTCCAGGGGTCCCAAGGGCCACTCTTCTCTGCAACAGGACCTCACCCATCCCACAGCTCCTTGCATCCTCTTCCCCGTGAACACATCCTCTACCACGTACACACCTCCATCCATCAACACTTTCACTACACAATGGCGTGATGTGTGTGGATTGTTTTGTTTTGAGGGGGAAGAACCTAACGAATCGGCTTTCATGGTCCACTGAGCTACACTCGTTCTTCTTGACATTTGACCCCTAAGTTCCATCAACAACTCATCTTCCACCTTACTGCTCCTTCCACTAGACAAAGCCACAAAATACATAAGTTGTGTCTCCATCTCAGTATTCATTTTATTCTCGGTAGTGTATAATTTTGCTGGTCCTCCAGGAGCTTTAAAGATTAATTCTAGAAATATTGCAAAAATATGTGGGCCTCCAGCATACTCTTATTGAGCGATACTACCTCACAACAATATCTTATCCCACAACAATATCTTATCCCACCGCTTTAGCCACCAGTGTAATGTATGGGAATTTTTATTACACCCCCAATATGATGCCTAGCATTTTAGGAATACACCACCAATATGAATGCTGAGAATTTTAGAAATTATAGAGAAAAAAAGTAGCATGATCTTTTTTAAGAACATATGGCTTTAAGAGAAATGAGGTAGCGTGATCGTATTAGAGAGGGCGTGAGTAGTTAGATACTGGCTCACCTCGTGGGCCACTCAACCTCGTCTGTACCACTCCTTAGAGGATAGCAAAATACAAACTCAAAATGAAACTTAATCTAAGATTTACTATGTATTAGAACTGAGATACAGATTACTCTTCAAACTGGGAAGGATACCAAACAAAATATAATGAGGATCTACAGTATATCAACAGAAATATGAATCTCTTCAGACTGGATATTCAAAGAATACTGTTACACTTTTTAGAAATATGAATCTTCACGAACTAAATTAATATTCAGTAATGAGGATTTACAGTATAACTCCAGAAATATGTATCTTTACACACTAGAATAATATCCCAAGAATATTAATAGGCATGGATACAGTCCCGTGGTCTCCGACGGACTCGTCGGGAAGGAACCTAAAGATTATCACCAAAGAATATTCTCTAAGACTAAATGCACAACTGAATTATCTTATATATGCTAGACACAATAATCAATAGGATCAGTAATCACATGGACCGTAATCAAATGGACAAATGAACCAGCCGATATTCACTTTGATTCCATGAACTCTAGAGGGGGGGTGATTTTGTGTGTTAGCTGTTAGGCCATGGCTAGAACGCTCAAATCCTTGAGATACTAGCCACGGCCCTCCATAACTCTCGTCTGCAACGATGAGGAGAGAAACAGCAATCTCATTACTCAGCACAAGAAGGATCAGGGGAAAATATCAGTGATTTAACTCACAAACGTGTATGATGACTTAGGGAGAAAAAGGGAGCGTGAGAGCTCGGGCACTAATCTGCAATGATGAGGAGAGGAACAGTGATCTGGTGGTTGCACTGTTGTTGTTGTTGAAGTATTCGCCCCACACTTATTGGGGCATGGGCAAACAGAGAGCCCGTCAGGGAAAAAGCAGGAACAAGCTCTCCAATTAGAGCTTAGTGGTAACAGCAAACTAGCGAACGAGGGACAGGCAGCAGAGGCAGGGGAAGGTGCGATGGTTGGTGGTGAGATCGGCTGCCTGATGATCGACGAGGCAGTAGGCAGAAGGAAACAGAAGAGGCTGCAGGTCAAAAAAGCCCCTCAAGTCTGCCCATCAGAGTCCGAGATGTCTGTGTACTCGGAGTCACGATCCAAGTCCTCATATAGTTCCAGCTCTCCTGAGTCCCTAAGGCGAGATGGAATGCCCAGTTGGGAGTCGCCAAGGACCTTGTCTAAAGCTAGAGCAAAGCCGTGTTCGAGTCTGGCAGTGAGGAGCTCACGAGTAGACACAGCATCGTCGGACTCAGCAGAGAAAGGCAAAACGAGGGCAGGTGAAGGGCTTGAAGGTGGCGGATCAATGACAGCCGTAGGTGTAGAGGGAGTGGCAAAAGGCGTGAGGGCTAGTGTAAGGTCCACACCCACAGCAGCAGGTGGAGAAACCGGGGGGGAAGGGCCCTTGACGTCCAGGTGGTCTGATGAAATGGAGACAGAAGCCCTTTCCCCCTTGGCTGCTGATGGCAAGGAGTGGACCTCAGCAACGGTGGTGATAGTGTCAAGCTCCATGGCCGTGATCGGTGCCGGGTCAGTAGGGGGGGAGCCAGACGAGCCAGTCGCCCTGTCGAGAGGACCATCCAGGCACAGCCGTTTCCATGGTGTACAGCAGGACCGAGGTGGAGATGGCTGAGACTTTGGCTGCGACAAAGGCCGCCGGGGACAACGCTCTGGACGAGGGGCTGAATGTACATAGCCAACAAAGCTCTGGGGGATGGCAATTCTTGGTAGCCGGTTCTCCTCAAAGATCTGAGGGAGGAGAACGTGCAGCAGAGCCATGTCACCCCCACAAAAAGCCTGTGCCGTTGCGACACACATCAAAACCGAGGAGATTCGTCTCTCCAGAACACCCAGGACCCCAAGACTGGCGTCTCTGGGCCTGGGGGCGCCGCCGTGCATGGGCAGTGCCCTGCACACCAGCACCTCCCGGCCCAGTGACATCCATAGCCTCGGGACCCTTGGGTGACTGATGGAGCCGAAACTCCACAGTTTCACCCTTGCCAAGAGAGCATCGAAAGTGCCAGGGGTTAGGTGCAATGATCCCGAGTCTGTGTACGAAAACATCGGCACCGGTGTCCAGGCGCTTGATGAAGCCATACCCAGACTTCACGTTGAACCACACCACCGCATCTATGATCTTTGTGACTCCCAGCGGCTTAGAACTGCTGCTGGATACCCCCCCTCAACGGGTCATAGGTGGTGGCAGTAGCTCGCTGTTCAAGCATTAGGACGTCTGCCCAGGACGAGAGCTGGTCTGGAAGTGGCGACGGCGGTTGCACTGTCCCCCTGCCTTTTTAAAGCATCACAGACAATAATTGGGAATTGGCTAAAACTTTAACTGATTTCTTTATACTATTATCGACTCTCTAGGATCTTCAAAGAATACAAAAGATACGTTTGCACTGAACATACATAGAAAAGTAACTTACAATGTTGAAATTTTTGTTAACCCGTCATCCCCCAATCCCGAGGTATTTTCGAAAATATTTTTTTTTGCCTAAAACCTCCACTTTTGGTGAGAAACATCGAAAATTCATAGAGAAATCGCTCACCTGAGGTTTAAAATACTCGATCCAGGTAGCAGTACCTCCTTACCTTACTGGGTTTTCTAACAGACTGGCACCAGAGAAAACGAGTTCTGTGGAAGGGTAACTATTTCACACCACCCATAAACGGTATTTATTTATTTACTTGGTACGAATTTATATGTAGTACGAGAGTATATTGGTTTTCAAACAGAAATATAGGCATTATAAGCATTGTTTTACTCACTAACTCATCACCATACCTCACCTTTTTTTGCCACATTACCTGATCATCATTTCTGACTGTTTCTTCCTCTAATGCTATGTAAACTTTGTCCTCCACATTGTCATTGATTGGGGAATCACTCTGGCCCTGAATGTCATCATTGGCCAGGTCACTGGTAACAGGTGAATTGCCGAGACAATGGCATGCACGGGGGAGGGGGAAGTTATGCGGTGGAAGGCATTGTCCCTGCTTGGCATCTTGTAGAAGAATAGAGGAAGGTGTCCTGTGTACACATACAAAAAATCACACACGAATATTGAAAATTATGCAAATTATGAACCTTGCAATTGCACGACGTACCAGTACGTCGTCAGGGCTGACAAATGCAAAATGTTGCAACAAATCCATACGTCGACGGGATGCCTCAGGTTAATAAGCTTGCAGGAACTTTAATCATAATGAAGCCAAATTAATTAAGAATTCGGACAGTTTTATTACCCTTTGTCGGTTACATGCCTACGTGACTGCAAACAGGATTCAATGACATAAATTTCAGAAGGAAGAGGACAACAAGCGTTGACATAAGCAGCATCTTTATTCAAACGTTTCGACATTTAATATGTCATCATTAGTGATCTAAAAATAGGAAACAAAAAAACCAAGTCAAAAAAACTAAAAGCACAATATTGTGCAAGTGAAAATACACACAGAGACATGCGGTCTACATATTACGAAAGTAAAATAGAGGGATGAGAAAGGATTCTAAAACAATTACATAACATAAAGAGATACTCCATAGTGTTATTTAGAGATGGATTATGGGACCTTATATATACTGATTCTAGCAATCTTAAGTTACTATTTGACGAAGAAGCTAATATTTTAAAATACTTCTTTTCAAGCAAGATATCACAAGATTCACAATGGTCTCTTACTGCTGAGTGAGGAGGGGACCTGAGTCATCAGCCTGTCCTGCTCGACTGACCCATATGTTCTTCTGTCCGAACCTTGAAAAATACGGATTGTGCTACCAATATACCTGGCCTGGCAACCTGGGCAAGTGAAACAATAAACAACAGATGAACGGAAGTCTGTCGGAACAGAGTCTTTAACGTGAAAAAATGTTCCAATTTTGAATTAATTACTGAGTATAATCTTAGTCAATTTGAGGATAAAATTTAACAAGGCTGTGAATCAACCGGTTTTTCATTTGAACCGAAATATCACCCAAGTAGGGTAAACTGAGATAAATTACTTCCTTACTAGCAGTAGAGATTTGTTGTTTAGGCATGTAGTGGTTGTTAAGAAAATTCCTTACAGGACAATAGAACAAGTTATCACTACAGCCCCTATTTACGAAATATTTTCTTAGGAAGCTAACTTAATCATGGAATAGAGAATATGCAGATGAGAGAAAAGATGCTCTATGTAACAAGGTCTTAGCATTGATTTTAAACATTTTGCAACAATAACTGAAAAAAATGCTACCCAAACCTGAAAAAGTAGGCTTACGGAACACAGAACACAGGAATTTACCATTTTCTCTCCTAAGTAGGATATCTAAAATTATGAGACAACCGTTGGCCTCTGTTTCAGTCATGAACCGTATGTTAGGCCTACATGATGACTGTTAATATAGTGCAAAAAATCCTGAGTATGGCTTTTCTCTTTAAATATGACAAATGTATGATCGACATACCTTCGGTACATCCATGATTTAATGTTACTTGGACAATCTCTTACCCATAATTTTTCATAATAACATAAAAAGATGTTGGCAAAAGTAGGTCCAAGGGGTGATCCCATAGCAACACCGTTAATCTGTTTGTAGAGTTCGTTATTGAAAATAAACAAGCCATCCTTAACACAAAGGGCCAAAAGTTCTTTGAATACTTGTCTTGTCATTCCCCTGAAAAGTTTAATGTCTTTATAGGGCACTTTCAAAATTATGTTTACGGTTTCATCAATGGATATATTAGTAAAAAGGAAGGTAACATCAAAACTGCACATAAAATAAGTGTCAGGTATATAAATCTTGGACAGGGAATCTGCAAAACTCGTACGAGTTCTTCCCTGTGAACTCATTGGTGGTTAGGGTATTTAGAAGTGGGACAAGAAAGTTTGACAATTTTAAATGAAGCAGTTTTATAAGCAGCCATGATAGGATGGAGGGGAACTGATGATTTGTGTACCTTAGGTAGACCATATAACATGGCAGGAGTCTACCCCACAGGTTTCAGGGATTTTGAATCTTCAGAAGAAATAACACCAAGGGAAACTTACTGATGAATCTAGTCACTTTATCTCCTAATTTCATGGACAAAGCGAAAACTTCAGAATACCGTAGTTTAGTAAATTTTGTGAGGTCATTTAATATAGCTCTCATTTTAAGGATATAATCAGACTTGTTCATAAGGACGACTCCCTTTCTTTTATCAGGACGACATACAACCAGATCATTTTTGTTTCCAAGGTTCTTCAGTAATTTAAAATCTGACCTATTTATTATGGGAGAGAACACTGTTGTGGGCTTAAAAATGTAAAAAGTTTCAGAGGCTATGTGGCGTATGCTTTTAACTACCGAATCAAATCGATAGCCATTAGCAGTTTTAACACCTTTAAGTCTGTTTACAAGATTTTCAAATTATAAGAAATGTCTATAAAAAGAAGACTTAAACACTGAGAGGCAAAAATCAAGGCCAAAAGATAAAAGGAACTGTACTCTTTGTGAGAGGGAAACGTCTGAGTAATTAAAAATTATTTTCTGGGGGTCACCCGATTTCAGTAAGCGTTGGCCACCAATCCTATGTAATTTCTTTTCATGTCTATTCGAAATATTTTTCTGTAGAACATCAAGCTTGCGACGTAGGAATCTTTTTTTTTTTTTTTTTTTTTTTTTTCCTATCGACCATTGAGGCCGGAGCCCCTCGTCATTAAGGCAAAATTATATATATGTATATACATTGACACATATATACATATATATACGAACATATATATATACATACATACATACACACATCCATGCATATGAACATACACACTTTCATGCATACATACATATATATATATATATATATATATATAATAATTTTTTTTTTATTTTTTTGCTTTTTTTTTATTTTTAACCTTTTATTACTTATAAACAAAAATACCTAATCTAAAGACCCTAAAACTAATCACCAAACAGACAAATCGCTATCCTACACTAAATCCTGAGAGACAAATAACTAGACCTACACTAATGTAAAAAAGCCTCGACCAAGAGAACACCATCGAGTGCAGATATGTAATGCCCTTCTACATTACATACCTGTACTCGTCACACGATGACTGTCAGTCGAGGCACAACCTAATATAGGGGACATCAATATATGAAAGGGAACCAGACGAGTCAGAAACATTTCCATACACGTCAGCTGTCATCCCTAATTAGAATAACTTAAGCAAGATGATATAATGTATTTACATAATTTGTACAAAAAGTGAAGAACCTCGCCTAGCAGACCACCATCGATTGCAAGTGCCCAATACCTTTATATATTGCACACTTGCATTCATCAGCTGGCGACTGTCAGGCGAAGAACTCGGCTTAATGTAGGGGACATCTGTATTAGAAATAGATCAGTGGGAGAAGGAACTATTTCAAATATGTCAACTGTCAACCCTAATTAATATAGCAATATATACATATTTACCGTTGATAAAAACCATAACCACACAGTAAAAAAGTCATATCACTCTGATCAGTCCGGTCTCTCTCAAGAAAGCCATCAATTTATCAGTCATAACAATGTCTCCATCACCCAGGATGGTGGAAAGGGTGAAGGGGACGTCTACTGTCCTGCAGTAATTTATAAGTGAAGCACGTTCACGAATAAATCGCCGACAGCGCAGGATGATATGACTGATAGATAACACCGCATCACAGATGTCACAGTGCGGTGGGAATCGTTTTTCCATATAAGGTTTCAAATGTGTTAATATGGTGGCATTAAGCCGTAAACGAGCCAACACTTTTTCTTCTAGGCGACTGGGACGGTTGGTAGTGTCCCAGCCGCCCAGGTACGGCTTACAGGTTGGAATATTAAGTCTGGTCCACTGTCCTTGCCACAGAAGATTTACTGATTTCTTTCCGAGAAAGAGGGGGGCGCGGTAGCACAGTGGTAGCGCGCCGGACTCATAATCGGGGGATTGCGAGTTCGAGCCTCGCCCGGGCTGCCGTGCCGGGAGTGGTAGCTCGCTCCTGTAACCCTAGCGGGGCTATATAGTCCAATACAGGGCTTAGCTCGGGGGAACTCCATTTCTACCATTTTTTTTCCGAGAAAGAGACTCGACCATAGCTCACGAGGAACGTCCCAAGTCTCCTCGAGCTCTACAGCCGACTTTGCAGGTAAGTCAGCCTGCTCATTGCCGTAGATATGAGAATGACCAGGAACCCAGATCAGCGTGAATGACTTGTTGCATGAATGCAACTTATTAACGATGCGGCCCTGGATCTCGTGAGAGTCCGTAGTGCAAGATGCAATTGCCTGAAGGGCTGATTTTGAATCTGAAAATATGACAAATGAGTCATACCTAGAATTGAGAGCATAGTCTATGGCTTTGTCAATAGCAAAAAGTTCTGAGGTAAACACAGATGTATGAGTCAGCAACTGATACCTGAGGGTACATTCAGTTGACCACACACTTGCACTCGACTTGGAGCCGTCGGTGTACAAGTGGTTGGACCCCAAGTGACGAATGATGATGTTACAAAACAAGTGGTGGACCTCCACCTCCGGGGTCTTGGCCTTTGGTGCTGGGAGCCATATAACATCAACTGTAAAGCCAGGTGGCTCCCAAGGCGCTCTATTTTTTAACACCAACGTGTCACAGTCACTGGGGTCCACATCAAGCTCCTGAGTCAGTAAGTGAAGGCGTACGGCAAGTGGCCGACGCAACCCCCGCATGAGATGGTGGTATTGACGCAGGGGGGTACAGGCCACATTGCCGATATTACTTTTCCTATATGTTCAAAGGCCATAGGACCAAGCCAGGTGGTCATGGCGAATACAGAGGGGAGGCACATTCGCCTCCACTTCCATATGAGCCACTCGGGTACACCGGACGGCTCCAAGACACATTCGCAAACATTTATTCTGTAGCACATCCAATCCTTTCAGCATGGCATCAGATGCCGAGCCATACACCTGTGCGCCATAGTCTAGCTTTGATCGAATAAGGGACTTATACATCATTAATAAAGATTTTCTGTCGGCACCCCAGGTAGTACCTGCTAGATACTTGAGGACATTTAATGGTTTATCACAACGAGCAAGCAAAGTGTTAACGTGAAGTTTAAAATTCATTCTACGATTAAAATGTATTCCTAAAAATTTTACAAAATTTTGAAAAGGTACTGCCTGATTATCCAAAGTTAAGCACAAATTAGGTACGTTACGATTAGTGAAGACTACAGCGGCACACTTACGGACGGAAAACTTAAATCCCCACTGCAAGGCCCATAGGTGGACGGAGTCAAGGGCTGCTTGAATCCGCCCAGCCGAAAATTGTGCATTACGGGAAGAGTGCCATATTGCACAATCGTCAGCGTAGAGTGAGTATTTAAGATTCCTCGGGATGCGAGCTGATGACAGAATATCATTGATCATAATACTAAATAAAGTAGGACTAAGCACACTTCCCTGCGGCACCCCATTTTCCTGGATGAATATATTTGATGTTACGTTACGGGGCAATTTGACAGAGAAAGTCAGTCCCTTAAGAAATTTGAAATAAAAATAGGCAAATTTCATCTTAAACCATAAGCATAGAGCTTCATTATACTGTATTGCCATGTCATGTCATAGGCTTTATGGATGTCCAAGAACACCCCTATCATAAATTCTTTATTGGCAAATGCCTCTGCAGTACAATGCTCCAAATTCATTAAATGATCTAGTGAACTTCTGTATTTACGGAGCCACATTGTTGATCATTTAACAAATTCTTTGACTCTAAAACAAAAAGAAGCCTATTGTTTACCATACGTTCAATGACCTTACATAGACAAGAAGTCAACAAAATAGGACGAAATGAAGTGGGATTCATAAGACGACCAGCCTCTTTGGGTATCGGTATGACGTGCGCAAAGTGCTATGAGTTTGGGGACGTTCTAGACGCCCAAATCTCATTGTACAATGCTAACATCTTAATCAGGTTGTCCTGATTAAGATGGTGGATCATACCGTACGTGATGGTGTCTGGTCCAGGGCTGATGTCTTTACAGGATTTAAGGGCAAGGAGCAGTTCATCTAGCATAAACTCTTGGTTGTACTGGGAGTCTACGTCTTCTGTGGCAAAGTCTAATATCTGTAGCTCAGCCGTGCGTTTATGGTGTTGAAAACGCGGATCATAATTGGCTGAGCTACTTACATGAGAAAAACTCCTGGTGAGGATGTTAGCAGCATCCACGGGCTCGTCATATATGTTATCATTAACCTGAAGGGTGGTGATCGGGAAATATGGGCCTTTCTTATTTAATATTCTTATAGTGGACCAGACTTTCTGTAATGGTGTTGTACGAGTCACCGTGGACACAAAGGACTGCCAGGAGTCACGTTTGGCCCTTTTTATTATTCTCCTTGCCTCAGCCCGTGCCTGTTTGTATGCAATAAAATTTTTCTCAGTGGGCTGACTATCAAAAATCCTGTATCTCCTATTGCGTTTTCTTAATGCTTGTCGGCAATCTGGCGTCCACGAATCTGCTGTATGCTTCATATGAACTGTAGAAGTCTTGGGAATAGCAGCCTCAGCTGCGTGTAATATGGATTGGGTTATATTTTCGACCTTAACATCCATGGTCTCCCCAGATATATCTAAATTGGCGATCCTTGAGAAGGATCCCCAAACTGCTTTCTTATAGTTAAATTTTGGAGGTGGAGGGTCCGAAATGATGTCGGGTGTATAAGAAAGACAGATGGGTAAGTGATCACTTCCCAAGGAGTCGTCATAAGGATTCCATAAAAAAATCTTGTTGTATACCAGGGGAGGCCAAAGATAAGTCAATGGCCGAGAAATTACCAGTACGATCATCTACACGAGTCGCTCTACCATCGTTCAGAAGACAGAGGTTGGACTGTAGTATTAGGTCGGCTACTTGCTCCCAACGACAATCAATCCTCAAGCTACCACACTGATAATAGTGATGGGCGTTAAAATCGCCCAACACTAACTTATTCCCAGGGAGATGTTCAGCTAGTGAATTTATAGCATCACTATCAATGGGGCCATGTGGAGGACAGTACAGAGAGCAAATAGACAGATACGTGTTATTAAATTTTACTCTGCACGCTACCACTTCTAAAGTAGAATTTAGAATCACTTCCGTTTGTGGGTGTGATTTGTGTGTGTATATGGCGACTCCGTGACCTTCATATCTTCCATATGAGTGGTAGTGTTTTAACTGTGGAAGATCAGAGTGATCCTCCAGCCGCGTCTCCTGTAAACAAATAACGTCTGGACTGTGTATTGACAGCAAAATTGCTATATTTGGTAACTTACTCCCGACACCCCTACAATTCCACTGTAATAGAGTGAATGCTGCGGTTTAAGATTTTCGTTGGGGGCCAGTGTGCTTTGTCTTTTTTGGTCGCCCGCCAGAAGGCGAGCGACTACCGGGGGACCTATCCCAGTGCTTGTTGATGGAAACCTCCATATTTTCATCAATAACTAGGTTCCCAGCCTCCCCTGAGGAAGAGCTAACCTTTCTCTCCCTCCAGCCTCCCCGAGGAAGAGCTAACCTTTCTCTCCCTCGGTGGAGTAGGAACCGGAAGGACATGAGGACGTGACTGTTTCGTGAGGGTGGTCATGTTATTCTTAGTAGGCTTGTCAGGCTTCGCTTTAGGCCGTACTGATGGAGCGGCAGCAGCAGCCTGAGAATAAGTTGAAGCCTTAGGGATGTCAGTGAGAGAGTTGGAGCGGACAGGAGGTCGAGATGGAGATGTACTATGAGTGGCAGGAGGGAGAAGGACAGGATCAGTCTGCGTCTCTACAGAGCACATCACAGGACGGGACATTACTGCCGAAGCATAGGACCTATTTGGCATGGGAGTTGCGTGGAACTCCTTCACCTTTTTCCTAGCTTCGTAATAGGAAATGCCCTCAGTTGCCTTCACTGTGCAGACCCCCTTCTCCTCCTTCCACTTGGGACAATCCCTAGAGGAAGTGGAGTGAGCGCCCTTGCAGTGAAAGCAACAGACCGTCTCAGATGTGCAATGTTCCGCATCATGACCTTGGCTTGCACACTTGCCACACACTGGCTGGGAAGCCCGACAAGTCTTGGAACCATGCCCATACAACTGGCATTTCAAGCAACAGAAAGGGTTGGGAATATATGGCCACACATGAACAATTTCGTAGCCAATTTTGACATGACTAGGCAGTGAGACTTTACCAAAAGTTAGAATGATGGCCGCAGTCTTTGTCCTGACACCTTGCGAAAATCTCGTTATGAAGTGGGCATCGATTACATCTTGCTGAGCAAGTTCCTCAGTGATCTCTTCCTCACTCATCACCATGAGATCCCTGCAAGTGATGACCCCCTTGCAGGAATTCATGGAAGTTGGGATCTTGGCTTCGACATCATAGATATGAAACTTGCGTAGCTTCAGCAAGTCCTTAACCTGGGAAGAATTGCAAATCTTTATGAGGAGGTCTCCGTTCGCAAGTTTTTTTACTTGTTCCACCTCCCCAGCACAGCCATCAATAACCTTCTTAATCATGGATTGAGACTGCTCAAGGGAATGGAACCTAGAGCATGAATGGTGACAAACTTCGCGTTTTTTACATCCACGTCACGAGGCAAACGAGTCTGGGGCCGTTCTGTCTGGGGGCTGTCAGTCCATGTAGAAGTCGGGGGTCGGTCAGGACTACCTCCCCCCCTGAAGGGGGGGGAGGCAGTAGGGGCGTCCTCCATATTACCATTCCCCCCTAACGGGGGAAGTGGGAAGAAGGGGAGAAAACGGTCAAGGGACAAACAACCGGGGACCACACACCTAAGTCTGAGGTTGCCCTCTCAAACCACTCCAGGGAGGCCCGACAGTGTCCGTTCACGCCCCAGAGCGATCAGTGGGGGGGACCCTTCGTGGGCAATAAGCAAAGGTAAACTCAGTATAACGGTACAGACACCTACTGTACCTAGCTAGAGGGAGGGGAGGAAAATGAGAACTAACTAACCTAATTTTATTTTAAAAACGCCCTAGTGGCGACTAAAACAAAACTAATGCCGATGAGGCAACCCTGCAACTAGAGAAGAGTTCAGCACACGTCCGCCCTCTTCGCAACCATCCATGAAAGACCATACAAATCAGACCAAACAAACGTAATCAAGCATAGAGACTGAGGACTTAAGGTTTTCACGGAACTTTTTCATATGCATTTCATGTGTTCGAATTTTTCATCTTCGTGTTTATTTCTAAATCGAGAAGTTTTCTCTGCCAAGACTTATAGAGATCTGAATTATATAAAGTTTTCTTATATAGTATAAAACTCAAAAATCTGGGAAAGACATCATAGGTTTTGCAGCAGACAAGAAATCAAGGCCAAGCTGTTTCTTAAGTAGTTTGGCTGAAGAATGCTCGAATCTCCGGAACCCCTGCAGCACGGAGTGTCCATATCTTTGTGTATGACCTCAGGTAGTGGGGTGTTAGTAGAGGACAACGAGCGTTGACATAAGCAATATCTTTATTCAAACGTTTCGACATTTAAAATGTCATCATCAGTGATCTAAAAATGGGAAACAAAAACCAAGTCAAAAACACTAAAAGCACAATATCGTGCAAGTGAAAATACACACAGACACACGGTCTACATATTACGAAAGTAAAATAGAGGGATGAGAAAGGATTCTAAAACAATTACATAACATAAAGAGATACTCCATAGTGTTATTTAGAGAAGGATTATGGGACCTTATATATACTGATTCTAGCAATCTTAAGTTACTATTTGATGAAAAAGCTAATATTTTAAAATACTTCTTTTTAAGCAAGATATCACAAGATTCACAATGGTCTCTTACTGCTGAGTGAGGAGGGGACCTGAGTCATCAGCCTGTCCTGCTCGACTGACCCATATGTTCTTCTGTCCGAACCTTGAAAAATACGGATTGTGCTACCAATATACCTGGCCTGGCAACCTGGGCAAGTGAAACAATAAACAACAGATGAACGGAAGTCTGTCGGAACAGGGTCTTTAACGTGAAAAAATGTTCCAATTTTGAATTAATTACTGAGTATAATCTTAAAGTCAATTTGAGGATAAAATTTAACAAGGCTGTGAATCAACCGGTTTTTCATTTGAACCGAAATATCACCCTATCTATCTATCTATTGCCAGACGCCTCAATCCCGTTTGGGGTGGCCACAAACAAACCGCCTCCAAGCCGCCCTGTCCCCCGCCATTTCATTGCCCTGCTCCCAACTCAAACCCCCCGCTCTCATACACCTCTCCACTCCATCCCTCCATCTCATCCTCGGCCTCCCCCTCCCTCTTCCCCCCTCCACCTCACTCACATACACTCTCTTCGTCAGTCTTTCACCCTCCATCCTCTCCACATGGCCAAACCACCTCAGTGTGTTCCTCATAACACTTCCTATCACATCCACATCCACACCACAACGCTCCTTTATATCCTCATTCGTCAGCCTGTCTCTCCACGTGACTCCACAGGTTCCTCTTAAATAACTCATTTCCACTGCTCTCACTCTTGACTTGTGTCCTTCCAACAATGTCCAAGTTTCACTTCCGTACGTTAGAGTTGGTATCACAATACTGTCATGTAGTAACTTTTTCACTTCCATGCTCACTTCCCTGTTTCTTATCACTGCTTTCAAGGAACCAGCAACCTTTCTTCCCTGCTGTACCCTTTCAAGCACTTCACCCTCCAAACCTCCATCCTTACTCATCACACTACCCAAATACTTAAACGTACTCACATTTTCCAATTCCTCACCATCTAACCTCGCTGTACATTCACTAACTTCACCTCTCTCAAAGACCATCACTTTACTCTTCCCTACATTCACCCAAGTAGGGTAAACTGAGATAAATTACTTCCTTACTAGCAGTAGAGATTTGTTGTTTAGGCATGTAGTGGTTGTTAAGAAAATTCCTTACGGGACAATAGAACAAGTTATCACTACAGCCCCTATTTACGAAATATTTTCTTAGGAAGCAAACCTAATCATGGAATAGAGAATATGCAGATGAGAGAAAAAATGCTCTATGTAACAAGGTCTTAGCATTGATTTTAAACATTTTGCAACAATAACTGAAAAAAATGCTACCCAAACCTGAAAAAGTAGGCTTACGGAACACAGAACACAGGAATTTACCATTTTCTCTCCTAAGTAGGATATCTAAAATTATGAGACAACCGTTGGCCTCTGTTTCAGTCGTGAACCGTATGTTAGGCCTACATGATGACTGTTAATATAGTGCAAAAAATCCTGAGTATGGCTTTTCTCTTTAAATATGACAAATGTATGATCGACATACCTTCGGTACATCCATGATTTAATGTTACTTGGACAATCTCTTACCCATAATTTTTCATAATAACATAAAAAGATGTTGGCAAAAGTAGGTCCAAGGGGTGATCCCATAGCAACACCGTTAATCTGTTTGTAGAGTTCGTTATTGAAAATAAACAAGCCATCCTTAACACAAAGGGCCAAAAGTTCTTTGAATACTTGTCTTGTCATTCCCCTGAAAAGTTTAATGTCTTTATAGGGCACTTTCAAAATTATGTTTACGGTTTCATCAATGGATATATTAGTAAAAAGGAAGGTAACATCAAAACTGCACATAAAATAAGTGTCAGGTATATAAATCTTGGACAGGGAATCTGCAAAACTCGTACGAGTTCTTCCCTGTGAACTCATTGGTGGTTAGGGTATTTAGAAGTGGGACAAGAAAGTTTGACAATTTTAAATGAAGCAGTTTTATAAGCAGCCATGATAGGATGGAGGGGAACTGATGGTTTGTGTACATTAGGTAGACCATATAACATGACAGGAGTCAACCCCACAGGTTTCAGGGATTTTGAATCTTCAGAAGAAATAACACCAAGGGAAACTTACTGATGAATCTAGTCACTTTATCTCCTAATTTCATGGACAAAGCGAAAACTTCAGAATACCGTAGTTTAGTAAATTTTGTGAGGTCATTTAATATAGCTCTCATTTTAAGGATATAATCAGACTTGTTCATAAGGACGACTCCCTTTCTTTTATCAGGACGACATACAACCAGATCATTTTTGTTTCCAAGGTTCTTCAGTAATTTAAAATCTGACCTATTTATTATGGGAGAGAACACTGTTGTGGGCTTAAAAATTTAAAAAGTTTCAAAGGCTATGTGGCGTATGCTTTTAACTACCGAATCAAATCGATAGCCATTAGCAGTTTTAACACCTTTAAGTCTGTTTACAAGATTTTCAAATTATAAGAAATATCTATAAAAAGAAGACTTAAACACTGAGAGGCAAAAATCAAGGCCAAAAGATAAAAGGAACTGTACTCTTTGTGAGAGGGAAACGTCTGAGTAATTAAAAATTATTTTCTGGGGGTCACCCGATTTCAGTAAGCGTTGGCCACCAATCCTGTGTAATTTCTTTTCATGTCTATTCGAAATATTTTTCTGTAGAACATCAAGCTTGCGACGTAGAAATCTTTTTTTTTTTTTTTTTTTTTTTTTTTTTGCCTATCGACCATTGAGGCCGGAGCCCCTGGTCAATAAGGCAAAATTATATATATGTATATACATTGACACATATATACATATATATACGAACATATATATATATACATACATACATACATACATACATACACACATCCATGAATATGAACATACACACTTTCATGCATACACACATATACATATATAATAATTTTTATTTTTTTTTGTTTTTTTTTTATTTTTAACCTTATATTACTTATAAACAAAAATACCTAATCTAAAGACCCTAAAACTAATCACCTAACAGACAAATCGCTAACCTATACTAAATCCTAAGAGACAAATAACTAGTTTTACACTAATGTTAAAAAAGCCTCGACCAAGAGAACACCATCGACTGCAGATATGTAATGCCTTTCTACATGACATACCTGCACTCATCACCTGGTGACTGTCAGTCGAGGCACAACCTAATATAGGGGACATCAATATATGAAAGGGAACCAGACGAGTCAGGAACATTGCCGTATACGTCAGCTGTCGGCCCTAATTAGAATAACTTAAGCAAGATGGTATAATGTATTTACATAATTTGTACAAAAAGTGAAGAACCTCACCCAGGGGTTCCGAGCATTCTTGGCCTTGTCTGCTGCAAAACCTATGATGCCTTTCCCAGATTTTTGAGTTTTAAACTATACAAGAAAACTTTATGTAATTCACTTCTCTATAAGTCTTGGCAGAGAAAACTTTTCGATTTAGAGATAAACACGAAGAAGAAAGAAATTCGAACACATGAAGTGCATAATTATGAAAAAGTTCCATGAAAACCTTAAGTCCTCAGTCTCTATGCTTGATTACGTTTGTTTAGTCCGATTTGTACTAGACTTTGATAAATGGTCGTGGAGAGTGCAGTCGTGTATTCGTTTTTCTCTCCTCTAGTGCTCTAGGGCTGCCTCACCGGCAATAGCTTTGTACATAGCCGAATAAAGTTAGGTTAGCTAGACCTCATTTTCCTCGCTGGCCTTAGTAGATATAGTAGGTGTCTATATCTAATTACTGAGATCGCCTTTGCTTACTCACTTCCGGAGTGTACCCCCCACTGATAGCTCTGGGGTGAGTTAAACACAGGCGCGTCCTCCCGAGAGTGGTTTGAGAGGGTAATCTTAGACTAGGTGTGTGTTTCCCGGGCAATTTTTCCCTTGGTCGTTTTTCTCTTTCTTCCCACTTCCCCCTCACGGGGGAAGTGGTAACTATGGCGGATGCCACTGCTGCCTCCCCCCCCCCTTCAGGGGGGGAGGTAGTCCTGACCAACCCCCGACTGTCTCACGGACTGAATGCCCCCAGACTGAACGGCCCCAGACACGTACCCGTCTTGACATTGATGTAAAAAACGCCGAGTTTGTACAGATTCATGCGGTTGGTCCCACTCCCCTGTCCAGCCTCAATCCTTTTATCATCAAGAAGGTGATTGATGGGTGTGCAGGTGAGATGGAACAAGTGAAAAAACTTGCGAGTGGAGATCTTCTCGTAAAAACTAGGAACTCAAGTCAGGTAAAGGATTTGCTAAAACTGAGCAAGTTCCATTGTTGTGATGTTTAGACCATGATCCCTCACTCCATGAATTCCTGCAAAGGTGTGATCACCTGCAGAGATCTTGTGGTCATGGAGGAGGAAGAGATCGTACACGAACTTGCTTAGCAGGATGTTATAGAGGCACGTTTCATAACTAGATTCTCAGAAGGCAGGAAGACGAAGACCGCCACAGTTGTCCTAACGTTCGGCAAAGTTGCTTTACCTTCCAACATCAGAAGTGGATATGAAATTCTTAACATAAGACCATACATCCTGAACCCCCTGCGTTGCTTAAAATGCCAGATTTATGGGCATCATGAAAAGGCTTGTAGGGCTTCCCAGCCAGTGTGTGGCAGGTGCACGACTGTGGGACATTCTGTTGAACACTGTACATCTGAGATGGAGTGCTGCTTTCACTGCAAGGATGCTCACTCCACTTCCTAGAGGGCTTGTCCCAGGTGGAAGGAGGAGAAAGAGGTCTGCACAGTGAAGGCAACCAAGGGCATTTCCTTTTACAATGCAGGGAAGAAGCCGAAGGAGTTGCATACAACTCCCAAGCCTAATATCTCCTATGCATCGGCGGTTGTGTCCCGTCCCGTGATGTGCACCGTTGAGACACAGACTGACCTAACATTCTCTCCCCATGCCCCACGCCCTACCTCTCAGTCTAAGCCTCCTGTACGTTCCAACTCTCTTACGGACATCCCTGTTGCTACATCATACTCTCAGGCTGCCGTTGCTCCTTCACAGTCAGTGCGGCCAAAACAGAAGCCTGACAAGTCTGAGAAAATTAATTTGACCACCCTCACTAAGCAGTCACGTCCTCACGTCATTCCCACTCCTGGTCCAGCAAGGGAGAGAATGAATAGCTCTTCCTCGGTGGAGTCTGGGAGCCTTATCATTGACGAAAATATGGAAGTCTCCATGAACAAGAACCGGGAAAGGTCCCCCGGTAGCCACTTGCCTGGACGCGGGGGGCATAAAAAAACTAAGCATACTGGCCACCCTCGTAAATCTTAAACCACCGCATTCACTCTATTACAGTGGAATGGTAGAGGTGTCGGGAATAAGTTACACAATATAGCAATCTTGCTGTCAATACACAGGCCAGACGTTGTTTGTTTACAGGAGACACGCCTGGAGGATCATCCTGATCCTCCACAGTTCAAACACTATCACTCGTATAGAAGATATGAAGGTCACGGAGTTGCCATATACACACACAAATCACACCCACAAACGGAAGTGATTCTAAATTCTACTCTGGAAGCAGTCGCGTGCAGAGTAATATTTAATAACACGTATCTGTCTATTTGCTCTCTGAACTGTCCTCCACATGGCACCATTGATAGTGATGCTTTAAATTCACTAGTTGAACATCTACCTGGGAGTAAGTTAGTGTTGGGCGACTTTAATGCCCATCACTATCAGTGGGGTAGCTTGAGGATTGATGGTCATGGGGAGCAAGTAGCCGACCTAATACTACAGTCCAACCTCTGTCTTCTGAACGATGGTAGAGCGACTCGTGTAGATTATCGTACTGGTAACTTTTCGGCCATTGACTTATCTTTGGCCTCCCCTGGTATACATCAATATTTCTCATGGTACCCTTACGACGACTCCTTGGGAAATGATCATTTACCCATCTGTCTTTCTTATACACGCGACATCATTTTGGACCCTCCACCTCCAAAATTTAACTATAAGAAAGCAGATTGGGGATCCTTCTCAAGGATCGCCAGTTTAGATATATCTGGGGAGACCATGGATGTTAAGGTCGAAAATATAACCCAATCCATATTACACGCAGCTGAGGCTGCTATTCCCAAGACTTCTACAGTTCATGCGAAGCATAGAGCACATTGGTGAATGCCGGATTGCCGACAAGTATTAAGAAAACGCAATAGGAGATACAGGATTTTTGATAGTCAGCCCACTGAGAAAAATTTTATTGCATACAAACAGGCACGGGCTGAGGCAAGGAGAATAATAAGAAGGGCCAAACATGACTACTGGCAGTCCTTTGTGTCCACGGTGACTCATACTACACCATTACGTAAAGTCTGGTCCACTATAAGAATATTAAATAATAAAGGCCCATATATACCTATCACCAACCTGCAGGTTAATAACATCTATGACGAGCCCATGGACATTGCTAACATCCTCGCCAGGAGTTTTTCTCATGTAAGTAGCTCAGCCAATTATGATCCGCGTTTTCAACATCATAAGCGCACGGCTGAGCTACAGATATTAGACTTTGCCACAGAAGACGTAGACTCCCAGTACAACCAAGAGTTTACGCTAGATGAACTGCTCCTTGCCCTTAAATCCTGTAAAGACACCAGCCCTGGACCAGACACCATCATGTACGGTATGATCCAGTATCTTAATCAGGACAACCTGATTAAGATGTTAGCATTGTACAATGAGATTTGGGCGTCTAGAACGTTCCCAAACTCATGGCACTTTGTGCACATCATACCGATACCCAAAGAGGCTGGTCGTCTTATGAATCCCACTTCATTTCGTCCTATTTTGTTGACTTCTTGTCTATGTAAGGTCATTGAACGTATGGTAAACAATAGGCTTCTTTTTGTTTTAGAGTCAAAGAATTTGTTAAATGATCAACAATGTGGCATCCATAAATACAGAAGTTCACTAGATCATTTAATGAATTTGGAGCATTGTATTTCAGAGGCATTTCCCAATAAAGAATTCATGATAGGGGTGTTCTTGGACATCCATAAAGCCTATGACATGACGTGGCAACACGGTATACTAATGAAGCTCTATGCTAATGGTTTAAGAGGAAATTTGCCTATTTTTATTTCAAATTTCTTAAGGGACAGAACTTTCTCCATCAAATTGCCCCGTAACGTAACATCAAATATATTTATCCAGGAAAACGGGGTGCCACAGGGAAGTGTGCTTAGTCCTACTTTATTTAGTATTATGATCGATGATATTCTGTCATCAGCTCCCATCCCGAGGAATCTTCAATACTCGCTCTACGCTGACGATTGTGCAATATGGCACTCTTCCTGTAATGCACAATTTTTGGCTGGGCGGATTCAAGCAGCCCTTGACTCCGTCCACCAATGGGCCATGCAGTGGGGATTTAAGTCTTACGTCCGTAACTGTGCTGCTGTAGTCTTCACTAATCGTAACGTACCTAATTTGTGCTTAACTTTGGATAATCAGGTGGTACCTATTCAAAATTCCATAAAGTTTTTAGGAATAAATTTTGATCGTAGAATGAATTTTAAACTTCACGTTAATACTTTGCTTGCTCGTTGTGATAAACTGTTAAATGTCCTCAAGTACCTAGCGGGTACTACCTGGGGTGCCGACAGAAAATCTTTATTAATGGTGTATAAGTCCCTTATTCGATCGAAGCTAGACTATGGTGCACAGGTGTATGGCTCAGCATCCAATGCCATGCTGAAAGGATTGGATGTGCTACAGAATAAATGTTTGCGAATGTGTCTTGGAGTTGTACGGTGTACCCGTGTAGCTCGTATGGAAGTGGAGGCGAATGTGGCTCCCCTCTGTATTCGCCGTGACCACCTGGCTTGCTCCTATGGCCTTCGAACATATAGGAAAAGTAATATCGGCAATGTGGCATAGACTATGCTCTCAATTCTAGGCATGACTCATTTGTCATATTTTCAGACTCGAAATCAACCCTTCAGGCAATTGCTTCTTGCACTACGGACTCGCACGAGATCCAGGGCCGCATTGTTAATAAGTTGCATTCATTCAACAAGTCATTCACGCTGATCTGGGTGCCTGGTCATTGTCGTATCTACGGCAATGAGCAGGCTGACTTACTTGCAAAGTCGGCTGTAGAGCTCGAGGAGACTTGGGACGTTCCTCGTGATCTACGGTCGAGTCTCTCTCTCGGAAAGAAATCAATAAATCTTCTGTGGCAAGGTCAGTGGACCAGACTAAATATTCCAACTTGTAAGCCGTACCTGGGCGACTGGGACACTGCCAACCATCCCAGTCGCCTGGAAGAAAAAGTGTTGGCACGGTTATGGCTCAATGCCGCCATTTTAACACATATGAAACCTTATACGAAAAGACGCTTCCCACCGCACTGTGACATCTGTGATGCGGTGTTATCTATCAGTCATATCATCCTGCGCTGTCGGCGATTTATTCGTGAACGTGCTTCACTTATAAATTACTGCGGCGCAGCAGAAGTCCCCTTCACCCTTTCCATCATCCTGAGTGATGGGGACATTGTTATGACTGATAAATTGATGGCTTTCTTGAGAGAGACCGGACTGATCAGAGTGATGTGACTTTTTTACTGTGTGGTTATGGTTTTTATCAACGGTAAATATGTATATATTGTAATATTAATTAGGTTTGACAGTTGACATATTTGAAATAGTTCCTTCTCCCACTGATCTATTTCTAATTTAGATGTCCCCTACATTAAGCCAAGTTCCTCGCCTGGCAGTCACCAGCTGCTGAATGCAAGTGTGCAATATAGGAAGGTATTGGGCACTTGCAGTCGATGGTGGTCTGCTGGGCGAGGTTCTTCACTTTTTGTATAAATTATGTAAATACATTTTACCATCTTGCTTAAGTTATTCTAATTAGGGGACGACAGCTGACGTATATGGAAATGTTCCTGACTCGTCTGGTTCCCTCTCATATATTGATGTCCCCTATATTAGGTTGTGCCTCAACTGACAGTTACCAGGTGATGAGTGCAGGTATGTAATGTAGAAAGGCATTACATATCTGCAGTTGATGGTGTTCTCATGGTCGAGGCTTTTTTACCATCAGTATAGGTCTAGTTATTTATCTCTTAGGACTTAGTATAGGTTAGCGATTTGTCTGTTAGGTGATTAGTTTTATGGTCTTTATATTAGGCATTTTTGTTTATAAGTAACATAAGGTTAAAAATAAAAAAAATAAAAAAATAAATAAAAATACAAAAAAAAAAACAATATATATATGTACGTGTGCATGAAAGTGTGTATGTTCATATGTATATATATATATATATATATATATATATATATATATATATATATATATATATATATATATATATATAATCAATGTATATACATATACATAATTTTGCCTTAATGACCAGGGGCTCCGGCCTCAATGGTCGATAGGCAAAAAAAAAAAAAAGATTTGTACCCCTCGTGATCTACGGCCGAGTCTCTCTCTCGGAAAGAAATCAATAAATCTTCTGTGGCAAGGTCAGTGGACCAGACTTAATATTCCAACTTGTAAGCCGTACCTGGGCGACTGGGACACTGCCAACCATCCCAGTCGTCTTGAGGAAAAAGTGTTGGCGAGGTTACGGCTCAATGCCACCATTTTAACTCACATGAAACCATATATGGAAAGACGCTTCCCACCGCACTGTGACATCTGTGATGCGGTGATAGATATGTCATATCGTCCTGCGCTGTCGGTGATTTATTCGTGAACGTGCTTCACTTATAAATTACTGCGGCGCAGCAGACGTCCCCTTCATCCTTTCCACCATCCTGGATGATGAGGACATTGTTATGACTGATAAATTGATGGCTTTCCTGAGAGAGACCGGACTGATCAGGGTGATGTGACTTTTTTACTGTGTGGTTATGTTTTTTTATCAACTGTAAATATGTATGTATTGTACTGTTAATTAGGGATGACAGTTGACGTATTTGAAATAGTTCCTCTACCCAGTGATCTATTTCTAATATTGATGTCCCCGACATTAAACCCCGTTCCTCGACTATCAGTCACCAGCTGATGAGTGCAAGTGTGCAATATAGAAAGGTATTGGGCACGTGCAGTCGATGGTGGTCTGCTGGGCGAGGTTCTTCACGTTTTGTACAAATTATGTAAATACATTATACCATCTTGCTTAAGTTATTCTAATTAGGGCCGACAGCTGACGTATATGGAAATGTTCCTGACTCGTATGGTTCCCTTTCACGTATTGACGTCCCCTATATTAGGTTGTGCCTCGACTGACAGTCACCAGGTGATGAGTGCAGGTATGTCATGTAGAAAGGCATTACATATCTGCAGTCGATGGTGTTCTCTTGGTCGAGGCTTTTTTAACATTAGTGTAAGTCTAGTTATTTGTCTCTTAGCATTTAGTATAGGTTAGCGATTTGTCTGTTAGGTGATTAGTTTTAGGGTCTTTAGATTAGGCATTTTTGTTTATAAGTAATATAAGGTTAAAAATATAAAAAAAAATAAGAAAAATCAAAATAATACAAAAAATAATAAAATAAAAATTATTATTTATATATATATATATATATATATATATATATATATATATATATATATATATATATATATATATATATATATATATATATATATATATGTACGGGTGCATGAAAGTGTGTATGTTCATATGTATGGATATGTGTATGTATGTATGTATGTATATATATATATATATGTTCGTATATATATGTTGTTACATGGCCTGTGATTTCATCATCCTTTGTGTAATTTTAACGCACAGTATGCTGCATGTTTGATCAATAGCCTGTTCTGCCTCAGTCCCCCCCTTCTACCGTTATAGTAGAGTAAGTCGTCCTTTCTGTTGTTCAGAGCAGGATTGTCAGCTCTTTGTCCCCTATGGCTTCATTTGCGCGTCCTTCTTACAAGTTGTATCAAGCTCTGCTGGCCCCTATATAATGAGCTCAGTCTCTGCATTATTGCCACTTAGATCTACTCCTCATTTTGCTCACATCTCTGTCCTCCCCTGTACAGTTATTATTATTGTGAGTGCTCAGGAAGTCTCCAACCATCTAGCAGCTGTGTGTAATTTGAGTATAACTGTTGTTGCATTTTTTCTTGTGCTGTGTGGCATGGGGTGTTAATTTGTGGGCCTAGTGAGGTTTTACTATCAGCCATCATTAATAATATTTTGTATCTGTAATAATATATCTGGCATTCACTGAGTATTATCTGGTATCTCATTTTAACAGGGCTGACTTAGATAAATTTACTCTTGATAATTTCGTGTTAATAGAGGCTATTGCAGTTTACCTTATATTTAACCTGTTTTTTGCCGTTACATTATCCTCATGAGTCCTGAATGTTTTGTTGTTAGTTTGAGCATTAAACTTTAACTTGTAATTTTACCTAACTCTTTTGTTTTGAACCTGGAACTTTACGGGACAGTAGTGACTCTTAGTATTTTCACTTAATGTGTACATTATCTTTCTCTGTTCCGTAACATAAATTTGGCGACCTCTTATCAGGATATTCAGGATATTATCATAAGGATATTGCTTGATATTTTGTGACTGTGATTTATTCATGATGTCTACTATTACTACGCTTGATGAAGCCAAAGATTTTTTGTCAAATGTGCAAACAGTGTGTGATGTAGAAAACAGAACAAAGAATGAACTTAAGCTTGTTGCTCAACAATTGGGAATTGCTGTTCGCTCTCATCATTCTAAAGATCAAATTGTTGACATGATTAATGAAAGCTTGTTTAATGTAACTCCTCCAAATGAGCAAATGCAGATTGAATTAGCTAAGTTACAGCTAGCTCTCCAGGAGGCCCGTGCTAAGGAAGCTGAATTTCAGGCAAATGCTCGTATTCAAGAGGCACAGGTACAGGCTCAGGCACAAATTGAACTTGCTAGAATTCAGGCAGACCATGAGTATCGCATGAAACAAGGTGGAACTGGATCATCTAGCTCTGATGATTTTGATGTGGCTAAAATGGTTAAACTTGTCCCTCCTTTTAATGAATCTGATTTAACAAAGTATTTTCAGTTGTTTGAGAGGGTAGCTACAGGTTTTAATTGGCCAAAAAAGTATTGGCCAGTACTCCTTCAAACTGTTCTCACCGGTAAAGCTCAAGTAACTTATGCATCTATGCCTCAGGATCAATGTGATAATTATGATGTAGTTAAGAGCTTGATTCTTAAGGCCTATGAACTTGTTCCTGAAGCCTATAGAGTAAAATTTAGGACAACTTACAAGGAAGATAAGCAATCCCATGTTGAGTATGCAAAAATCAAAGAAGATCTGTTAGAGCAGTGGTTAAATTCTAAGAATGTGGATTCTGATTTTGGTAAATTTAAGCAGATGATTTTGCTGGAGGACTTCAAAAGGTGTGTTAATAAAGATGTAAGCCTATATCTTGATGAGAAAAGAATAGATAATTTGTCTGATGCTGCAGTTTTAGCTGATGAATATGTTCTCACTCACAAGAGATATTATAAAGAAAAAGGGAAAGCTAAGAGTAAGTACGTTGCCTCTACTCAGAGTACAGGTAACAGGAAAGAGAATAAAGATGATGTTTCTCAGGAAGTAAATACCAGCTTCACCTCTAGATTTCAGAAAAGTAAATGTACTTATTGTAGTAAGCTTGGTCATACTACGGAGAAATGTTTCAGGAGACAGCGTGATGTGAACAAAAAGGAGTCTTTAAATATTCAGTCAATTGGTCTAGTGTCCACTCTTGAGAGTTCCCAGAATTCTTTAACTGAGTTAACTGAACCTGCTTTGAGGGGTAACTTAAATTCTCATGATGGAGCTCCTCTTTTGAGCAGTAACGTGGGTGACACACTCAAGAGTTCATGTGCTAATTTCCTGTCTGATGGTTTTGTCAGTCCTCTGGACAGTAATGACAGGAAATCAGTTAAAATATATCGTGATACAGGTGCTTGCCAATCCCTTATGCTGACCAGTGTTCTAGGCTCTAATGTTAATTAATCTGATGAAACTGTAATCTTACAAGGTGTAGGGAATAATTACTTCTCTGTCCCTCTGTGCAGAGTGAATTTAGAGTCTGGTTTTGTTAATGGTTCCGTTATGGTTGGGTTGGTTGAGACACTCCCAATGTCAGGTGTAACTTTCTTACTTGGAAATGATATTGGTGGAAGTCAAGTGTGTCCAGCTCCTCAGTTGTCTAGTGAGCCAGTGGCTGCGACCCAGGGTTGTGATGTCCCTGATGTGTTCCCTGCATGTGCTGTCACTAGGGCTAAGTCTAAAGTTACTGGTGACTTAGAGGATAATGATGATGATGATGTTATCCTAGCTGACACTTTTCTTGCTAATTTGGACCACTCACCAGATGAGGCAGTACCCCGTAGTGTTGATAATTTGTCTCGTCAAGAGTTGGTTGAGTTGCAGGTTGCTGACCCTGAGTTGAAAGGTCTAGCTAACTCTGCTTGCAGTGAGGAAGAGTCAGCTGGTGCTTCTACTTGTTATTATATAAAGTCAGGAGTACTTATGAGGAAGTGGAGACCCCCAACAGCATCAGCCGACTGTGAATGGGAGGTTGTACATCAAGTTGTCATCCCTCGTGTTTGTAGGCAGGATATCATTCGAGTGGCTCATGATTCCAGTTTGGCAGGACACCTTGGAGTGAGGAAGACTGTGGCACGCATTTTGAAACACTTCTACTGGCCAGGTATCTTCAGGGATGTTTCCTGGTATTGTAAGTCTTGTCACACCTGTCAAGTTGTGGGGAAGTGTAATCAGGCCGAAAAGGTTGCACCTCTAGTTCCCATTCCTCCTTTTGAGGCGCCATTCACCCGTGTGTTGGTGGATATTGTGGGCCCTCTTCCTAAGACTTCTTCAGGATTTTCTTATGTGTTGACCCTGACTGATATGGCTACTCGTTATCCTGAAGCCATTCCACTTAGAAATATCTCAGCAAAGAACGTGGTTAAGGAAATGCTAGGGTTCTTCACAAAGTTTGGTCTGCCCAAGGAGGTACAGTCAGACCGGGGAAGTAATTTCATGTCAAACGTTTTCAAGCAGTCTCTGAAAGAGTTGGGCATCACCCAGATCACGTCTTCAGCTTACCATCCCCAGACCCAAGGAGCGTTGGAGAGATATCATCAAACACTCAAATCGATGCTCAGGAAATACTGTTTGGAACATCAGAAAGACTGGGATAAAGGTCTTCCATTCGTTGTGTTTGCCGCAAGAGAATCTCCAAATGAATCACTGGGCTTCTCACCTTTTGAACTACTGTTTGGCCATGAAGTAAGAGGACCCCTTACGCTACTCAAGGAATGCTGGCTGTCGGAGGAAGATGACGTCAACCTGCTGGAGTATGTGATGAAGTTCAAAGAACGGCTGTCCACTGCTTTACAGCTGGCGAGAGAGAATTTAGGAGCTGCTCAGGAGAAGATGAAGACTTGGTATGATAAGAAGTCCAGGTTACGCCACTTTCAGCCAGGAGATCAGGTTTTGATTCTGCTACCAGTTCATGGGCAACCTCTTCAAGCCAAGTTTAGTGGTCCTTACTTCGTGGAGAAGAAACTCAGTGATGTCAACTATGTCATCGCCACACCAGATCGCCGAAAAAACAAGCAACTATGTCACATCAACATGCTAAAGTTATATCACAGGTAGGACGAAAATAATCCAGTCTGCACTGTAGCTGTTCCACCCGAGTCTGCAAGTGAAGCTCTCCCATGCAGTATGAGCCTGAGTGATAGTTTGGGGAAGAATCCTGATATCATGAATGATCTCTAGACTAAGCTTTCTCATCTACCTCCCGAGGAAAGGTAGGAGTTTTCGGCATTACTGCAGGAGTACCCGCAAGTGTTCCATGCCACTCCAGGAAGAACCACTGTGTTGATGCATGATGTCGATGTTGGAGACGCAAAGCCAATTAAACTGCCTCCTTACCGTGTGAACCCAGTGAAAGTTCCTCTCATCCAGGTGGAGCTTGGCTACCTGTTGGACCACGAGATGATTGAGCCCTGTCAGAGCGAGTGGAGTTCTCCTGTCACTCTAGTCCCTAAGCTAGGTGGGTCACAGCGGCTTTGCATCGACTACAGACGTGTTAATCAGATAACCAAAACAGACACTTATCCTCTCCCTCGCGTGGAAGATTGCATAGACAAGATCGGAAAGGCTAGGTACATAAGTAAGTTTGATTTGTTAAAGGGATACTGGCAAGTACCTATGACTGAACGTGCTAGGGAGATCTCATGTTTTGTAACACTAGGAAAGACTTTTGCATGTTCTGTAATGCCATATGGTATGAAGAATGCACCAGCCACATTTAAGAAGCTCATGAATGTTGTAACAGAGGGTTTGGCAGGGTGTGTTGTTTATATTGATGATGTATTAATCTTCAGTGACAACTGGAAAGATCACCTATGCCATGTCAGTAAATTTCTTGAGCGTTTGGTTCATGCTAATCTTGTAGCTAATTTATCAAAGTGTGAGTTTGGTCAAGCTAAAGTTCAGTACCTTGGGTAGGTAATTGATGATGGACATGTTGCACCACCAGGAGCTAAGGTTCAGGTTATAAGTGATCTTCTCAGACCTAAAAGTAGGAAAGAGCTACAAAGATTTTTGGGAATGGTAGGTTATTACAGGAGATTTGTTCTTAACTTTTCAATTCTTGTATCACCACTTACAGACCTACTGAAAAAGGGAGTTAAATTTGTCTGGACTGATAACTGTGAATCCTCTTTCAACAAACTTAAAGCTATCCTATTAAGTCAGCCAGTGCTCGCTACTCCAAATTTTGCTAAGCCTTTTAAGATGGCTGTTGATGCAAGTGATACAGGAGCTGGGGCTGTTTTGCTGCAAGAGGATGATCAGGGTATTGAACACCCTGTATCTTATTACAGTAAGAAGTTCACTCCACCTCAAAAGAACTACTCAACTATTGAGAAAGAGCTTTTGGCCTTGATTTAGGGTTTACAGCATTTTTCATTTTATTTGTGTTCTGGTTTTGACCCCATAGTCATTTATACCGATCATAAGCCACTGAAATTCCTTAGTAAGTTTAAAGATAAAAATCAGAGATTGACAAGATGGAGTCTACTTCTTCAGGAGTATTCATTAGACATACAACATGTCAAGGGGAAAGAAAATGTTATTGCAGATTGCTTATCTAGACTTTAGACAGATTGTTTTAGAGTAATAAGAAATTTCCTTTGTAAATTTCTTTTTCTTTGTGGGGAGGTGTTACATGGCCTGTGATTTCATCATCCTTTGTGTAATTTTAACGCACAGTATGCTGCATGTTTGATCACGAGCCTGTTCTGCCTCAGTCCCCCCCTTCTACCGTTATAGTAGAGTAAGTCGTCCTTTCTGTTGTTCAGAGCAGGATTGTCAGCTCTTTGTCCCCTATGGCTTCATTTGCGCGTCCTTCTTACAAGTTGTATCAAGCTCTGCTGGCCCCTATATAATGAGCTCAGTCTCTGCATTATTGCCACTTAGATCTACTCCTCATTTTGCTCACATCTCTGTCCTCCCCTGTACAGTTATTATTGTGAGTGCTCAGGAAGTCTCCAACCATCTAGCAGCTGTGTGTAATTTGAGTATAACTGTTGTTGCATTTTTTCTTGTGCTGTGTGGCATGGGGTGTTAATTTGTGGGCCTAGTGAGGTTTTTGTCCTTAGTGTAAAGTTTTACTATCAGCCATCATTAATAATATTTTGTATCTGTAATGATATATATGGCATTCACTGAGTATTATCTGGTATCTTCTTTTAACAGGGCTGACTTAGATAAATTTACTCTTGATAATTTCGTGTTAATAGAGGCTATTGCAGTTAACCATATATTTAACCTGTTTTTTGCCATTACATTATCCTTATGAGTCCTGAATGTTTTGTTGTTAGTTTGAGCATTAAACTTTAACTTGTAATTTTACCTAACTCTTTGTTTTGAACCTGGAACTTTACGGGACAGTAGTGACTTAGTATTTTCACTTAATGTGTACATTATCTTTCTCTGTTCCGTAACAATGTATATATGTGTCAATGTATATACATATTTATAATTTTCCCTTAATGACCAGGGGCTCCGGCCCCAATGGTCGATAGGCAAAAAAAAAAAAAAAAAAAAAAATTGTACGTCGCAAGCTTGATGTTCTACAGAAAAATATTTCGAATAGACATGAAAAGAAATTACACAGGATTGGTGGCCAACGCTTACTGAAATCGGGTGACCCCCAGAAAATAATTTTTAATTACTCAGACGTTTCCCTCTCACAAAGAGTACAGTTCCTTTTATCTTTTGGCTTAGATTTTTGCCTCCCAGTGTTTAAGCCTTCTTTTTATAGATATTTCTTATAATTTGAAAATCTTGTGAATAGACTTAAAGGTGTTAAAATTGCTAATGGTTATCGATATGATTCGGTGGTTAAAAGCATACGCCACATAGCCTCTGAAACTTTTTACATTTTTAAGCCCACAACAATGTTCTCTCCTATAATAAATAGGTCAGATTTTAAATTACTGAAGAACCTTGGAAACAAAAATGATCTGGTTGTATGTCGTCCTGATAAAGGAAAGGGAGTCGTCCTCATAAACAAGTCTGACTATATCCTTAAAATGAGAGAAATATTAAATGACCTCACAAAATTTACTAAACTACGGTATTCTGAAGTTTTCGCTTTGTCCATGAAATTAGAAGATAAAGTGACTAGATTCATCAATAAGTTAGTTTCCCTTGGTGTTATTTCTTCTGAAGATTCAAAATCCCTGAAACCTGCGGGGTAGACTCCTGCCATGTTATATGGTCTACCTAATGTACACAAACCATCAGTTCCCCTCCATCCTATCATGGCTGCTTATAAAACTGCTTCATTTAAAATTGTCAAACTTTCTTGTCCCACTTCTAAATACCCTAACCACCAATGAGTTCACAGGGAAGAACTCGTACGAGTTTTGCAGATTCCCTGTCCAAGATTTATATACCTGACACTTATTTTATGTGCAGTTTTGATGTTACCTTCCTTTTTACTAATATATCCATTGATGAAACCGTAAACATAATTTTGAAAGTGCCCTATAAAGACATTAAACTTTTCAGGGGAATGACAAGACAAGTATTCAAAGAACTTTTGGCCCTTTGTGTTAAGGATAGCTTGTTTATTTTCAATAACGAACTCTACAAACAGATTAACGGTGTTGCTATGGGATCACCCCTTGGACCTACTTTTGCCAACATCTTTTTATGTTATTATGAAAAATTATGGGTAAGAGATTGTCCAAGTAACATTAAATCATGGATGTACCGAAGGTATGTCGATCATACATTTGTCATATTTAGAGATAAAAGCCATGTTCAGGATTTTTTGCACTATATTAACACTCGTCATGGTAACATGCAGTTCACGATTGAAACAGGGTCCAACGGTTGTCTCCCATTTGTAGATATCCTAGTTAGGAAAGATAATGGTAAATTCCTACGTTCTGTGTTCCGTAAGCCTTCTTTCTAAGGTCTGGGTAGCAGTTTTTTCAGTTATTGTTGGAAAATGTTTAAAATCAATGCTGTTAAGACCTTGTTACATAGAGCATTTTTTCTTTCATCTGCATATTCTCTTTTCCATGATGAGATTTGCTTCCTAAGAAAATATTTCTTAAATAATGGCTATAGTGATAACTTATTCTATCGTCTTGTAAGGAATTTTTTTAACAATCACTACATGCCTAAACAACAGATCTCTACTGCTTGTAAGGAGGTAATTTATCTCAGGTTTCCCTACTTGGGTGATATTTCGGTTCAAATGAAAAACCGGTTGATTCACAGCCTTGTTAAATTTTTTCCTCAAATTGACTTTAAGATTATACTCAGGAATTCATTCAAAATTGGCTCATTTTTTCACGTTAAGGACCCTGTTCCGACAGACTTCCGTTCGTCTGTTGTTTATTGTTTCACTTGCCCAGGTTGCCAGGCCGGGTATATTGGTAGCACAATCCGTATTTTTCAAGGTTAGGACAGACGAACATATGGGTCAGTCGAGCAGGACAGGCCGACGACTCAGGCCCCTTCCTCACTCAGCAGTAAGAGACCATTGTGAATCTTGTGATATCTTACTTAAAAAGAAGTATTTTAAAATATTAGCTTCTTCATCAAATAATAACTTAAGATTGCTAGAATCATATTATATGTAAAGTCTCATAATCCATCTCTAAATAACACTATGCAGTACCTCTTTGTGTTACGTAACTGTTTTAGAATCTTTTCACATCCCCCTATTTTACTTTCGTCACATGTTAACCGGATGTCTCTGTGTGTATTTTCACTTGGACAATGTTGTGATTTTAGTGTTTTTGACTTGGTTTTTTGTTTCCCATTTTTAGATCAATGATGATGACATTTTAAATGTCGAAACGTTTGAATAAAGATGCTGCTTACGTCAACGCTCGTTGTCCTCTTCCTTCTGAAATTGAGGTTCCCTACGAACACCCCACTACCTGAGGTCAGTGACAAATTTCGCGCTTCGCAAATGACAGTCTTCAATATTCTTTCTTCAGACATTCTCAATTCACCACTGCATAGTACAAAAGGGGAAATCTATTAACTTCGGCAGGTAAATCTCTGCGAAGGATGACATTCGCAATTATTAGTCCCTAGTAAAATTTCGCAGTTATGCGTCTTTGTTGAAATCGGCTGGTTCACTATAATCATATTCACATCAGTACTTGACGTAGTACTATCGATAGCAGAATCATGTTGAAATTATGAATATCAACTAAAACTGAATTTAAATATAGAACTTAACTGTTAAATCATGAGTTATACTTACAATCGTACTTAAGCTTAAGATTACACTTACAATACTACTACTTATACTAATTACACTAGTACTTAAAATTATGGCACTACACGGTCACACTTTTTGACCTCGTCCCAGGTTTTTTTCGGTCTGTCTCTCTCAGTCCAACCCCCGACGTTCAGTTCTCACCATCTGTATCAGCTGTCATCCGCCATCCTCAAAACATGCCTAAACCCTCTGAAAATACCCTTCCATATTTATATAGTTATAATAATAATAATAATAGTAGTAGTGATAATAATAATAATAATTATTATAATTATTATCTATCTATCTATTGCCAGATGCCTTAATCCCGTAAGAGGTGGCTACAAACAAATCGCCTCCATGTCGTTGTCCCCCGCAATTTCACTGCCCTGCTCCCAGCTCACACCCCCCTCTCTCATATACCTCTCCACTCCATCCCTCCATCTCATCCATGGCCTCCCCCTCCCTCTCCCCCCTCCACCTCACTCACATACACTCTCCTCGTCAGTCTTTCACTCTCCATCCTCTCCACATGGCCAAACCACCTTAATGTGTTTCCCCTAACACTTCCTATAACATCCACATCCACACTACAACATTCCTTCACTTCCTTCTTTATCAACCCGTCTCTCCATGCTCCTCTCAAATAACTCATTTCCACTGCTCTCACTCTTGACTTCTGTCCTTCTAACAAGGTCCAAGCTTCACTTCCATACGTTAGAGTTGGTATCACAATACTGTCATGTAGTAGCATTTTAACTTCCACGCTCACTTCCCTGTTTCTTATCACTGCTATCAAGGAACCAGCAACCTTTCTTCCCTGCTGCACCCTTTCAAGCATTTCATCCTCTAAACTTCCATCCTTACTCATCACACTACTCAAGTTCTTAAATGCACTCACATTTTTCCAGTTCCTCCTCATCCAGCCTCAGTGTACATTCACTGACTTCATTTCTCTCGAAGACCATAACTTTACTCTTCCCTAGATTCACCTTTAGATTCCGTTTCTTATACGCTCTTCCAAAATCATTCACCAAGCCTTGCAGGTTTCCTTCGTCTACACTTAACAACACAGTATCATCCGCAAACAACAGTACAGGGAGTTTCCAGACACTACCCTCTCTCACTAGAGCCACTCCAACATCCACTGCCCTACCTTGTATCTCTTTTATAACCTCATCCACATACAGACTGAACAACCATGGAGACATGACACATCCTTGTTTCAATCCAACCTTCAAATAGAAAAACACACTCAGTTCACCATCCACACACACTGCAGCCTTAGCTCCCTCATTCATACTCATTATGGCCTTCAACAACTTCCCATTTACTCCATATATTCAAAATACTTTCTGCAATTCTTGTCTATCCACCCTGTCATATGCTATCTCCAAATCCATGAAGGCTGCATACAACTTCTTTCCCTTCTCTAGAAACTTTTCCACAAAAGATCTAAGAATGAATATCTAATCTCCACAACCTCTTCCCATCCTGAAACCTCCCTGTACTTCTCGAGCTAATTCTTCTGTTATTTCCCTAACTCTGTCAGTAACTATCCTACCATACACATCTTCTATTATACTAAGAAGGCAAATACCCCTATGATTACCACACACCCTTTTCCCCTTTTCCTTTGTACAGGGGAATAATTATACCTGACTTCCAATTCTCCGGGACTCTATCTTCCTCCCAGGCCAATCTACACATCTTTCACATCCATTCCACTACTATCTCTCCCCCATGCTTCAGCATTTCACCACACACTACGTCAATTCCTGGGGCTTTCACCATTTTAACTTTCTTCATTGCTTCCACAACTTTCATCCTACTGATTTCTTCCTCTCTTCTCACATTCCTCCTTCTCCCAGCCATTCTCCAGCCACTTATACATGCATTACTTTCATCCTCTATGGTCAACAATTCCTTGAAGTGTTCTCTCCATCTGCTCACTTTTTCTCCCTTCTCCACCAGTAATCTACCATTTTTATCTTTCACTCCTCAACTAACTTCTTCGGCACACTGCCTAACTCTCTTTACCTCTTTCCAGAACATTTTCTTACATTCCCTCGACTTAACACTGAAATTCCTTCCAAATTCCTCATCCACTCTCTTTTTACTCTGTCTTACTAATAGTTTCACTTCTCTCTTCCTCACTACATATAACTCTCTCTTCCATCTCTCAGCTTCTTCGATGCCCCTGTTTCTCATCCACTCACTGTATGCTTTCTTCTTTTGTGCCACAGCCTCTCTCACCTCTTCAGTCCACCATGCTGTTCCTCGCATTCTCTTTCGTCTTCGCTTCACCCGACACACCACCTTACATCCTGCACATATTTCTTCTGTGAATATGCTGCACACACCATCAACGTCCCCCATCTGCTCCAGTATATATTTATCCAATCGCTCCTCCACTTCTCTCTTATTATCTGTCTTTTTCCAATCCTCTTTTAACTTTTCTTCCCTTCTTGTGAGAAGTACTTCCTTGTCCTTCCCTTCTTCTATTTCTCCATTTTGTTTGGACTTTGATCCTGACCACCACCCAGTAGTGGTCCGAAAGTCCACTCCCCCAGTCTCTACAGTATATACTCTTGCATCCATCACACACCTCCACACACACATAATCAAGCATTGCCTTCCGTTCATTCAGTTCACCACCCACCCTTCTCATTACTCACCACATATACCTGTGGAGCATTTTGTGCCTGAAGAGGGTATTAGCTATCACCAACCCCCTCCCGGTACAAATGTGCACTAAAGCACTGCCATTCTCATCCATCCCTGCAGGCACATCCCACTCCCCAACTCCTCCATCCACCTTCACATTCCCTACTTTCCCATTCATATCTCCAATCAAAAACACTCTCTCATTCCTTTCATACTTTTTCAAGCACGCTTCCACATTTGTCCAGAACTCTTCTTTCACTCTGCTTGCCCGATCTTGCGTTGGCGCATACACGCACACAGTCACCCACATTTGTAGTCCAGCTTTCACTCTTACCCACACAGTCCTTGAGCCAACTGATCCATACTCTCTTATATTCTCCTTCCATCTGTTACAATAATACACACTCCTTCTTTTGCCCTCTCATTCTCACCTACTCCCGCGTGATAATAATAATAATAATAATAATAATAATAATAATAATCTATCTATCTATTGCCAGACGCCTCAATCCCGTTCGGGGTGGCCACAAACAAATCGCCTCCATGTCGCCCTGTCCCCCGCCATTTCAATGCCTTGCTCCCAACTCAAACACCCCTCCCTCATATAATAATAATAATAATAATAATAATAATAATAACAATAATAATAATAATAATAATAATAATAAAAAGAGCAAGAATGAGCACATGGACAATGCAACACCCGTGCCTCACAGTTCATCTAAGCGCTGTTCATTTAACTCTGTCCTGTGCCCCTGACGTTCGACCTATTACTCTAAAATCCGAAACTCTTCACCTTTGCCTGACTTTCAATCCTTACACCAAGTTTGGTTTTCGTCGAATAAAAACTACTTCACGTGTAAGGCCTAACCTTCGATCTTGTTCTATGACTTTAACCTTGTCTTTCAACTATTCCACCAGGTCTGTGTTAAATCGAATAAAAACTGTTCATGTTAACCTTGACAGGTGACCTTTGACTTTTTGCTCTAGATATAAAACATCTAGAGTAATTTAGTTAACACACATACAAACAGATACATTACGAGTAAAACATTAGCTTTCGTACTCTTGCATCGCGAGAGTGTGTGTAACAATAAAATAATGATAGTAGTAGTAGTAGTAGTAATAATAATAATAATAATAATAATAATAATAATAATAATGAGTGATAACAGTAATAGCAATAATAATAATAATAATAATAATAATAATAATACGAGAAAGTAATGTAGTTATTCTTAAACGTATGTTTATAATTAGGAAGAAAAAAAAGTAAGGGAAATGTATTAGCTATATTACTGTCAATTAATTAAGTCCTTCGATACGTCCATAAGATAATTATTACCGAGAGTCAGTTTCAATCGGCTTAACATAGACCTTTCGAGCTGAAGGGAAATTACATATAGCATTAATCAGCTTAGAATAGGCCTATCGAGCTGGAGAGAAATTACATATAGCTTTCATTAATCTCTTCACTATGGTGCCTCTTCCATATCTTCTTCCTTTTTCCCTTCCCTTCTCTTATTTCCCTCACTCCACCTTCCTCCTCCTTCCTTCCCTCTTCATTCTTTCTCTCCATTCTCTTCATCTTACCACTCGTTTTTCCATGTTGCCTTCATCGCATTGTCTCCAGATTATTCACCTTACTGTGAACAGGGGATAGAGCAGAGAGGAGAGTGTAGGAGGAAGAGTAGGCGGGAGGGGAGAGGGGGTGATACGAGCACGGTGGGGAGAAAAGGACAGCGGAGGAGTGAGGAGGGCATAAGGGCGGAAGGGTGAATGGAGTGGTGAGAGGGAGTGAAGGGAATGGGAAGAGAGGTGAAACACACAGAAACGCCTTGACCACATACTGCCTCTTCATAAACGAACGAACGATGATGATGATGATGATAATGATGATGACATTACTGTACCATCCGGGCGCAACTGAACATAAATCCAGTGGACTATTAAAAAAAAAAAAAAAAAGAGCGTTCCCAGATACTTTTTGTACTGTAGATGTTATGATGAAGCACTGGCTGTTGCGGGTTTGTGACGCATGGAGTGACTGTGATATAGTGTGGGGGATGAACTGCAGTAAGGACAGTGCACTGATTGTGAGGGTTTTTTCATACTGGACTGATTATGACTGGTATTTCGTGGTCGACTAAAAGTGAAGTGGTATTTCGTGGTGGATTGATTGTGAGTGGTGTTTTGTGTTTGTCCAGTATTATAGCAGGGTCTGGTGACGCCAGCATCGTAGTCTGGTCAAGGGTACCCGTGTCTCTTGAGTAGTGTGGCTACGTTGTGTAGGGTAATAAAGGGTATATGCAAGTTTTCCAAGTCCAACGATATGACAAGGAATTGAAATGGCATTGCCTTCTGATTTTAGCATACTAGAGAAAATAAATTAAAACTTTAGGAACAGGCAACGAAATCAGAAAATGCCCACAAGATTTCAAGCTCTGACTGCCTGAAGTAGTGCTGATGTTACCACTAGCTAAGAAACGTCACTAACCTTGTTGCATAAATGAAATGTCATATTATGGCGAAAATATAATATTCAGTTGTCTTTGAGTATATATATGCTAGATTTAGTTTCAGTACTATATCCTAAACGGTATAAAAAAAAAAAAGCGCTGCAAGTACTGTTATTCAGGCAAACTGAGTAGATTATAATTGAGCTTTGTTGCCTTCTGGTGATGATTAAAATGAAGATAAGATGAAAATGGAAATGAAATTGAGATTGAACACAAGAACAGCAAAGTGAAACAAATGAAAAAGAAAATCACAAGATGAAGAAGAAAAAAAAAGAAAGAATAGACTGAAAATAAACGAAAAAGAAAAACGAAAGAAGAAGGAAAGGTGACAAAAAAAAGAAGGACAGAGAGATGGCATAAGAAGAAGAATGTAATGAATGAAAAATGGAGAAATGATGGGAAATGGAATAAGAAAAATTTAGGGAATACCCCTTCAGAAATGGGAGAAGTAAAGAAGAAAGGATAATGGGGAAAGAAAGAAAAGCCGAAGAATGGAAAGATACAAAAAGAACTTAGAACGGAATAAGGACACCCTGTAATTTAATCGGTCTAAGGGGCGAACCTTTGACCTGGCCATGTGCCCATGGCCTTTGACCGGCTGTTCCCGTAACCGAATTACGTTTCTCAAAAATAAATTCTCTTACCCCTTGGCAGACCTTCAACCCCCCCCCCCCCCACCACCAAATTTGTTCCAGATTTCATCAAAGGAGTGCAAGTTATACAGTTCACTCAGCAACAGACAGACAGAGACCTCTGAGCGAAACAACAGACCCGCACGTTCTGCGCACCAACATAAGGAAAACAACAAGAGAAAAAAACAAGGAAATCGAGGGGGAGGAAGAGGAAGGAGAAAGAACAAGAAAATAGGGGAGGAGGAGGAGGAGACGAAGGAGGAAATTCCGATAATAAAAACAAATAGAAACTATAGATGGAGATGAAGAGAAATATTAAATATATGAAAATGCAAATGTAAAATGATTATTATCCCTCTTACCCTCACAGACTCCCTTCCCTTCCCAGCCCCCACCTTCCCTTGGGGCCTACCCCTACCTTCTCACCTCCTATCTCTCTTCGCCAACGCATCAATGTTCTCACTTTAACACTGGTTATATAAAGCAAAGACTCTCTCTCTCTCTCTCTCTCTCTCTCTCTCTCAATGTATCTGTCTATCTGTCTGCATTAATTTCCATTTCATGGCTCCATCTTTAAGCCCACCATATATACGCTCATTGCTCTGATTTAAGTTTGTTCCTGGATTAATTTCAGCTGCACATTTTTATGTTTACTAATCAGACATGCACATGCGGAGAAGTTTGTTCCCTGCCTCGGGTGTGGAGAACTTGAACTCAGTATTATTAAAAATCAGGCTCCAATTATGAATGAACAATAAGATTTCCTCCTCTTAAGGTCACATCTGCGTTATGTGCAGGACCAAGAAGTTAGGCTTAGGCCAACCCGTTAGTCCGGTGATGTACAGTTGCGTTCATAAGGATGGATAAGCACCTACCCGTTTTGCCCACTGTAGTGTCCAGTGCTGGTGATATATGGAACTAGTTCCCTTATTGCCAGAAGCAATGAAAATCACTGCACCAGACAGTAAATGAAGCAGTTACACATGTCACCAGCAGTGGACTAAGCAGTAGATAATACTAACAGATATTTCTCTTAATAAAAAGATGCTTCTGTACTTCTTCTTGCCACTACTAGTGAATGTCACTCAGCTCTAGGGAGTCCTCTTGAACTGATGGGATAAATGAAGATTGGATACAATCATCGAGATACAAAGCATAAAAAATGAAATACATTATCGAAAGAAAGGATTAATGTCCACTGTACTTAAGCCTTAGTCGGACATACTCTGACGCAGAACGATTTGATCATGGAAGTCTGAATAAAATCTCAGATACCAGCCCGTTTCATGTGACACACTTAGGGCAAGCAGTTTCTCACCGTCTCCTACGCAATGTCTTGCGTAAGAAACGGCACAACCGGAATATGAACCAATAAAACTAGATATTGGTCCAACTTTTATCACAGCTTCCACGATCGGACAAACTCTGAGTCATAGTATTCCGAATATGTCCGACTGTGGAGAGGCTTTAAGGCATCAGTACAGCATATGCACAACAGTTAAATCTGTCGCGTTATTGAAAATCTAAAATATAAATATTTACTGTAAGAAGAATTTGCCCTCATTATAATCTATCTCATCTACACACACACACACACACACACACACACACACACAAAACACACA
>NC_137013.1:7831310-7866310 GCF_032717465.1 Coenobita brevimanus
CCAAAAGTCATTAGCATATAACTTACTTAAATTCAAAAACATCTGAATTACTCTCTCAATTAAAGAATGCTAGAAATCATGGAAAAGCTATGGTATTAAATCTAGCTAAATCAAACTTTCTTCAAAAGCAAGCATCAAAATCTACTTAACAACCCTAATGACAATAGAATATTCTGGTCTAACTCTTGCTATTTCTTTCAATAATAACTTTAATCAAGTCATCTTCCATTCCCCCACTAAAATCTTTCAGATGGCAACCATTACAAATGACCCACGTGGGAAAGCTTTGATATTTTTGCCAGTACATTTGCTAGAAACTCTACCATAGACGATACCAGCCAGAATGTCCCAGTACTAGAACTTGTCTCTCCCGAAACTGAACCACTTAAAATACAGACAAGATACATAAAATCCATCCTGGACAATTTACCTACCAACAACGCCTCCAGGCCCAGATGAAATTCTCTACCAACTGTCTGGAAAGTGTTCACCTGAACTTGCCTCTGTTCTAAAGCTAAATTATCTGTCAGACTATGCATACATACTCCAAATTCATGGAAAGAAGCTTTCAATATCCACCCAGTTCCAAAGAAAGGAAGTTCCTCTGGCCATCCTCTGATTACAGACCAATAGCTGCCACATCTTCTCTTGGTAAGCGTATTTGAAACTTTAATTAATAAGCACATTGTTAAACATCTTGAATACTGCAACTTAAATAGTGGTAGACAATATGGTTTTCACCACGAAAGATCCACCATTGACATACTCAATCTCCTAACTCGCATACCCATCCATCAATCAATTGGATCTACCGTACATGGAGAAACTCATGCAGTTGCTCTTGATATTTCTAAAAGCTTTTGACGAGTATGAGCACCATTCTCTGCTGTCCAAACTCCCTTGCTATGGACTAACGTCTTTTGTTCCTTTGATTTCTTCATATCTTAGTGACAGGGAAAATAAGAGTAAGTAGAAGATGTATATTCCAATTTCCAGTCAATTAACGCCCGGAGTGCTCGTGCAGGGATCTGTTCTGGTGCCAACTCTATTCTCTGGTTCATATTAATGATCTCTTATCTGTCACCCACAATCGCATCCACTTCATAATAACGCAGATGACTCGACACTACATAGTTCATTCACACTCGTGACACCCATTTACAAAGACTAATATCTCTGCCTCTCAACTCAGTTCAGCAATCTCCATAAATCAAGACCTAACTATGAGTCAGTGAATGGGAACAAAACAACCTTGTCTCTTTTAATGCTAGTAAAACTAAATATATACAATTTACTAATAGACAGATATTGCCAGATTCGTACATTACCTTCAGTGCTATTAATATTCCCATCTCCCAAAGTATTGAAATTCTTGGCGTCTCACTTAACAATATCCTCAGCTGGACGTCTCATGTTAGATCACTTGCTAAAACCGCCTCAAAGAAACTTAAAGGATTATTGTACAGAGTCCGTAACTTCTTCAAGCTGATAAGCAGTTAGCTGTGATTTATAAAAGTCATGTATGCTCTCAGCTTCTGAATATTGCTCACCCTTGTGGAATGGATGTGGAGAAGTTGCATCAAAACAAGTAGCCAAATTCATAACAAAGCTGTTAGAATTATTAACAACCCTGCCATTACAAATAAACTACCTCCCCTGCAAGTAAGAAGGAATGTTGCCTCCCTTGCATTATTTCACAGATACTTTTTTAAGTAACAACAGATCGAAGTTGCGTCCATGCAGCCACCTCTCCATGCCTTCCCTCAAAGCTACACGTGGCATCTGGTAGCGCTTCATGACTGGAATGTCACTCAGACATATTGCAGAACTTCTGCCTATCAGAATTTCTTTTCATTCCCTGAACTGCATCTCTTTGGAACTCGCCTTCGCCAGAGTTGTTTCCCTCCAAATTTCAACCCACAGCATTGTTCAAGTCTAACTGTTACAGATATTTTATGAACAGAGAGGACACCAGTAATCTGGTGTATGGATTAATTTTTTATTCATTTGTTTATCCTCTCCGTTCTGTTATTATTAAAAACAAAAAATCTAATGGCTTTACTTTGAATTTTTGTCCAACTGCCACAATGCAGCTGCTTCCAATATCCACTTCCATGGAGTGGTGAACAGTATTCGATCAGAGAACACACATGACTTTTGTATATTATGGCCATCCGCTGCGTCAGTGAAGAACTCACGAACTCTGGTACATAAGTCACAATTTTTTGGAAACATTTTTAGCATTATTATTTAACATAATCTTGTCCAGCTTAGGTTGTGGGTTTAGAGTAACACCTTGGATATCAACTGTAGTGGATATGGGGAATAATGACGTCATTTAAAATTATGTGAGAGTTCTGAGGGACTCTTTCTGTTGGAGAAATTAATGTAACTGAGACCAGATATTGTTAGTTCCCATTGATTAATTTTAGAAAGGTCCTAGTTCAGAGAAATTGCTGTGTTTATTTGGGAATTTATAATATCAAATTGTGTAAAGGAGGTACTAAATGTGAAAGAACTATGAAGAGAGTCGAGTCATCAGCATAAGAGTGTACTTGGGTTGTGCGAGACAGATAGGAGGTCATTTACATATGAATGAGAAACAGGGTTGTATACGCCAAAACTGGTCCCTGAGGTACGCCAGCATTTATGGAAAGAAACCGAGAATAAATTCCCATCTACCATGACCCGTACATTTTTCTATTATGAAGGGTAAGAAGAAATTAGAGGAACCAATGATGCAAGGCCATAGTGTGACATCTTTGACAATAAGGCCCGGTGCCATACTCTGTCAAATGCTTTTTGATATATGCAAGTGCTACTGTGTGTGTTTCACCGTGTTGGTCTATTGTTTTGTTAATCTGATGGGTAAGAAAGGCAAAGAATGTGTCTTACAGTTGAACGTTCTTGTCTAAATCCATGCTGTTGATCATTGATTAATTTATTGATTTCTAGATGCTTTTTGATTGTGTGTTTCTTAATTACTGTCTCAAAAACTTTACCGAGAATGGAAGTTATTACAATTGGTCCATAGTTTGATGGATCAGAAGCAAAGCATGAACATATTGTAATGTTATAAAATACCATTACTTTGATCCATTTCAGCCCGAAGGGTCGCCCTTAATATGAATAAAAACCATTGGAGTTGGCTAATCATTAAAAGACATCTTCGGGTCAGAAGCGGCTAATGAAGACAGCTTCGTAAGGTTGATGAAAACATTAACACTACAGCTTCAGAATTAAAGATTAATGAAAGGCACACTATAACAAATAACACTAACAGCATAATTTTGCTCGCATATAGCAGTCGTCTATTTCTACATATGGTTAATGTTCTTCCATCTGAAGAATTTACGGCACTGTGGGTGCTAGAGGACACCTTTCAGGTAGATGCTCAGATATGATCAGGTGATGGAGATGCCTGGTTGTACAAACGTCCTTGTCTCCTTCTCTCCCAGCTGATAGGGGGATGGTGGACTGCAGTAGGATAGCTTTTGACCCGTAGTTCACTTGAGTTTCATTTAGTTAAGTTTAGGATATGCAACTACTGATACTGCTACTGTACTGTGTAATTAAGATTCCGTAGAGAACTAACCCTGGAGTCTGTGAATGCTGCATTATAACCCTTACTGTGTTCATGTACCAGAATCGTAACTGAAAAAGGAAACCTTCCCATACTGTTAGGCTTGCCAAATAAGAAGCTAGTGGGAAGGAAGTGGACAGACGAAGAATTTTAATGATTGAGGCAAATTTTAGGAGAAACTTACCACTTGTCAGGGCTTACCACAATACGAGGGGGCAGTATTTTGCTAGTAAAAGACAATCATCAACATACACAAGCTTAATTAATAAGAAAAAACATACAGACACCAATCCCCAGACAGTTATACAAGCCCATTTGCGTCTTACTGAGAACTTCAAGGTACAGACGGCCGAAACGAAACACCTAAATCCATCCAGGACAATGGAAGTTATGATGACACCTTTCATACAGTTTTTCTCTTGCTGTCTCCAACCTTCTGACCTGGAATGGTAGGATAGTAGTCTTCGATTAGCCCGTTCACTGTTGTATGCTTTGTTTGCATATAACTTGACCAAAAATTAACATCTTGAATGCCGAGTTCTAATACTAACTTTTAATACTGGAAAATGATACTATTTATGAAGAAGTGCAATGGAAAGCTGATGTAGAGCCATAGCATTGTTGTCATTTTTCCGCCACGGGACTATGTACCGTAAAATAAGAGTGAGAAAGGACAAAAATCTGGAGCCAAGTTATCGTATGAGAACTACAGTATAGGTGGCTCCCTAACTTGAGTTAAAGCTTGCAGGTAAGGCAGTAGCAAGATGAAGAAGACCTGAAAAAGGGCGTCATCGCAGTTAAGAGGTTAATTCCTTTACTATGGTGGGTGTCTCCTAGATGATGTTTGTCTGGTTGTGAACACAGAGAGAGAGGGGGGGTCAACGCAAAAAAGGATTTTGTTTTTTGCAACTGTTATGAGAGGTTCCCTAAGCAGTATGACATCACCCATCCGTACCAAAGAATACAACATATATAATAGACATCATGATTCAGAGTAGGGTTCATGGGGATTTTTTCTAATCTGTTGCGACAGGTGTTCCATATGCTGCACGAAATCGCACTGATGCTGGGGGAATAAAAAATATGAATGACATAAATGTATTGAATTGGATAGGAGGACCAGCTTACTATACTCCTTCCATCTTAACATAGCCTTCAGATTTTCGCATTTCTGCAACCATTATTTCCCATACCACAGTAGTGGAAACAATACCTAAGGCTCTACATCCTTTTTGCAACATTTGTGACTAGCCTCACATTCTAGTGTCAATCATTTCAGAATGGAAGGATGGCAACTTTTGGGCCAAATGTACTAGAAATGAGAAGAGGATAACTACCATTTGCACGAGGTCAAAAGCTACTAAGAGGAAGGAGCAATCACTTTAATTTAAGAGGATGTATTTATTTTCTTCAATCCTCGTACCTGCTGGACCAAGACGATTTGTCCAGTATAGGTGGGATCTGTAGTAGTGAATGGGTTCGGAAGGTTACAGCTAAAGTTGAAGAAGTCTCTCCTGAGATGAATAAAATCATCAAAGGCGACATGAAGATACAAAATGCTTCATCATATTACCGTGTCAGAGTTTTCTAAAATATGTTTCCAGTACCCCTAACTATTAAAGCCTTAATAATCTACACTCTCTCTCTCTCTCTCTCTCTCTCTCTCTCTCTCTCTCTCTCCACCCGTAACTTCTACATAGCATCCACCCCTTCCTCAGAAGTAACTCTGCATGGCTTTCACAGCTCTCCCTTCCATCACACGTAAATCCACACATTATTCACCCTCGCTCTCCCTTCCAGACACTTCTTCCACTCCTCGTACCTCCACACAGCATCCATCCCCTCCTCCCACGACACACATTCTTTCACCCCACTTAACTCCACACATGATCTATCCTCTCCAACCTCGAACCCCCCCCCCACTGAACTGCACTATCTAGTCCTTTGTCCACCAGCTTTCTCGTGCCGATCAGACTTGTGGGCTTATTTTTATTTCCCCCATTTGTCCCTGTTTACCCAGTGGCACAACTTGGGGTCTGGGTGCGAAATGAGTAATGCGAGTTGTGTTCAAGGGAAAAACTAGAACATAACAAGACTGTACTGCCTGCCTTAATGACCCTCGTGCAGTCGATAGGCTGAAAATGTAAACCCTCTTCTTCTTCCATGTGATTCTCAGTTTACCTCATCTTCTTTTCCCAGCCATCACTACTGTTGTTACAATTACAACCCCAGGCGTCAGTTGAACGTCAGCACATGTTGGACTGCAAACTGAAGTTTTCCTTCTTCTGTAGTCCAGCCTCCTCCTTTCGGGGGACGGGGAATTAGTTGAGGAATGTCTGCCTAACCAGGCAGTGAAGCTGTCCGGCCATATCGATGCCACAACATGAAGGTGTCCTTCTTCTGCATCCCTGTTCTCGTAAAGCTTACCAGTAACTTTCCTAATACAGGTTAAGGAAGAAACCAATAAATTTATCTACAGTTACAAGTTTTCTCCTATCATAATTACTGAGTACCATTTAACAACCTACTAGTATTTTAGACTGTTATTTCGTAATCTCATCACCAAGAAAAGTCTCTCTGTCTGTTTGCAGTGTGAATATGTCAGAAATGCAACCGAAGTGAAGGAATTGCATGAGATAGCTTCTAGGCCACAGTCAGAGGAATCTATAGGCTAAATGCAATTGTCCGATGGCGGTAAGAAAATATTTTTAAAGCACTGTCGCAGTGAAGATGTTAATTTACTTGATATATACAAATAAGAAGAAAAGACCAAATAAAAGCAGAAAATGAGTCAAAATACCAAGTAGAGCATGTAATTGATGGGTCTGTGAACGAGTACGGATAACTTACTGAAACGGGGAAGTTCACATTGGAAACTTACAATTACTTGTATGTCTGTCGCAACTGTGACTAGTGGAAGAATGAGGAGAGGTAGCCCAAGAACATGTTGGAAGGTACTTAGCGACGAAATTTCGACTACTAAACCACTACGTCTATTTCACATTTAGGGCATGTCCTTAACTATCCTCCTTGATGCATCGCATCAAAGAGCATCATCTATGAGCAGGGAAACTTGCCAAGTCTTTCTCAGCTTTTAGAATATAAACCGACAAAGGAAAGCGAGAAGTAGAAGAGGTATAATATTTGATGACTGGAACCAGTAAGAGACTATTGAGACGACTGGTAATAGAGGGACATGGAAGAATTTTTATCAATATCTCCATGCATGAACTCTATGATGAAGCCTCTGAAAATAGACAGAACGACGTAAGGCTCAACTAGAGGTCCTGGCTTAGACGGTAAATGAGAATGGAATGACTGGAAGAAGGAGAGAGAGACCAAGGGTACATTGAAGAGATAAGGTTGAGGACTGTTTGAGGGAAAGGAGTCTTTCGTGATGTCTTTCATAATCAGAGGCTGAAACTCCAAGAGACTGTTTGGTAGTGTTCATTCCCACATAGGAAGCAGCGTCTGGCAATATATAAAGAGGGAAATGGGTGGACAGACATTAAGCTGTAATTGCGGTAGCGATTATTACGCAGGATTGGCGCAGGTTCAAAATGGCATCCCCAGCATAGTTATGGGAGCGCCAGGACTACAACGCTCGCAAAGCCCAGCTTTAAGCATACGAACTAAAAGTCACCCAAACTCTATGAAGAACCAGATAAACCCATTGTGGGAGGATATCTTTCAGTGGGGTGACTAGAACCCAGAAACAATAATAGGGTAAAACACAACGATAAAAAAATCATTAGTATATCCGGTGGAAATAGCATTCAACTCTCTCATTCACAGTTCAGTACTTTAAAAAAATCGTTCTTATTTAACACGCACAATTACCACTGGCAGCTTATTACAAGACATGAAGTAAACTGGACCGGAGGCTACAGCTGTATTACTGGTACTGCTTAGAGCAATAAGGTTCACAGCTGGAATCTTACAACTAAAAATCAGTGAGTGGCAAACAGTCTAAACTTTCTAAAATTGGTGTCAAGATATACTGGATATCACTGAGCACGCGATGGGTTCTTATAATGAGTCATGAATGTCACTTTCAGAAGATGATGTATAAAAATAAAAACGAAGTAGTCATCGGCGAAATACAATATGTATGTGATAATGTTTGGAGATAAAAAGTAAAGCATTATAAGGTAGGAAGAGGAGAAATGAACCTACAATTGCTGACAGATCTTTTTGTCATCAGGTGTAGATGACACAGGTAGTGTGGCAGTAGCGGTGCTGGAGGACGTGCTGACCTCAGCCTCACAGACTCGCTGCTCCGTCTTCCTCCTCACAGATGGTGCCACCACCACCTCCAGCCTATACCGGGTAAGTCTCACGTCACACTCAGCATCACCACCATCTCCGGCCCCTAGCTGGTGAATCTCAATGACACACTCAACACCGCCACCCCCTCCAACCTTTTCCAGATGAGTCTCACTGTCACACCCATGGCATGAGCCTCACAACCTGCCCACACTGGGACTGTTGTATTGTATCACAGCCTGGTTGAGCTCCCAGCAACAGGATGTGTTGCAGTGCTTGAGGTGGCGGCCGACCTGGACGCCAACACCACCCAGGCGCACTTGTCACGGGTCATCAGTCAGGCCAGGCAGGTACGTCACTCAGCTCAGGCAGGTACGTCACTCAGACCAGGCAGATATGCCACTCAGGCCAGGCAGATACAGCATTCAGGCCAGGCAGATATGCCACTCAGGTCAGGTAGGTTCCTCATTCAGGCCAGGCAGGTACGTCACCTAGGTCAGGCAGGTACCTCACTAGGACCAGACAGGTATATTACTCAGACAGGCAGATACGTCACTTTGGCCAGGCAGGTACATCACTCAGGTCAGATAGATACGTCCCGTCGCATACATCAGCAAGCGTGGTAATGTTATTGACTGGGTCACTTGTAACAGACGCGTTGAGCATGAGTTTTCTGCTCTGGTGGCTGTGCTGAGTAATCCATCCTTGTGCTTGGTCACTTACATTTCTCGCTCTCTCTTCCCCTCTTTCCCTTTTTCCTTTCCTCTTTTTTCTCACTCTTCACATCCTCTTCGCACTTTAGATTTTTGTGTATTTTTTATTTCTTGGGTCGGCGTTTGAATTATGGAGAGATAACGGGGGGTCCGGATGCTTTGTTGTGTCTAAGGTGATGTTTTAAGTCTCTGCCTGACCTACAGTTATTACCTCTCCGTATTACAAGTTTCAGTCGCCTAGATTTCTAAGCTCATTAACTGACCCCCTTGCCAATTGAAAAGAGTGTCAGGTTGAATTCATACTGATTGTATGTATCATCGTGTATCTTGGAATGCCCTAAGTAACAATGTCTCTCTAATAATATTGCAAATTGATACAGTCCATTAAATCTTATCTACATAGCTCATAATACATATTAAACATATGCCTATGCACAAACATAAGAAAGTGTGTCAATGGCTCAACGTCACGTACAACAGTAAGCGTGGTAATACTGCTGTCATTCACAGCAGGTGTGGTATTTTGACTGACAATGATTTGATAAATGTATGAGGACATTTTCAGCTCATTAGCAACTGATGCGATTGGTCAGGGTGATGCAGACAAGTAGGTGATCCTTGTTCCATCAGTACGAGAAGGTGACGGTCACTGTATCACCAGATGGTGACGGTAGCTGTGTCAGCAGGTGAAGATGAGGGGAATTGTATCAGCAGGTGAGGGTGACAGTAGCTGTGTCGGCTCGCGAAGGTGACGGTAGTTGTGTCAGAAAGTGAAGGTCAAGGTAGTTGTGTTAGCAGGAGAAGGTAACAGTAGTTGCGTAAGCACATGAAGGTGACAATAGTTGTGACAACAGGTGAGGCGGGAGGCGCGGTGTGTTATGGTGGTGACGGTGACTGAACACCCAGCCTTCCTGACAGCCGTGGTGGAGTTATTTCATGAGGGCAGCCTCCTGTTGTGGTGGACGAGGCAGTTGGTGCTCACCCGAGTCCCGCCCACCCACCTCCACTACCTATACTCCGCCTCTCCATTACCAACTCCATCATGCTAACCCTTACCGTACCAAGTACCAATTCTGATCCCTTCAATTAGCCTGCGTCTTCTTATTTCAATCTGGCTCATGCAAAAGGATTATATTAACTTTGCTGTAAACCTCTCTAATAATATATGCAAGAGTTTTTAACCATGACCGTGTGTGTGTGTGTGTGTTCTTACCTAATTGTTCTTACCTAATTGTATCTTTACAGGAATGAGTCAAGCTCGTACTGTCCCGTGTCTTAAACCATATTTATCGTATATATCCTTAAATTTGTGAATTGTTTTGGCACACACTATTTCATTCGGTAGTGCATTCCATTGATCAATTGCTCTGTTTGGGGAACTGAATTTCCCTATGTCTTTATCACCTCTCTTCTTGTGCAGTTTTTTGCAGTGTCCTCTTGCTGATGCTTCCCCATATGTTAAGTAATCATTTATGTCTATTTTCTCCTTCGCTGATATGCATTTATATAGCATTATCACGTCACCTCTTTTCCTTCTCTCCTGTAGTGTTGGTAGATTCAGTTTATTTAGTCTTTCTTCGTAGCTTAGGTCCCTTAAGCTTGGTATCCATCTTGTAGCGGCCCTTTGAACTTTTTCAATCTTGTCTATGTGTTTTTTGAGATGAGGACTCCAGACTACTGATGCATACTCCAGGGTTGGTCTAATGAATGATGTTATTATCCTTCTTAGCATGTCTTCATTTATGTATGTGAATGCTATCCTCATATATGCAAGCAGTGTATACATGTTCCGTACCTTCTCGCTGATGTGGTCAGCCGGAGATAGTCTGTTATTGATAATCACACCTAGGTCCTTCTCTCTTTCTGATGTGTGTACGGTTTTATTTCCTAACGTATCAGGTCTTTTTTCCACTTTTACCAAACTTGATTACATGACACTTGTCCACATTGAATTCCATTTGCCATGTATTACTCCATTCATGAAGTTTATTTAATTTTTCTTGTAGCTCTTTACAAGAGTCTGTGTTAGTAATTCTCCTTTGTATTTTTTGCATCATCTGCAAACATATTCAGATAGCTTTCATTTCCAGTGTTACTGTTTATATCAATTATATACACTAAAAACATGATTTGTGCCAGCACTGAACCCTGTGGTACTCCACTAGTCACTTCTTTCCATGATGAGTAGTTTCCTCTTAGTACTGTTCTCATTTCTCTTTTTATGAGAAAATCTTCCATCCAACAAAACAGTTTGCCTCGAATTCCTCCTTGATGGTACAGTTTCCATAAAAGCCTTTGGTGTGGTACTGTGTCAAATGCTTTCTTGAAATCTAAATAGATACTGTCCACCCATCCTTCTCTTTCCTGTATTGTGTCTATTACTCTGTCATAGTAGCTCAACAGATTAGTAACACATGATTTTCCTTTTCTGAAACCAAACTGTCTTTCCGTTATCATACTGTGTTCTTCTAGATGATTTACCCAAGCTTCTCTTATAAGCTTTTCTAATACCTTGCTTACGACACTGGTCAGTGATACTGGTCGGTAGTTGAGTGGATTTTGTCTATTCCCTTTCTTGAATAAGGGGACAATATTTGCTTTCTTCCAAATATCAGGTAGTTTACCTTGACTCAAGGATTTCTTGAAAATTAAAAATAATGGTTTACTTAACTCCTTTGCACATTCTCGTAGTACCCAACATGAAATTTCATCAGGACTGCTTACTTGCTTTTCCTCTGTCTAATTTACTTAACTCCTCCTGTATTACTTTTTCTGATATTTGTATATCTGGTAGTATGTGTGGACATGCATGTTTCACATAGTCCCTCGCAAATTTTTTTTCTTCTGTAAAAACTAATTGGAAATTCTTATTTAGTGCTTCACAAATATCTTTCTCTTGTGTATAGGTGATTCCCTTGTCCGTAATGGATTGTATTATATCTTTTACTTTGGTTTTGCTTCTGATGTAGCTGTAAAATAGCTTTGGTTGATCACTACTTTTTATTTATTATATCCTCCTCAACTTTTTTTGGGCTTCCCTCCTTATTCTTGTATAAATCGTTTCTTGCCTGTTTGTAAGTATTATATACCCTTTCACACTTGTGTCTTCTGTATCTATTCCACAACAAATCTCTTTCTTTCTTTTGATTTTTTACATTCTGTATTGAACCATTTCTGTCTACTACCTTCCTCCTTTTTATTCCCTCCTGTTTGTAGTACCACTTTCGTACCTGCAATCCTATTTCTTTGTAAAAAAAAAAAAAAAAAATGTGTTCTCTTCTGTTGTTCCCTCATTTTTTTGTTTTTGTTTCCTCCCTCTTCTCTTTCAGTGATTCCAGTTCCTCTTGTGTTAGGCATCTTTTTATCCATACGTTTTTGAACTCCTCTTTTTCCATAAGATTCTTTGCATTTTTTAGTATCTCCTCCACAGTGTTTACACTGTGGAAAGTTACCTTTAGAGGTCTTGTCTTGCTTTTCTCGTATTTCCCTAACCTTTTGTGTTCCTCTATATCTTTACTACAGATTTCCTCTGATACTTCTTTCAGTAAGCTCATTACATTTGCCATCTCCTTTTTGTCTCTTGTGATCTTGTTTTTTACTTCTTCCTCTTGTATACTAGTGATTACTATAGATTTGTTGATATCTACTGAATCTCTGACTAACTTTGGGTTGTTTTAGATTATTCTTTTCACTTCCTTTTTAATGCTTTTTTCCTCTACCCTTGTTTCTAAGTCTTTCTTTACTTTCACCATTTCAGCATACGTGGTTTCCACATCATTTTTGTAGCTTTGCACAGCTTCATTCACCTGTGTTAGCTTCTCCTCATTATCACTGCTCTGGTCTATCAGACTGCTTACTTGCCCTAATTGTCTCTGTATCATTTTTGAACTCTTCCATAATACTCTTGTGATTGACTACTGTACTTGCCATTTCACTCATTTTCTTCCCAAGTGTACTCAATTCCACTGTTAGTTCACTGATGGTTGTGTCTTTCTTGTTGACCTCCCTTCCTAGTTTTTCTATTTCTTCCTTTTGCAAGTGCATCTGCTTCTTTATTTCATCAATTTCATTCTTGAAAGCCATCTCCAGTTTGTGTACACATTCAACCAGTCTATTGTGAGTCTCCATTTCAACCAGTTCTTGGTAGAAATCATCATCTCGCTTTCTACCTTTATCCCTTTTCTTTTCCAAATTTGCTTTACTAAAGTATGTGGCCATTTTGCAATACTAAAAGCACAGAGTACTTACATTCCCCGGGGCAGTTGTAGTCTAAACAAACCTCAGGTGACTGAGCGCATTCTTTCGCCACTCGGTTCTCTTTTCTGTTTGAACAAGTCTTGTTTAACCCGCCCCATCCCGACTTTTTCTGCGCAGTGGTATGCCCCAGTCCCGACATTATTGAACCTTTTTTTTTTTTTGGCTCAAACATCCGCTTTTGGTGAGAAACATCGAAAATTCATAGAGAAATCGCTCACCTGAGGTTTAAAATACTCGATCCAGGTAGGAGTACCTCCTTACCTTACAGGGTTTTCTATCAGGCTGGCTGCAAAGCAAACGAGTTCTATGGGAGGATAACTATTCTACACCACTCATAAACGGTATTCATATATTTATTTGGTACGAATTTATATGTAGTATGAGAGTATATTGGGTTTCAAACGGTAATATAGGCATTATATGCATTGTTTCACTCACAAACTCATCACCATTCCTGACCTTTTTTTGCCACATTACCTGATCATCATTTCTGATTGTTTCTTCCTCTAATGTTTGTGTTTGTCCTCCACATTGTCATCGATTGGGGAATCACTCTGGCCCTGAATTTCGTACCGTGGCATGACATGGCTTTACTGGCCAGGTCACTGATAACAGGTGAATTGCTGAGAAAAAGGCATGCAGGGGGGTGAGGCCATGCTGGGTAAGGCATTGTCCCTGCCTGGCATCTTGTAGAGGAAGGTGTCCCATGTATCCGTGCCAAAAATCACTCGCGAAAATTGAAAATTGTGCAAATTAGGGACCTTGCAATGTCCTTGCAATGTTGTCGCTTTAATTTACGTCTCCGGGATATGAGTGCACATCATGTGAGGACGTGAATTCACGTCTCCGGGATGGGGCAGGTTAAACTTCTTATTATTTTTCTTTTTAATAATAAAAAATCATTTAGTCTAACCTGGTACAGAGCTTGACTCACATAAAGATACTAATTTAAGTAATGCCACTGGCCGTGCTGGCTCGGTATGGAGCAATGTTGATGCACGTCTGTTCTCCTTGACTCCGTGTGTGTGTGTGTGTGTGTGTGTGTGTGTGTATACATGTACCATCTCTACTGCCTTGGTCAGCACTCGCTCTTCCTCCAGCCCTCGTGGGACCGTAAAAGAGGCCTCGTTCTCACCTCACACTACCTGCTCTACCCGGAGAAGCTTTAGAGATACGTGATACATTTACTTTTTTTTTAATTATTTTCATGTTGTACAACAACTGGGTATATTATAAAGTGTTGTTTTGGATGATGAGATCATAGCCTATGGCCATTACACCCTCTGGAGGAATATGGAACTGGATATTACTTTCATCCTTACCTCTGTTTGTTTTCCTGAGGTGAGCAACTTGTCACCAACCCATTGTGCTTAGACTATGTAGCTAATCCCCAGGGTTCATACACTCCTGATGGAACAGTAAAGGACTAAATGATGGCTGGATGGATATCATTATTGTGATTATTATCTTGATGTGGCACTGCAGGTATTACTACAAACCATCACGGGCAATGGGCGTGCCTTTGGCCCCTACACCCACAAGGACTGAATGTTACTACTAGTTGAATCTTGCCTTGTCCTACTATGTAATGTGCAAACAACGCTTTGAATTCCACAAGGATCGCTCTTCCCACAGACACCTCTTTTTCATTCGCACTTGACCAGCTAAAAGAACAACTAATATTAGTTATCACTTTCCTTTAAAAAAGGTCTGATCTTACAGTGGAATTAAAATGGACCAGCAGAGATACATACCTTGAGTAATGACGTACTCAAATATATATTATGCCTCTACGCCCACAAGAGGTTACATGTTTAGGTAGAAATGGATGACACCATTATTTTTAAGTTGTGTAATTTTGCTATACGGTTTACGGGTGCTGGAGAGGGACATCACATTAGGACACTGCTATAGCCGGACAGTTTATATATATACTTCGTTTAGGCCCCTCCCTATCCCCTGAAAGTGAGTGATGGTAGACTTCAGCAGAAGAGCAACTTTAGACTGCGGTTCACCTAGTTCACGTTCAGATGAGTCAGGTGCCACAATAACAAAATACATTATGCTATGAATTGCATGTGTCATTGCAGGTTCCATTAAAAATCAACACTGGAGATGGGAGTGCGGCCTTACAAAATGATGCCAGTTGCTGACCCCAACCACCCCAGGAGGGAAGCAACTCATCACTCCTGGTGTCCAAGGAACTGTCCTAGGCACTTGCTCACACATTTAATTTTGGGTGAGTTTTGCTTGCTCAGACATTTTTTTGTGAGTACTGCGTGCTCAGACAAACATTCATACATACACATATTCATACATAAATACATGCAAAAATACATACATATATACACATTCTATCCATTTCTCCTTTCCCTGAAATCTCCATTTTAGGAGATTTCAATAATCACCACCACCTTTGGCTCTCCTCTTGTTTCACGGACCCACCTGGTGAACAAGCCTACATCTTTTCTATCCTTAATGACCTAGAGCAGCTTGTACAGCATCCTATCTGTATCTCAGACCGCCATGGAGAGAGCTCCAACATACTTGACCTCTTCCTTACAACTAATCCTTCTACTTACACGGTTAATCTTTTCTCTCCGTTGGGCTCCTCCGATCACAACCTTATCACCTTAACCTGTCCTATATACTCTGGTATGGCCTGTGGAGCCTCCAGGGAAATGTCGTCTGTGGCATTTTTGGAGCCGCGGATTGGAGAGCCCTCAGGCAGTACTTCTTTGATTTTCCCTGGAATAATTATTGCTTCCATGGCAGGGAGCCATCTGAGTGTGCCTTGTGCATTATGGAGGTTATTCTCTCGGGCATGGAAGCATACATTCCTTTCTCATATCCTTTGTCTAACGCAAGAAAGCCTTGGTTTAATCACGCTTGTTCTAATGCTGTCTGCAACAAGGACAGGACCTACAAAAGGTACCAGAGCCAATCCACCCCTGAATCACATCATCTTTACATTTCTGCCCGAAATCATGCTAAGTCTGTTCTTCACTCTGCTAAAAATAATTTCATCCATACTAAATGCTCTCAACTCTCCAACTCGAATTCTTCCCGCTCCTTCTGGCACCTTGCCAAAAACCTTTCTAACAACTTTACCTCATCATCCTTAGCTCCTCTTTTCTACTCTGATGGTTCTGTAGCTATTTCTTCTATGGATAAAGCAGATCTCTTCGCACAGAATTTCTCCTCCAATTTCACCTTAGATGATTCCGGTGCTGTTCCTCCATCACTTCCCCCCTCTGACTTCCTCATGGCTGACATTAAAATTTCTTCAGCTGATGTATTTTCTACCATCACTGGCCTCAATACTAACAAGGCATATGGACCTGATGGAGTCCCTCCTGTTGTTCCCAAGAACTGTGCTTCTGTGCTTACACCTTGCCTAGGCAAACTCTTTTGCCTTTGTCTGTCAACTTGTACCTTTCCTTCTTGCTGGAAGTTTGCTCTCATTCAGCCAGTCCCAAAGAAGGGTGACCACTCCCAACCCTCCAACTATCGTCCAATTGCTTTAACGTCCTGTATTTCAAAAGTTCTCGAGTCATTTCTCAATAGAAAAATTTTAAAGCATCTTTCCTATCACAACCTTCTTTCTGATCGTCAGTACGGATTCCGTCAAGGACTCTCCACTGGCGATCTTCTCACCTACCTTTCAGACTCCTGGTCATCCTCCTTTCGGGACTTTGACGAAAGCTTTGCCATTGCACTTGACATCTCTAAGGCTTTCGATCGAGTCTGGCATAAATCATTAATTTCCAAACTGCCTTCTTATGGTTTCTATCCTTCTATCTGTCCCTTCATCGCTAGCTTCCTTTCTGGTCATTCTATAGCCGCTGTTGTAGACGGCCATCATTCTTCTCTTAGATCTATCAACAGTGGTGTTCCTCAGGGCTCTGTCCTATCACCAGCTCTCTTCCTTTTATTCATCAATGACCTTCTAACCTGTACGTCTAACCCTATCCACTCATACGCTGATGACTCTACCCTTCACCTTTCCATTCGGTTCCCACAACGCCTATCTCAGCAGATACTTCAACAAACAAGGGATGAGGCTAAGGCACACCTAATGTCTGACTTGGCTCGTATCTCTGACTGGGGTAAAAATAATCTGATTGTTTTTAATGCATCTAAGACTCAGTTCTTACACCTATCAACCCGACAAAATCTTCCACAGGTATACCCACTAATGTTTAATAATATTCAGCTTAATCCTGCATCATCCTTGAACATGCTTGGGGTTTCATTTATTCGGGACTTATCTTGGAAAGATCATATTACATCTCTTGTAAAATCTGCTTCCAAGAGATTAGGTGTGCTAAGCCGACTCCGTTCTTTCTTTACTCCTGCACAATTGTTGACTCTATACCGGGGTTTTATCCGCCCCTGTGTGGAGTACAACTCTCATGTGTTGAGAGGCTCCCCACATACAGCTCTTCTCAATAGCGTGGAGTCAAAGGTTTTTCGTCTCATTAACTCTCCTCCTCTTACTGACTCCCTTCAACCTCTGTCTCTTCGCCGCGCTGTTGCATCTTTATCTCTTTTCTATCGCTACTTTAATGGTCACTGCTCCTCTGAACTGTCTGCATGCATTCCTCCACCTCTACGATGGGCGCGTAGCACTCTTCTAGCAGCAAACTCTCATCCCTTTTCTGTCCAACTCTCTAATGCAAGAGTTAACCGTTACTCCCAGTCCTTCATTTATGCAACAGGTCAACTCTGGAACTGTTTCTCTCTGTCTGTATTTCCTACTGCCTATGATCTCCAGTCTTTCAAATGCAGTGTGTCCAGGCATCTCGAAATGATCAGATCTTGAATTTGACTCTGTATTGTATTTTGTTTTTCTCTTTTATTTTTATAATGCTAGGAAGAAGGAACCAAAGGCCACAAGCCAGCAAAAACTGTTCCTTCCAAGAGAAGAACAAAATACAAGAGAGAGCCAAAATCAAGATCTGATCATTTCGAGATGCCTGGACACACTGCGTTGGAAAGACTGGAGATCACAGGAAGCAGGAAACAAACAGGAGACAGTTCCAGAGCTGACCTGTTGCACAAATGAAGGACTGGGAGCAACGGTCAACTCTTGCATCAGAGAGGTGGACAGAAAAGGGACAAGAGTCTGCTGCTTGACAGGTGCCACGCGCCCATCGCAGAGGTGGAGGAATGCATGCAGACAGCTCAGAGGAACAGCGCCCACCGAAGCAGCGATAGAAAGGAGATAAAGCTGCAACAGTGCAGCAACGAGATTGAGGTTGAAGGAAGCCAGTAAGAGAAGGAGAGTTAATGAGACGAAAAGCCTTTGACTCCACCCTATTGAGAAGTGCTGTATGTGGGAACTGTTATTGCGGACTCATGGCCTTTGGTTCCTTCTTCCTGGCATTAAAAAAAAACAAAAGATACATACATCTGGCGGAGGCTGTGGCTAAATCGGTAGAGAGGCGGCCGCCAGTCCTAACGGACCCAGGATCGAATCCCGACTGGGGCAAGGAACAGTTTAAGGATTTGAATTTCCTAAAAGCAGTCTTTCCTGATCTACCAGATGACCCGTCGACATGTCGTAAAAATATAAAAAATCCGCTAATACCACCAGTCCTGTATGAGACAGCCCTAGCATGTATTTAATATGGATGGTGGGTGTTAGCGCCGAAGTGGTGACATGTGGAGGTGTAGGAGGACTACTGGGCCTTGGGATAGGTCACTGACCCCAAGAAATAGGCCCTGAAGTCTTTGCCCAGAGTCGGACACATAAAAAAATATATATATACATACATACATATAAACATACATACTTACATAGCGCTAAGGCCATGCTTCTTCTTCAGGAATTCCAATACGGTATTGGAGTTGGTCAAGATACGACTGATGTTTTCTATGGACTGAAAGCTAAACTACGTGCCAGAATCACCCAATTACTTCCTGCAGTTGCTGAAGGTTGCTGGGAAAATGAAATTTAAGATGTGTAATAAGATCTGTAACAATGCGAGAGTGTCAGTTTGAACTTTATGCGGAACTGTAGTCACTCAGAAGAAAGATCTCCTAGTGACTGTAATTGTGGCTGAGTGATTCCTGCCTAAGAGTGATAATTATATGACCAATTATTAAACCTGTATCATATTTCACGTTCATGGTAGTGCCTCCCAAGGTCGATGATAGCCATCCATCTACTACTTTCATACTCAATTTTGCATAAAGTTTCATGCTCAGAGACTCGGTTTTGCATGAGTTTTGCATGCCTAGATCCTCTGTTTATGTGAGTTTTGCATGCTTTGATTCTCAGTTTTGTATGAGTTTTACGTGCTTAGATCCTCAGTTTTGTGTGTACTTTGCATGTTTGGATCCTCAGTTTTGTGCGAGTTCTACTTGATTAGATTCTTAGTTTTTTGTGAGTTTTGCTTGATTAGATCCTCAGTATTGCGTGCGTTTGGTATGCTTAGATCCCCAGTTTCGAGCGAGTTATCAAATTGTGGCCTCACAGGTATGACCGTCAGGAAAGTCGCTAAAAATGTGGCTGTCTCTCTCAGGACAACATGGAAGACTGTATTCACCTGCTCCTCAACGATTTACTTTGCTTGTTATTCATTTTCATTCTCTTGTACGCTGCTGAGGCCCACTATGTAGATGCTAAAGCTGCATATGAATTAAACTGAAGAGAATATCAAGGTGCAAGAGGTAAAAAAAAAACTTGCCAAAAGAAGGTTGCTACGAAGCCTCCAATGCCTCTTTCTTTGCTGTTACGAGTGAGGAACGTTACTGGTGTATGGGCGGAAAACTCTAATGAGCGACCCTGTCACAACTGACCTGGAGGTGGCGAGCATAAAGCATGAAAACATGTCCTGTGATTGAAGGGCGTTTTCTAATCGGGTTAGGACATCCAGTACCTCTCTCTCGATTACATAAATTGCAGGTTACACTTTATCTCCAACACGATGGCGTATTTGGTGCCACTGTGCAGTATTATTACTACTGGTATTACTATACCAGCCTTCTTCTTCTTCTTTTCTTCTTCTTCTTTCTGATGATGATGATGATGATGATGATTATTATAATTATAATTATTATTATTATTATTACTACTACTACTACTACTACGACTATTCGTTTAAAAGACGCCTTCGGAGGCCTCTGCTTGGTGACAAGTCAAATTCTATCTTCAGTCGAAATGTAACAGAAATTTGAATTGCTTATGCTGTGAGCTGGACGAAGCGAGGAATTATCCCTTGTTTTTGTCCTGATGGGACACCCGTTGACAGAGAGAGAGAGAGAGAGAGAGAGAGAGAGAGAGAGAGAGAGAACTGTAGTTCGCTATTGTACTAAATGATACTATACCATTATACCATTATACTATACAATATTAGTAGAATAAGGAGGGAGGAAAGAGAGGCGAGAGAGTGATAATATAACAAACACGTCATTCCTGTCGTTATCTTGGTAATGTCAATGCCGGACCAAGAATGAATCCATCCCCTCCACTCTAAACAAAAAGTCAGAAATGCGTCGTAACTCGGGAACAGGGCACCCAATTGGACTGGAAATTGTTTTAATTTTTATTCAAGTTAGAGCATTTTAACGGTACTTTGTTCTAACAAAAATTGCGTTACATGCCCTGGTTTTTGTTGTGTCATGGTAACACACAAACATACAGAAATCGGATCATTATAATATAGATTGCTGCTTGTAGGTGGGGGCGCCCACCATCCACTCACTCGATGTAGTGTTGCTCGAGTGTCTGCCCATTTCTGTCTTCCTTCTTTCCTTCCTTCCTCTTCTGGCTTCTTTTCTTCATTCTTTCCTCTTCCTTCTGCCTGCGGGTGACTTTACACTCCCTATCCTGTCTTTCTTTCCTTCATTCTTTCTTCTTCCTTCTGCCTATTGATGACTTTACACTGAGTGACAAGGCAAATGGTTTCCTGTACACCAGGACACCATTTGCTGTGCTGGTTGGTAATCATACGACCAAATTATGGCGCCTAGTGGTTTAGTGGGTAATTAAGGCGCTCCAATCGGATTGAGCCTGTGCAGGTTTATATCTAATGGGTGGTTGGGGTTTACTGCTCACGTAATGCCACTCAGAAATGATTGAAGTTGGGCTTTCTCATCTTGAATATCAGGGCCAACTTGCCTAGCCCCGGGCTCCTACGCTCCTCATGGGGTGGTATAGGGTTGGATGATGAATGGATGGATAATTATTATCATCATCATCATTATTATTATTATTATTATTATTATTATTATTATTCACATCAAATTTCTTTCCAGAATAAAATAGCTGTAGTGGAGTGGCATACATTACTGGTGGATGAAGAAAGAGGTTTACGAGTACAAGGAGTACTGTCGCTAGGATAGGAGTGGATAAGACTGGGTAGGGTAGAGCAGGGTAGAGAAGGTGGGGTCGGGAAAGGTATAGTACGGTAGGATAGATAGGGTAAGGCAGAGCAGAGTGTCCTAATGCAGTGTAGGATTCTGTTGAGATATCTGTTCAAAACCATACGGTAATAATAAGAATTCAGTAAGAACGATATACTCGGGCTGCTGAAGTTAAAACATGAGCCATCCGAGATTACAAACATCCCTCATGGCTGAACGATCCCCCATTTGTCAACATCCCTGCAAAATATTCCCCTACTTTTGTTTTTTTTTTTTTATTTATATAGCAAGAACCATCCATAACACGTAATAAAATTTATTCATAATTTTTTTTCATAATCATGGCGGTTTTCTTCAGGATCTAGCTCAGTAACTGTTGCAGATATGTCAAATCCGTTGACGCCCTACTGAATCAGCAGAGTTTCAGCTACAAGTATGATGTAGATGCAAGTCTGTAACATTATTTGTTATCTCATAGTAGCGAATTTGCCGGAAGCCCTGTATTTGAACATTCTGGCTCACCAGATCCGGAATGTTTCTTGGATCCAGATCAAACTTGGGTGTATGCCAGATCTTATGGAGACGTTAGCTTGTAATTTTTGTGCAAGCATTGCAGGCATTATTTATCGAGTTAGAAGAAAAAAAATTGAAATTGCCACTGTCCCACAATGGTTAAGAATCCTTCAAAAAATTCTAGGATCAGAATGATGATCACCAACAAAATCTAATGGATTGTTCCTTTGGCCATACCCTACCGCTAAAAAAAAAAAAAAAAAAAAAAAAGCAAAATCCGTTTACTTCTTTTGAGTAAACCTGCTAACAGACAAACAGACTAAAAAAAAAATGTGTCACGTTTTGGAATGTCCGAGGATACCTCTCTTCGTGCATAGAGCTATGCTATGCCTTCACATCATATGACCAGGACAGAGGACGTCTTTCTATATTTTACTATTGCAGCAACAACACGACTTTTCATTCACCTTAGAGATTACTAAATATTAAAATGAAGATTATATCTTACCCCTCCAGTTCGTAAAGTTTTTCCTAAGCTGAATGGAATCGTCTTGATTCAGGGAAAAAGAAATAAGATGAAAATAATCGTGATAAAGAGGTTAATCTATTCTCTGTCACTCCTTATATTTTCCTGTGTCAACATTTTTATCCTTGCATCGTTACTCCAGTGTGTCACCAGTGGTTATCCTATCTTGTATTTACAGTTTTACTTTGTCATGTTATGCTCATTCTTGCTTTACCTTCTACAACACTAATTTTCAGAGTGCTGAGGCTTGTATTAAATGATAAAAAATTTTAATGTAAAAAAAAAAATCACTAACTCATCAAATACTATTTTTTAAGTCACCATACGATTCTGTGTACTGTAGTGCAAGGGAGTTCTCGTAGTGAGAAAATTAAAAGTATCCCCACCAACACATTCAGAACGATGATGATACTAATCAGTTTAGAGTTAGCCAGAAAATATAATAATTGTTGACGTACTAAACAGGAAATGCTTAATTAATCACACACTGTATGTACCAATGCACGTCCTCGCATACAGACCTCCCCATTAAGACGAAAGCTTGGACAGTGAGAGAGAGAGAGAGAGAGAGAGAGAGAGAGAGAGAGAGAGAGAGAGAGAGAGAGAGAGAGATGGGGGGTTTGTGGGTGAGCGTGCGTGTGTAAGGTCAAGAGTGTCTGTATGCATCTCGAGTGTGTGTGTGTGTGTGTGTATGATCAGGTCTGCGCAAGCGTTATTTTCCTTATAAATTTGCCAGACAAGACTCTCTGCACTGACTTCTCGTTTGGCTGTCAAGAAGGTCACTTCCCACCTCCTCCACCACCTTCTACGCCACCTGAAGGTTACCCACATTTCCAAGTGAGTCCTCACCTTGTCCCAATTTTATTTATTTTTTCTCCATTGATGTATTTCAAGTGTCATAAATGGCCTCGCAGTACCTTTCCGTTGGCGGTTTATTTTGCCTGTTAGATTTCAGTTACTCATGACGTTTTAATACAGACTTAGCTTGTATCAACAATATACTGTACAAGAAGTTATTGAGGCGTAATGTGCAGACTAATTCGGTAAGATGATTGTCTTGCAAAACGCACAGAGCTACTTAGAATACGACCACAAGTATCATGGTCTCTGTCTGTCTGTCTGTCTGTCTCTGTCTGTCTGTCTGTCTGTCTCTCTCTCTCTCTCTCTCTCTCTCTCTCTCTCTCTCTCTCTCTTCTCGCTACCATTAGGCTCTTTCATTCAGTTTCCCTCAGTAAACTACTTCGTTCCGATGACCTGTGTTTGTTTCCTGGTTGTATTTTTCGGCATAAGAGAGTTTTTTTCGACCTGGAGGGGTTAGGTAAAGCCCTCGTTACCACGTCACTACCTGAGGTCCTTCCCAAGCTGAAAACAAAATCGTCTGGAGTAGGCAAAAACGAATAAAAGAAAAACAGAATCATTACCGTCGTTAATTCTTACGCCTCTCTCGTTGGCTAATAAGCACCCTAGCATCTTTTCCTTAGTGATTTATTTACCATACTACATATTAATATTCCCTCTTAAATTATTTACGGGATTTTAACAACTACATAATTTGCGTATGGAACATGTAGGAGAATACTAACATGTCATGTCCAGGAATAAGTCGGTAAGAAAGAAGCGATAGGGAGCTTCCTTAGCTGACCTGAATACGGGGCTTAGTCCCACACTCTCGTTTATCAAGGAGACTCCAAAACACCTCGTCCTTATCAGCTTTAATCATCATACCCAACACTTGTAATTACTTGTGTGATATTTATGCAAGCAATGTAGACATTCTAAGGACTATGAATGGCATAGACGAGAATATGATTATGAGACAGGTAAAATAAAGCCCTAAGCATTAGATCCTAGTAGCCTTCCTAGCCCTATGAGAACAAGAACCTTAAATTAATGGCCCTTCCAGCGCTTAAGTAAATTGGGTGACGTCTGCCGGAACATACTAATTAACTCTTTGCATTCCGTGACGTATTATATTCTTGCCTCCACCAGTTGATTTTTTTTTTTTTTTCATCTTAAGAATCTATATACTATATCCGTTTTAACAACATTTTTATTCGTCATTTTCCCAACCTGAATGCTGAGCTGTAGCAAGAATATGATGCTGGACAGGAAGTAGTGCTTTGGAAAATTGTAGAGCCGTAGCGTTACCGTGTTCGACTGAGATATCAGAAATAAGCTGCATAAGGACGAAAATCTCCGTCAAGTTAAGGAGAGTGGACTATAGTAGTGAGTTATTAACGACTATCATCTAACCTCTCTAATTCGAATGATCTCTCCAGAGCTAGGAAGAAAAAAAAAATGCCTATATCAGCTGGAAGTAGGAATAAACACGTTCCAGGGTTGCCGGGATCTGCCGTTATTTGTAGAATACTACACTCTTTTCACTTTAACTAGGTGTGAAATTGCCATCTCTCCATCGTGAATGGTAAGTTGCAAGAAAATATTAATACTGAAATATGGTGTTAGGTACGAAGTGCTATGGAAAGAATGTAGAGCCGTTTTACTATGACTGCCACTGAGGAATAATATTCATCGGGTTAAAGTGAATGAACTATAGATACTGCTTTTAAACCTCCCAACCTGAGTGAAATAGTCGCGCGGTGCATAGAATAAAACAGTTAACACGCCAGTCGTCGTTGAAGGGTTAACCACCCTGTATGGTGACGTCAGTCTCTTTAATTTTGTTGTAACTATCAGGTTCTTCATTCACTTTTTTTTTTTTTTTAATGCATAAGGGAGTGTCTGTTGTTAAGGGTTACAGTAGCAGCGCAACTCCAGGTTCAAGTGAACGTCATATCGGTGGACTGCAGGCTGAAGATGCTCTCCTCCTGCAGTCCACCATCTTTCTCTGAGGGATCGAGGAGGGAGATGACTGAGTTTTTTTTTATCCAGGAAAGGGAGTTGGCCGTCCACATCGGAGCCACTGCATGAAGGTATCCCTCACCAACACCTGTTATCAAGACGTTAATGGAGCCCACATCAAGCCGCTCCAGCTCAAAAATTCTCCCTTAGACTGATCAAAACAACTTGGAGACAGCATGAATACTATAAAGTGGACATTCCTGGGTTGCATGGGGTTATTATCAAATTTCACGATCATTCCCGGCCCAAGAAATTCGATATTCTGCAGACAGGGCGGGCATATCGCGTCGCCACAACACCGAGTATGTGGGTGAGGTAACTGTTATATTTCCTTTTATCGTTACTGGTACAAAGCGCTTTATTCAAGTTAAGAGAGCGTCATATTAGTGAAGGGATTAATTAAATCTGTATCTAACCCTCCCCCAGATCGATGTCTTCCCAGAGCTGGATTATATCGTCTGTAGCGAACAAAAAGAAAAAGTAATCAAAGACATCATCAAGCTGAACTGGTTAATACTTAATTCCACGATCATGCCAACGCAGTAACACCTCAATACCCCCCGCATAGGATGGGCATGTCGCGCCCCCGCCTCACCGAAGAGAAGGAACGACTAAGGTTCGTGTGGATGTGGGTGGGCGGCATGTCGTTCCGAGCGATCGCCAGGGAGACCGGAGTTAATGCCACCACGGTATGCAGGTGGATCAAGCGGTGGGTGCACGAGGGCCACGTCCACATCAAGAGGAAAATTAAATACTCCACCTCTCAATACGATGCACTGTTTGGAAATCCTGAAGCGTTGTCTAGGAGGTGGGGTTCGGGTGTTCATTATATCGGGTTGCCTAGAAATTCAGATTCTGAGTACTTCGATCTCTCGGGAAATTTGGGATTTTGTAGAAGTTTGGACATGTCACTGCAACCATCCTCCGTGCCCTCCCTGACATACTTTCCGCCCTGGCTCCTCTCGTGCTATCAGGCAGGGCATTCCCCACTGCGTACAGCTGATTCATTCCTTACCAAAAGCAAGCAGTCATGTGATTTTGCAATCCGTGGTGAAATATAATACTAGGAAAATGTGTCGCATGGTTAAACCCTTTGGTGGGGATGGTTTTTCCTGGCGATTAGCGCAGAGTTAACTGTGAGGGCGTGTGAAGTTATTTGTCTGTTTGTGGGAGGATATATCTGGCTCAGGTTGCTTGTTATATGTCCAAAGTCAGATACACTTAAAAAATGTTTAACTGGAACCAGCCAATGCCAAGCCGACATAATCATAATATCAGAAGCACAAGCAACGTTCCGTGTACATGAGGATTGTAGACAGTATGCCTTGAAGTTCTGTAGTCTGTACAAAAAAAAAAGAAGAAGAAGAAGAAAAAGAAGAAGAAAAAGAAAGGAAAAACTATATATGACATATTTACACCTGAAGGTTTTCCAATAACTGAGTAAAATGATCCAGGGGTAATGTGAACAGAATTATAAAATAAAACCGAGTGTTCATGAGACATATGTTATCATGACCTTGGAAGGAAGTCTGGTAAGAAAGCACAAACAGAGTCTGATTTCAAAATTAATAATAAGAAAGACGTGGATTTGTAATATATGTGGGACACAGAAGTAGCAGTCCATAGGCCGATGGTGATTGTAATGATGCTCAAGAATATTAAGTTAGTTAAAGATTTAGTGTGTTTTCTAAGTCGAATTGCATACATTGGTGTAGCATTTTATACCACTGATTTTTACTCAGTTCTCCCAGTAGTGTTCATTACTTATATCTAATGCTCATATTTAATACTAAATATCAATTACCTGTTCAAAATTAATAAAATTTGATGAAAATTACTTTGTTTACATTTTTCCCTTCTGACTATTAATCTGTCAGTGACAATGTCGCACCTTTTGTGAGGCAGATTTTTTTTTTTTTTAGTTACTCAAAATAGCTTTAAGCCTCTCGATTGCACAATGGTCTTAAAGGTAAATTAACACTGCGGAATTAAGATTGAAGGGACGTTCTGTGACTTTTGCCTCCTTCTTCTTCCCACCTGCGTCGTAGACAGGACAACCAAACTCAACGGAATGAGTGGCCAAGTGTGGTGGCAAGATACAGTTTAGCGCTATTAATGTCACTGTGACCTGCTTAGTTCCTTTACACGGCCGCGCTGATGAGCCTACACGCGGTAGTGCTGTGTATCCTGAGTGAGCAGTTGCTTCGCCCACCCAGCAACAAATCCTCCTTACCTTTCCCTACACCTTGCTGTGGCAAGGACCCACATCTGACTCTGGTGAGACGCTAAGACATGGGGGCGCCGAATCCCAACATGGTGTATGTACTGTACTGCACCTGTAGGACGGCTCCACAGAAGCAGTTGCTTACCTGTGGTTTACGGATCTGCTCGGCCAGAAAGACCAAAGTTTAGCAGCGCAACAACAACATCACAGGGCCGCTTCCAAGGATGTTTCCCTGGCACTTCAACAAAAAGAATCCCCAACACTGTATGCGTCACTGGGGGTTATGAATGTCAGTAAGAATTCCACGGTAGTCATTATAGTGTTCTTAATGACACGTGCAGTTACCATCATCACCGCTAAAAATACCTGTAGAAGAGGAAACGGATGAGAGAAGGATTTGTTGTTTAGCCTCGAAACAAAAATCATATATCATGGAAAGACCCCACAACATCTAAACTGTCAGAACCATTTAATGAGGCCTAACTAGACTAATCATTACCCCCTTCACTCCCATGACGTATTAGTTTAGTTTGTTTTGCTATATCCAAACGACTTTGTTTATATATGAATGATCTTTAGAAGTGAAGGGGTTAGTAAAGGCTGTATCTAAACACTGCACTTCGAATGTCTCTTTTAACTTGAATAAAATCGTCTGGAGGAAGCAGAAAGAAACTAAAGCATACGTTACCGAATTCAGTGGTTTAACTCCTTCAATACGTGACATATTTTTAGTCGATTTTTGCTGCTACTAGGCGATTTCATTCAGCATCGTGGAGACTTTATGAACTGAAGTTGTTACTGTTGAATAAAATCAGTGAATTAAATCAAGTGTTAGCCTAACTGAAATGCATCATACGAATGTTACGGATGCAAATTATGTCGAAAATAAGAAGATAAAAATAACGTGGACACTGATACTATGGTATAATATGTAAGTGCTGCCACATTCCTAACGCCAACGAAGAATAACACCCAATGATGCAAACCAGAACACGGATTAGATGTTATGGGGTCAGGAGAAACCGGCATATACGAAAAATTTATAGGGTACTAAATAAGAACATGAGAACATAAGAAGCGAGGATAACTACAGTAGGCTGGTTGGCCCATGCTAGGCAGCTCCTGGAAGAGTAACTGAACTACTAGATCAGTGGTTCTCAAACTGGGGGTAATTACCCCCGTGGGGGTAATGAAGCCGTTTCTGGGGGATAACGAGGCACTTTCTAAAAGTAATAGTTCTTTGGAGGAAATTGATAAACAATAATAATAATAAATAAATGAATAAATGAATAAATTAGTAAATAAGTAAATAAAAATTTGTATTGAATAAATAAAAGTTTGTATTAAATCCAAAGCCAGGAATCAGCTGAAAGGCGCAGATGCTGATATGCGATGTGCACTGTCCTCTACAGACCCTCTCATTGATATATTATTAAAGGACAAACAATACCATGTTTCCCATTAATAATGCAGCAATAATGTCTGTTTTCTATTAATTACCAAAGAAATAATGCCTTAATTCCAATTTGTAATAAAAGGAACAATGCTTTAATTTTTTTTTTTTTTTTTTAAAGGAATAACGTCTAAATTCTTTATTTCTTAAGTAAATTAAATTTCTTACATATAAAATGCATTAAAAATTAAGCATTCCAATATTTTTCTTTCCTTTAACTTCTCATAACTGAAGAGGAATGGGGTAGGGGTAATGGTGATCTATCACAGCTCTCCCTGGGGTAACGATACCAAAAAGTTTGAGAACCACTGTACTAGAATGAGTTAAGGATAGCAAAGAAGAAGGTTCTCCCTCGCCCTCCAAACCCTCCAGCCGAAGCCGGCAGGAAAAAATCAGAAAGAACACCACGCAGTATAGAAAAACAGGCGTGGACATTTTATAGGAGCGTGTGAAAGGAGAATAGAGACTATCGTAGTGTAACCTGAAAAGGAAAGAGTATGAATTAGTATTGGTTATAAGATTTTTTTTTTCTGTATCCATCCCTTATTTGTCATATCCTTATCTAGCCTATGTTTGAAACTCTCAATGGAAAAGGCAGCAACTACTTTACTAGGTTATTTCATTTGTCTACTACTCTATTACCAAACCAATTTCTACCTATTTCCTTATTGAGACGGAATTTTTCTAGTTTGAAACCATTACTTCTAGTTTTATCCTGTTTGCTCACTTTAAGTACCTTCCTAATATCTTCCTTATTTATACCCTTCATCCATTTAAACACCTCAATTAAGTCTCCCCTTACTCTAAGCCTCTCTAGCGAATGCAGACTTAGTCTTTTCAGTCTGTCTTCATATGACAGATTTCGAACGTCATGTATCATTTTTCTCATTCTTCTCTGTACATTATCTAACGAGTTAATATCCATTCTACAGTAAGGCCACCAAAATTGTACTGCGTAGTCTAAATGTGGCCATACTAATGCTAGATAAAGTTGCAGTATTACTTTTGATGACCTATTGCTCACGCTTCTCGAAATAAATCCTAAAACCCTATTTGCTTTATTTCTCGCATTAATACACTGTTGCCTTGGTTTAAGGTCGCTACTAACCATAACTCCTAGATCCCTCTCGCAATCCGATTTGCTAATTTCTTTGTTATCTATGCCGTATTTACAGTAGTGTCTCCAGTGGTCTTGCCTACGTTAAGTACTTTACATTTTTCAACGTTAAATTCCATTTGCCAAGTTTTTTTTTACACCATTTGGACAATATATGGAGGTCTTTTTGTAAGTTATGGCAATCGTCAGTCGAGTTAATGATACGCCCAATTTTTGTATTGTCGGCAAATTTGCTGATGCTGCTAGTGACTCCTAAGTCTAGATCATTTATATATATAATAAATAATAAGGGACCGAGTATTGAACCCTGTGGTACACCGCTAGTTACTAATCCCCAATCCGTCTTAGTTCCATTTATTAATACTCTCTGCTTTCGTCCTTTCAGCCCGGATTCTATCCATTTTAAGATATCGCCGTCTATACCGTGTGCTCGAATATTTCTAACTAAACTTTCGTGTGGGACCCCATCAAAAGCTTTACTAAAGTCCAGATAAATAACATCGTAAGCTTTATCGCTATCTACTGCCTCATAGACCTCCGAGAAGAATGACAACAAGTTTGTGAGGCAGGATCGTCCTTGCCTGAATCCATGCTGACTTTCGTTTATAAGATTAAATCTTTCTAAGTGTTCTCTAATCTTATTTGCCAAAATTGACTCTAACATTTTTCCTACTATTGACGTTAGACTTATCGGACGATAATTCGACGCAGTTGATTTATCACCCTTTTTAAATATGGGCACTAAGTTTGCGATCTTCCACGCCAGTGGAACTTCTCATGAAATTAAAGTAATTAAATAATGTTAAAAGTGACTGACATAATTCGTCTTTGGTTTCTTTTATATTTCTTGCATATATATCGTGCAGACCTGGCGATTCTTGAGGTTTTAACTTATTAATTTATTTCAATATGTCCTCCTTACTAATGGATATTTTACTAGGAATATTTTCCGTATTATCATCGTAAATATTTGCTGCTTGAGGGTCAGGTCTAGATTTTCCTTGGTGAATACTGATATGAAATGATTATTTAGGATGGAGCACATTTCTTTATCTTCACTGGTAATGTCACCTGATTCTGTTCTGACTGGTCCTATCCTATCTTTATTTTTCGTACGGTACATTTGATGAAACTTGGGGTTTTCTTTCGATTCACTAACAATCTTAATTTCATAACTTCTCTTTGCTTTTCGTATCTCCCTCTTTACTTCTCTATTTAAAATCGCATACCGGTTACGTAAGTGTTCCCCTCCACGTTTTATTTTTCTATATATTCCTTTCCTTTGGCCTATGAGAGATTTTAATCTGTTGTTTAACCATCTTGGTTCTGAATTATTCGTTCCCAACGGTTTTGAAGGGATATATCTATCTTGGCCTCCGTGTATTATATTTACTAACTTGTTATATTTCTCACTGGTCGAACATCTGCTTGGTACTGGACCTGAGTTAATCCTCATCACCTGAACTACACTCTTATCTATGACCTCACCCTCCACAGACACCTGGTGCACATTCCCACGTGTTTCCTGCCCCTCACCTATGATCTGGGGTTCCCCACTGACCTGGTACTCCCTAAAATAGCTATTCTCCCTACGGAATACCGTTCTAAAATAAGTTCTTAGGCCATCGAAATCTCCTAGACGAAAATTAGGAATGGTGGAGGTATTTTCAGTGGAACAGACATCCCAAATAAATCTGAACTTAATTTTTTCATGATCGCTATTACCAAGTCGTCCACCAACCTCTATATCACTAATGACATTTTCTTTATTAGCTAAAACCAAATCTAGTATAGTAATACCTCTGGTGGACTCCCTGATATACTGATAAAGGAAATTATCCTGTACTACCTCTAGAAATTCCTCTTGACTTTTCATCCCCTGTCTGATTTCTCCAATCAGTCCTTGGCAGATTAAGGTCCCCTACAATTACTACTAAGCTGGACTGTGACGCTTTCCTAATTTCCTCCTAAAGGTATTTACTATCTGCTCTATTTAATTTAGGAGATCTGTAAATTGCTCCTAAGACTGATTTCTCCCAATTGTTACTAATTTCAACCCAGACACTTTCTATGTCCCTGTTTACTTTAATGTCTGCTTTATTGTAACAGTTTAATGAATCCATTACATAAATAACTACCCTGCACCCCTTTCTTCCCAGAAGGTTTGACACAAAAATTTTATAGCCCGTCTGCTAAAAATTCTCGAGTGTCTGTATTCATCCAAGTTTCACTAATAATGGCAATGTTCATCCATATTATTACGTAAACTCCGGCTGTTTGTGTAGTGCACTTTCAGGTTATTACGAGTAGTTATGCCTCTACCTTGGGATTTACTGTTTTTTATTTCATTACTAACTGGGAAACTCTTTACTGATCAACCAATCGATCCTCTGAAGAACTACAATGAACAGTCATTAGCATCATTTTCACTATCACCATCATCTATTTCCCCTGGGTTGTGTCGCACAAATTATAAGAAGAGCAAACCACAAAATGAACATTCTTAGTCTAGGGAAGCCTTTATTCTTTTCCCTCTCTGGGATACAGAGGGAATCCGTTCAAGCGAGCTCAGATAGTCAAGACGAAGTTAAGATAAAATCAAGACATTATAATCCAAGACAAACAAGTTCTATGGGGTACTTTAACATTAATTTGACTTCTAAGTAACTTGCTTGTTCCTTTAAATAAAGTAGATGTGCAATTTCTTCCTGTGCATTCAGACAAAACATGGAAACTGCATAACCAGTCCTGAGATATGTATGCCGATTTCGTTGAAATCCATGTGCTCACTTTCCCCTATTTCTGATCGTTTTACTTTCGGGAAGGGGGCTGACCCTCCCAAGAAACAATAGGGAGACACTTTCCCCAATTATCGCTTTACAGATGAAGGTTCATTATACAACAGGTTCTAAGATATCACAACCATATCTGCCCCCCTTTCAGAGAATTTTTGATTAGGTAAGGGGCACTGACCTCCAAAAATCATGGTTGGAAAATCATATAGAGTGGAAGACCTTTGGAGTAACCAGACTAAATCACCTGGGAAGTTTAATTCAAATCTTTCACCTATTTCTGATCGTTTTTATTTTTGGAAGAGAGCTGACTCCTCGAGAATCATTGCCGGGTCACACTCCCCAAATATCTCCTTTAGGATGAAGGTCCATTGTGCGATACGTATTAAGATATTAAAACCATATCTGCCCTCCTCTCACTGTTCTAAGAATTATTTGGTGAGGGGAGCCTGATCCCACAAGAAATCATGGCTGGAAAATTGCATTTAGTGGATGACCTTCTCAGTAAACCATATCTGCCCTCCTCTCACTGTTCTAAGAATTATTTGGTGAGGGGAGCCTGACCCCACAAGAAATCATGGCTGGAAAATTGCATTTAGTGGATGACCTTCTCAGTAACCCGATGAACTCGCCTGGGAAGTTTCACTCAAATCCATCAAAAAGCGTAGGAGTTAAAGCGAGCACACACACACACACACACACACACACACACACACACACACACACACACACACACACACACACACACACACACACACACATGCTCGTGCTCGCACAACGGTATAAAGCACGTTGCTGTAAATGATACCGTCCTACTTCGCAGGATTGATAAACCTGTTTTATCATCTTCTCCAAGTGAGGTAATGGATATAACGGTATGTACTGTTTCTTTTGATATATATGACTTCCAAACAACAGAGCCTTATATACATTTTTGTCGCTCTAGCGAGTCTTAAGTTGAAATCTAGTTAACATCAAGATGAATTTCACCTTATGAAATAACACCATGTTACTATGATTCTTGCTGTTTCCAGATGACTTTATTCCGCTTCGGAAGAACTTACAAAACTTGAAGGCTTATATACATCGTTTACTACTAGACAGTTCTCCCAAGCTAAGTAACTTTCTCACATTAAAAAATTGTACAATAAAACGACGTCCTTACAGCGCTGATGACTACTGTATGCTTCAAGACATGGCGAGAGTAGGGGTGGTGATGGTACTAATGATGATGCTGGTTCTTGGTGCTTGCCGGATAACTACCCTACGTTCCTGGAAGAATGGTGAGTGACCGAGTTATATCTACAATGACTTCAACCCTACTTCTAATTATTATTATCACTGCCACCCTATTTCCCATTAATAAATGGGGTGAGTTATACCCATCATCAGCATCTTAAATCTAAGTCCCACAATCATCAACAATTGATCCTGCTTCTCATCAGATTATGAGGAGGAATAAGGACTGTACGCATTATCATCATCATCATCATCATCATCATCATCATCATCATCATCATCATCATCATCATTGTCATTATCCTTCCAGCCTAATTTTCCACTGGAAAAGATTGTACCTGTTCTTTCACATTGTGTTGTTATTATTTAATTTCGAATGGTTATTATAAAACTTTCATTTGAATAATTCAAGGAGTTGCAAAATCAAGACATAGCTTGTTCAATATCGTTCTCAGTTACTTTAGTACGATAAACTGTTAACCCTTGGCTGCCAATGTGAGATTGGCTGGTAGAAAGAAAGACAGTAGAGCTGCACATCGAACGAGACCAATATGTATCCATCTGGTGACAGTATACCTTGTTCAGATGGCTTTGGTGAGCAGATAGCTTTCCATGTTTATAATCATATCATTATGAGGAATGAAAAGAAATAAGATAACCACAAGTTCTGAGAGTTGCTGTTGTAAGCAGGTGTGCATGACAGGGATAGTGGGAGTGGCGGTGCTGGAGACGGTGCTGACCTCAACATCACAGCCATACTGCTCCGTCTTCCTCGTCACAGATGGAACCGCCATCACCTCCAGCCTCTACCAGGTCAGTTTCACAGCCACACTCAGCACCACCACCACCACCTCCAGCTTCGACCAGGTGACTCTCAGTGTCATATTCAACACAACCATCTCCCTCCTTTACAAGGTGAGTCTTATTGTTACAGTCAACACCACCATCACCTTCAGCCTTTACTAAGTGAGGTTCGTTGTCAAATTACACCATTGCCTCCAGTCTCTAACAGGTGAGTCTCACTGTCACACTCAACACCACCACCACCTCCAGCCTCTACCAGTTGAGTCTCACTGTCACAC
>NC_137013.1:7868810-7903810 GCF_032717465.1 Coenobita brevimanus
CGACTGAGTCAATCCAGACGCTGCCATGCTCACAAGGGGTGCCAAAATCCCTGATCATGCACTTCTCCTCACAACATTCATCCAGCCAGCTCGATCTCTTGTCAGTTCACTAGCCTCACCGACTTCCAAACCTCTCTTCGTTACACACTCATCCACCATATCTCTCCACCTTCTCCTTGGCCTACCTCGCCTCCTTCCTCCTTCAAATTCACTCAGGTATACCTTTTTCACCACTCTATTGTTATCCATTCTTTCCACATGACATATCATCTCAGGACACTCTTCAATTCTGGTGTCCACCGACTTCCTCACTCCACACCTTTCACGAATCACATTATTTCGTATCCTATCCACCCTCTGTACTCCACATACATTCCTCAGCAGTCCCATCTCCACTGCTATCACTCTTGACTTTTCATTTTCATGCCACACCATAGTCTCACACCCATATGTTAAAGTTGGCACTAACTCTCCCTCATGTAAGTCTCGTGCAGCTGCAACACTCAAGCCTCTGTTTCTTATCAAGGCCTTCATTGCACCAGCTACTTTTCTTCCTTGTGTCACTCTACTTTCAACTTCCTTTGCACAATTTCCTCTCGTTTCTATCACTGTACCCAAGTATATGATCTCTCTCACCAATTCCAGTCTCTCTCCATTCACTGTGACATCACACAGGGAGTCAACTTCTCTCTCAGTAACCATCACTTTACTCTTCTCTACATTTACTCTCACGACACGACGCTCACAGTCATCAGCAAAACTCTGCACTAGCCTATCAAGTTCTTGTCTGGTACTTGCAAGCAGTACTGCATCATCCGCATACAACAAATTTGAGATATTCCATCTATCACCATTCATTACCAACGCCATCCTTATCTCCATTACTCGTGTTTTTTCATCTCTCATCACCCCATCCTTAGATATGTTGAAAAACCATGGGGACATCACACAACTTTGTCGCACGCCCACACCGATCGTGAACCATTCACATAGATGCCCATTAACCCTTACACATGCTTCGCTACCATCATAAAAAATCTTGACACACCGTACATGCGCAAAACTTTTCACAATCCCTCTCTGTCTACTTTATCGTATGCTTTTTCCAGATCCATGAATGCCATAAACACCTTATGGTCCTTCTCACAAGCTTTCTCTGCTATCTGTCTCACTGCAAATACTTGATCCACACATCCTCTGCCACTCCTAAAGCCACCCTGTTCATCACTCACTAGGACTTCTGATATCTCGTATACTTTCTCTATAATAATTCTTTCATATACCTTCCCTACCACACTCAGTAAGCTTATGCCACGATAATTCTTGCACTCACTTCACTCACCTTTATTTTTGTACAGAGGTACAATCACAGCCTTTTTCTACTCTCCAGGCACAGTTTAACTTATCCATGCCTTCTTACATATCTCCAACAAGCACTTCATTCCACTTTTCCATTGCACTTAAGCATCTCTGCATACACCTCATCAACTCCAGCTGCTTTCCAATTTTTCAGCCGTTTCACAGCGCTCTTCACCTGCGTGAGGGTCACGTCTCCTGGCACAGCATTCCTTCTCAGCACACCCCCAAAACCAGTCAATTTACATCCGCTCTGCTCTCTCTATTCCCATCCATCAGGCTTTCAAAATATTCTTTCCATCTGGTCCTTACTTCATCTCCATGGGATAGCAACCTACCACTTGCATCCTTCACACCATCACATTTCTTTCCACTTTCACATTTACATTTCCGCACCTCTTTCCAGAATAACTTTCTATTTTCAGAGTAGTTCGCATTCATTTTTCTTCCCAGATCATCATTTACCTCCTTCTTTTTCCTCTTCACCAGTCTAGCAATCCCTATCTGCATTCCACAGGCTGTCCAGATCCAATTCATTCTAGTTCACTGATTCTAACTCGTCCTCTACTTTGGTCCTGTAATCATCTGCCATTTCTTTGATCCTCAGTTTCTCAACTTTCAGTCTTTCTCTCTGCCTGCTCCTCTCTCTCTTGATCCACCTCACTCCTCTTAGCTTGATCTTGCATACCACGATCATATGATCTGACAGACCTCCACATCGTCCTCCCAATGCCCTCGTATCAGCAACCATTCCCATTATCGACCTCTCTACAAGCACGTAATCAATCAGGCCTCTTTCAACAAGATCCCCATTTCCTCTATACCATGTATATTTATGTGCATCTTCGTGTTTGAAATACGAGTTACAAATGCACAACCTCCTATCCTGACACATATCCTTTAGTCGATTCCCACTATCATTTTCTTCTGGTACTCCATAATAACCCACTATGTCATCCTCAGGACCAGTGCCTTCTCTTCCGTTCATATCCCCCATCACGATCACTTTATAGCTCCTGGGCATTTCTCCCACTACTTCACCCAGCTCATCCTAAAACCTGTCTTTCTCTCACTTCTGTCCCCACACGGTGCATACGCTACAATCACTGCCACTTTCACCTTCTCAAACTTGAACTTGACATACATACACCTCAAGCTGACACATTTGTAGTCTTTCATTGCACTCTGCCACACCTCATTCATCAATAAAGCGACTGCTTCCTTACATCTTCCTCTCCCATTCATTCCCGATCTTACATATTTCACATCCTCCCACTCCTCCACTTCGCACCCTTTCATCTTCGTTTCACACAGTGCCATCACAGCATATCTCGCACTCTTGAACACATTCACCACCTCCACCCTCTTGCTCTCCTCATTCACACCTCTCACATTCCACATGGCCATGCGGGTCTGCCCATTTGGCTGGGGCCCTGGGCAGGTATTGGGCCCTCCAAGGCTCTCTGAAATGACTGCCATGATTAAGTGCTTTTGGATAGGGTAATCTAGGGGACATTTAACCTTGCCAGAAACCCCGGTTATATGGTTACCACCCAGCATAGTAAATGGTTTCCTGGGTACAGAAAACCATTTGGCTTGTCACTCAGTGTAGAGGTCAAATGGCATCACTCTGCATTGAGTGAGTGGATGATGGGCGGCCCCACCTACCACAGATAATAATAATAATAATAATAATAATAATAATAATAATAAAATAATAATAATAATAATAATAATAATAATAATAATAATAATAATAAAATAATAATAATAATAATAATAATAATAATAATAAAATAATAATAATAATAATATTAATACCAGCGAGAACAATAATCTCCACTTACTTAGTAGGTGGAGACTTATAATAAGAATATTGACAAGAACAATGTAACTCACTTGTGTGGTGAGTTATAACAATACAGTAATCCCACAATTATCCGATGTAAGAACCAAAAGCATGGCCTGGTAATGTTTCTGTCTGGATAATGGACTTCTCCTCTGGCCCGCCTTTGTACATAACCCATCTTTGAAATATAGTGTAAAAGGCCACTATACATACAACACTTGTTCCTGTTGTTTAACACTACTCTGTCTGGTCAAGCAGACCTATATACCACGGCCAAACGATTAACATGGTCAAGCAGACCCATCAACCACAGACAAGCAATCAGCACTGGGTAAACCACCCAGCCAGACATAACGGAGTCACAGTGTTATTCCCGCCTGGCCAAGTGGAAATGTTCACACAACATAATTTCCACCTGGACGCAAGCATTATCTCCGGATATTATGTAAAAAAAAAAAAAATGTACGAATAATGGTTTGAAACAGCCTGGGAAATGGCCGTCCGGATAATCTAGAGATAACTGTATTGACAAGAACACTATAGCTCACCGCTGGTGTTGTGAGTTATAATAATAATGATAACACTAATGATAATAAAAATAATAATAATAATAATAATAATAATAATAATAATAATAAGTAGGAAACGGAAATTGCCATTAGCAATTTCAGTAACACACGACATTACAAGGTGATCCGTCTTGTTGATGTGGCATCAGTGCACTAAAGCTAAGCAAATTTTGAACTTTGCCCTAGGCTGTAACTTTGAGTTTTGGGTAAAGGTCATTCATACTAGGTAATCATGCAAAGCACATGAAGTTCTATAAATGTCACAAGTCTGGAGGGTGAAAGACTGACGAAGAGAGTGTATGTGAGTGAGGTGGAGGGTGGAAGAGGGAGGGGGAGACCGAGGATGAGATGGAGGGATGGGGTGGAGAGGTATATGAGAGAGGGGGGTGTGAGTTGGGAGCAGGGCAGTGAAATGGCGGGGGACAGGGCGACTTGGAGGCGATTTGTTTGTGGCCACCCCAAACGGGATTGAGGCGTCTGGCAATAGATAGATAGATAGATAGATTTATGTTTTTTTTTCTTTTTTTTTTTGCACCCAAGGAACCCAAAGTGCTTTCTATTGACCCCTGGGTGATCTCAGAAACACCTGGCCCAAATGGACCCATACTCATTTCAGACCTGCTCCCCAACCTTGGGTATGTACCACAAAAATTTTAAGTCTGTAACTCTAGCAGTTTCTGAGAGTCCATGAATAGACTGTTTTTATCTGTTTTTGGATGTAAACGGAAAACCAATACTGGGAACTGGATGATACTCGTATGGAGCTGCCACCTGGGGGACTAAAATGGCCAAGTATGATGGCCATATCTTTGAAACTGAGTGAATGCGAACAATTTACTTCGTCTATCTATCTATATCTATCTATATACCTAGGCTGCTTCCCCCAAGGAAAGGGAGGTAGCCGAGACAGGACGACACACTCCCCATTTACTCATCCATTCAAACACATTCATTCGCATCTTAGCCCCAAAGGGGAGAACGGACAGATCCTCACCACACCACACCGCACAAGGGTCAACTGCGCAATGCAATCAGTGACATCCACAGCAGGGCCCGACAGCAGAACTGGTTTACCCCTGCCACATCATAACAGACCCATCCCCTTACCCGCACCTGACCTGACTAGCTGATCAGACCAAATGAGGGAGAATATCCCCTCAGGGCTGCGTCATCACTTATTCATTCACAATTTCTCTCCAATTATTTCTGTCACACACAGCCACTCTTCCTTGCTCAACAGACATCCCTCTCGCATCCAGCGCTCTCTTCACACTGTCCATCCATCCCATTCGTGGTCTTCCTCCCAGCCTTACACCTCTCACATCAGATCTAGTTATCTTTTTCACCAATCGCTCATTATCCATTCTCTCCATATGCCCAAACCATCGTAACACCCTCTGCTCAACTCTACCAGCCATCTCCCGAACAACTCCAGTTCTCCTTCGAACTTCATCATTTCACACCCGATCCATGCGCGTCACTCCACACATACTCCTCAGACACCTCATCTCCATTACATTCAAACTTTTCCTCTCTGCTACACCCATATTCCATGTTTCAGCCCCATATAACGCAGTCAGTACCACAACACCCTCATACAGCCTTCTCTTTACATCCATTCTAAGCAAACGACATTTAAACACTTTTTTCATTCCTCCCAGCACCTTTCCTACTTCATTTATTCTAAACTTCACTTCTGCATCTATTCTTCCATCCACAGCAACATGTGACCCTAGATATTTAAAACAATCTACCTCCTCAAGCAACTCACCATTCAAAACTATATTCATCCCCCTACCATCTATCAACCTCGTACACTTCATCACTTTACTCTTATTCTCATATCCTTTCAATTTCCTCCTTTAACACACCCTTCCAAACTCCTCTACCAACTGTCTCAATCTCTCCTCTGAATCAGTCACCAGTGCAGTATCATCTGCAAACAGCAGCTGCTTCAGATTCCACTCTCCACCATCAACATTCACCAGACTCAGACCTCCACCTAAAACTCTTGCATTCACCTCCCTTACAACACCATCCATGTAAATATTAAACAATCAAGGCGACATCACACATCCCTGTCGCAGCCCCACTTTCACGGGAAACCAATCACTCACAGCATTTCCCACTCTTACACACGCTCTACTTTATTAACATAAAAACTTTTCACTCCTTTTAGGAACCTACCATCAAGTCCATACAATCTTAAAACTAGTCCACAAAGCCTCCCTATCAATTCTATCATACGCTTTCTCTAAATCCATAAATGCCCAAAACACATCCTTGCCTTTCGCTAAATACTTTTCACACACTTGTCTCACAGCAAACACCTGATCAACGCATCCCCTCCCTCTCCTAAAGCCACACTGGTCATCACCAATCACTCCCTCTGTACCGTCTCTAACTCTCATAATTAACATTCTACCATTCACCTTACCTACAACACTCAACAGACTTATACCCCTAAAGCTAGTACATTCATACTTATCACCCTTGCCTTTATACAACAGGACCACACAAGCACTTGCCCAGTCAACTGGCACCATACCTTTATCAAAGCACACATTCAACAATCTTACTAACCAGTCAACAATAGTCACTCCACCAACCTTCAGGCATTCCACAGCACACCCATCCATACCTGCAGCTTTCCCTGTTTTCATCTCCTTTACTGCCTTCTCCACTTCCTCCTTCGTGATCAAAGAATCATTCAACTCTCCCAACACATTTATTCCTTGCACCCTTCCATCCGCCCCAATCTCAGCCACCCTTTCCTCCTCTACATTTGACAATCTTTCAAAATACTCTGCCCATCTCTTCCTTACTGCATCCATCTCAATTAACATCCTTCCATCCTCTGCTTTTACTCGTTCTTCCTTCCCAGACTCTCCCTTTCGCACCCTTTTCACCTCCTTCCAAAACATTTTCTTATTCTGTTGAAAATTCTCTGTCAGCCGCCTACCCCACCTCTCATCTGCTGCCACTTTAGCATCATGCACAGCCCTTCTCGCTCTATTCCTCTTATCCTTATACCTTTCATATGACATCTCATCCTTCCTCTGCAGCCACACTTCATATGCACGTCTCTTCTCAGCCACAGCCATACTTACTTCCTCGCACCACCATTCACTTCCTTTTCTTACACCACCACCCACACGTCTCACACCACACACCTCTTCTGCATACCCCACCACAGCACTCTTAAACAACTGCCATTCCTCCTCGACGCTGCCATTTTCCCGATCTTTCACTGGGTTCCACTCATCTTTCAATTTCTCCTGATACTCTATCTTTTTCTCTCTTTTATCCAACTCACTGACTTTCAAAACCTCCCTGCCACACCTAACCCTCCTAGCTCTCACCCATCTCTTACCTACTCTTAACTTTCCCTCCCCTAGGTAGTGGTCAGACATGCCTCCACCCTCCTCTCTCAGACCTCTCACATCCAACAATCTCCCTTCGTAAGGGAGAATAATAATAACTAGGAAACGTAAATTGCCGTCAGCAATTTCATTAACTCAGCACGTGACAAGTTATTGCTGGATCTGGTGATTTCAATGCCCTTAATATATTGAGCACTTCGAAGTGAAAAGTTGGAGTGGTAGGGCTCCCTAGGGGGCGATTTCAGAAACTACTGATCCAAATGAGCTCATAGTCATTTCAGACCTGCTGTCTGACCTTGGCTATGTCCCACAAAAGTTCAAGTCTGTACCTTCAGCAGTTTTTGAGAATCATCGAATTGACTATTTTTATAGGTTTTTGGCTGTAACTGGAAAACCAGTACTGGGAACTGGATGATACTGGGTGATATGAGGCTTCCAGCTGGGGGACTCAGATTCAGCCAAGTGTGTTGGACGTAGCCTTGAAATCGAGTGAAGACGAGCCATTTACTTCTTTGTAGAAAAGAATAATATGAATAATAATACTGACAAGAAAAATATAACTCACCATTGGTGTGGTGTGTTATAATTATAATACTGACGAGAACAATATAACACCTCTGGTGTGGTGAGTTACAATAATAATAATAATAATAATAATAATAAATAATAATAATAATAATAATAATAATAATAATAATAATAAATAATGATAATAATAATAATGATAATGATAATAATAATAAAAACAAAGTATTCGCAGCCAAGTAGACAGTGCACAGAAGCAATTAATTAGTCGACTATGTAGGCGTAGCATTTGAATTTAAATTGGAGAATATCGTTCTCACCTGGTACAGTTTCATAGTACGGTCTCACTTGGAGCACTGTTTTCAGATTTAGTCACCATATTACAAGAAACTTTTTTTTTTTGTTTTTTTTTTTTTTACTGAATAGGAACAGAAGAAAGAAAAAAATAAATTTAAAAAAATCCATACACAAGATACAGGGAAATGAGAGAGGGTTTATATATAAATATATATAATCTATATCTATCTATCTATCTATCTATCTATATATATATATATATATATATATATATATATATATATATATATATATATATATATATATAATGAAAGGACGAAAGAACCAAAGGCCAGGAGCCTGGAATCCGTTCCTTCCAAGAAAAATGCAAAAACTATACAAAACAGAGCCAAATTCAAGATCCATTCATCTCGAGATGCCTGGACACACTGCATTTGAAAGAATGGAGATAATAGGAAGTGGGAAATACAGAACAGAGGGAGACAGTTGCAGAGTTGACCTATTGCATAAAAGAGGGACCAGAAGTAACGGTCAACTCTTGCATGGGAGAGCTGGACAGAAATGGGATGAGAGTTTGTTGCTAGACGGGTGCTACGCGCCCGTTTTAGAGGTGGAGGGATGCAAGCAGGCAGTTCAGAGGAGCAGTGACCACTGAAGTAACGATAAAAAAAAGGATAAAGATGCAACAGTGCGGCAAAGAGACAGAGGTTGAAGGGAGCCAGTAAGAGGAGGAGAGTTAATGAGACGAAAGGGCTTTGACTCCACCCTATTGAGAAGCGCTGTATGTGGGGAGCCTCCCCATACTTGAGGGTTGCACTCTACACAGGGGCAAAAAAAAATAAAAGTGTATAAAGTCAACAACTGTCCAGGGGTAAAGAAGGTACAGAGTCGGCTTAGCACACCTAATCTCTTGGAAGCAGATCCTACAAGAGATGTAATATGATCCCTCCAAGTTAAATCCCGAGAGAATGAAACCCCAAGTATGTTTAAGGATGATCCAGGATTGAGCTGGATATTATTAGACATTAGTGGGTACTCCTGTGGAAGACATTGTCGGGTTGATGGGTGTAACAACTGAGTCTTTGATACAATAAAAACCACAAGATTACTTTTACCCTAGTAAAGATACGAGCCAAGTCAGACATGAGGTGTGTCATAGCCTCACCCCTTGTTTGTTGAAGTAACTGCTGAGATGGACGTTGCGGGAACTGAATGAAAAGATGAATGGTGGAATCATCAGCGTATGAGTGGATAGGATTAGATGTACAGCTTAGGTCATTGAAAAATAAAAGGAAGAGAGTTGGTGATAGGACAAAGCTTTGAGGAACAGCACTATTGATAGATCTAGAAGAATGGTGGTTGTCTACAACAGCAGCTATAGATCAACCAGAAAGGAAGCTAGAGATGAAGACACAGACAGAAGGATAGAAACTGTAAGAGAGCAGTTTGGAAATTAAAGATTTATGCCAGATTCGATCGAAAGCCTATGAGATTTTGAGTGCAGTGGCATAGCTTTCGCCAAAATCCCGAAAGCAAGACGACTAGGAGTCTGAAAGGTAGGTGAGAAGATCGCCAGTGGAGCATCTCTGACGGAGCTCATACTGACTATGAGAAAGATGGTTGTGATAGGAAAAGTGCTTTAAAATTTTTTTGTTAAGAATAGACTCGAAATCTTTGGAGGCACAGGATGTTAAAGCAACTGGGCGAAAGTTAGAGGTTTGGGAATGGTCACCCTTCTTTGGGACTGGCTGAATGAGAGCAAACTTCCAGCAAGGAAAAAAAGTACAAGTTGATAGACAAAGGCGAAAGAGTTTAATTAGGCAGGGTGTAAGCACAGAAGCTCAGTTCTTGAGAACAACAGGAAGGACCCCATCAGACCCATTTGCCTTGTTAGTACTGAAGCCAGTGATGACAGAAAATACATCAGTTGAAGAAATTTTAATGTCAGTGATGAGGAAGTCAGAGGGAGGAAATGATGGAAGAACAGCACCGAAATCGTCTAAGATGGAACTGGAGGAGAGAGTCTGAGCAAAGAGATCTGCTTTACCAGTAGAAGAATAGCTACAAACCCATCAGAGTAGAAAAGAGGAGGGACGGATGATGAGGTAAAGTTGTTGGAATGGTTTTTGGCAAAGTGCCCGAAGGAACGGGAAGAATTTGGACTGGAGAGTTGAGAGCATTTAGTACTGATGAAATTATTTTTAGCAGAGCGAAGAACAGACTTAGCAAGATTCCGGACAGAAACATAAGAAAGATGTGTTTCAGGGGTGGTTGGCTCCGGGACCTTTTATAGGCCTTCTCTTTGTTGTGGACAGCATTCGAACGAGCATGATTAAACCAAGGCTTTGCGTTAGTCAAAGGATATGAGAAAGGAATGTATGCTTCCATGCCCAAGAGAATAACTTCCGTAATGTGCATGGCACACTCAGATGGCTCCCGGCCATGAAAGCAATAATCTTTTCAAAGAAAATCAAAGAAGTACTGCCTGAGGGCCTCCCAATCAGTAACTCCAAAGTGGCACAACTGACGTTTCTTTGGAGGGTCCACAGGCTGTATTGGAGTGACACAACAGGTTAAGATAATAAGGCTGTGATCGATGGAGCCCAACAAAGAAGAAAGATTAACAGTGTAGGCAGAAGGATTAATTGTAAGGAAGAGGTCAAGTATGTTGGAACTCTCTCCAAGGCAGTCAGGGATACAGGTAGGGTGCTGTACAAGCTGCATAGGTCATTAAGGATAGAAAAGATGTAGGCTTGTTCACCAGGTGGATCAGTGAGAGGTGAGGAGAGACAAAGGTGGTGGTGAACATTGAAATCTAGACTGGAGATTTCAGAGCAAGGAGAAACATATAGGATGTGTTCCATCATAGATGTAAGATAGCTTAAGAATTTTTCATAGTCAGTTTACGGAATAAGTAAACAGCTCAGATATATTTACTCATAAAGTGACAGGAAAGCTGCAGCCAGAGAGTAGAGAATTCAGAAGATCAAGTTCAGGAACACGAGAGCAAAATAAGTCGTTGCATACATATACACAACAGCCACCTTTGGCTTTGAAATGAACATAGAGAAAGTATGAGGATACAAAGAAGGGTTTACAATCAGTTGTCTCAGACAGCTGAGTCTCAGTTAAGAGAAGGTGAGGTTTCGAAGAGAAGAGTTTGTGTTCAACAGAGGGAAAGTTAGAGGAAAGGACGCGAATGTTGGAGAAATGAAGTGAGTCAGACAGTGGTTCCAGCCAGCTCGTTGTGTCATCACCAGGAGAGGGGCGGATGGTGGGGGCATTTATGCTCCCTCTCCCCCCGAGGACTCGGAGGCTTGGTTATTAGACGCCATTTTTTTTTTGGGGGGGGGAGGAAGTGAAGTGTGTAATGTGCATGTAGTTTGGTGTCGATAGGTAGAGAAACCTGTAGTGGAGAGCATGCTGGCCTACTCTCTGTGTTAGTGAAACACTGAAAAAGTTCAGCAAAGGGGGATGGTCAGGAACTAGTCCCGAAGCCTGATGAAACAGGAGCTCTAGCTATCCCTCTCACCAGCTTTCCATCCACCTAGGGAGTACTGCCCTGCTCGACTGCTGCTACAGCGAAGAGTGACAAAAATAATACCTAGATTAAGGAACAAACTGTTTGAGGAGCACTTATAAGAGCTAAAGCTGTGTAACTTATCAAAGTGCAGATTACAAGCAGCTCTGATTCAAGTGTACACTTTTTTTTTTTTTGGGGGGGGGGGATGACAATAAGGTACGAGTAGCTAACAAGTACTTCACAAGAGACCAGTGAAACTGAAATTACACTTGAGGTATACAATATCTGTGGCAAACGATTCCAGTCTAATGAAGTAAAACTCCATTTCTTCAAGAGTTGTCAGCAGATGTAAGAAATTGCTCGAACGTGTGACAGGGTGCAATGCAGTAAAAAATGGAGAAATGAATTCCCCTGGCTAGAACTTGATTGATCATGTAGCCCCGCCACGTGACGCGAGAGCACTACCTTTCCCAGTCGGGCAGCTACACAGACAGGGCGCGAGCTCTCGATCCTTCGGTCTTGACTCAGGAGCTCTACCATTGAGTAACTCTGCTCCCACTGCAAAGCAGTGATAACGCTTAAAAAGTGAAAATGCTAAAGAGTCAGCTGGATAAGTATCTGGTATCGAATCTCCAGAGACACGCGTTTATGAGTGAGTGAATGATGAACATAAAATGACTGACTGAATTTCTCTCTTTAAGATCATGGAATATACAACAGTATTGTTTCGGACGATATTTTCCCTGAAGGATTAAGTTAGTATACGATAAAGTTCTCTTTATTTTATTTTTCATTTTCAGGCTTTCCTTTGAAGTTTCCATGGCAGTTTTGCTATGTTGGTTGGTGGTACTTACTTTTTCCTACTGGTTTCAGATGGTGGGTTTGGTGGCCGGGGGGAGTCTTCTTACTTTGTTGTCCTTGTCATCAGCTCTTAGAATTAGATATTATATTCATTGTCTTCTTTATAACATGCAGCCCCAAGAGGACTATTAGTTGTGTTGCTGTCCTTTTAGCTCTTTTGTACTCCTTTGTACACACACACACACACACACACACACACACACACACACACACACACACACACATATATATATATATATATATATATATATATATATATATATATATATATAGTGGGAACATCCATAGTTAGGGAGTTTTTTTTGGTGACGGTAGTTGTGTCAGCAGGTGAGGCGGGAGGCACGGTGTCTGTCTGTTGTGATGGCGAGTGACGATCCAGCCTTCCTGACAGCCGTGGTGGAGTTGGCTCACACAAACAGCCTTCTGTTGTGGAGGACGAGGCTGCTTGTTCTCACCAGACACCCACCCGCGCACCTCCACCACCTCTACTCCACCCTCTCCACCACCAACTCCATCATGATTACCATCAACACCAACTCCACCACACCCAGGTAATGTATCACCTCGACTCCCCACTTTCCATCACCAGTTACAATATACTCACCATCAGCACTGGTCTGCCACACGAAGGTATTGCACTACCTCTTCTCCACTCTCTCCACAACCCTTTCCACCACGCTCACCATCAACATCTACACCACCACACCCAAGTACTTGCAAGTTCGTTTGGTCACACTGTCAATATTACTTTCTGTCAAAACGAGAGAACTGTATTCAGCTCAAGGAAGACCTTTGACATTAAACACATCAGCAGTCACCCTAACACCCTTTAGGCGGACAATCATATTGTGGATTTTCACGCATGGTAAACTTTATTTTGCCAATACACCTATCGTCAAATGCCTTTACTCCGTGTGTGTTGTGTTTGCAGGTGCAATATATACTTCCATCACCCGTACTGCCCTACTCAATGTTCGCCGATCCTCCTGGCCTCGTGGGACTCCAAAAGAGGCCTCGTACTCACCTCACACTATCCGCTTTTCCCACCGAAGTTTCAGAGGTATTTCTCAGAATATCATTACTCACCAGTCAAAGAATGGTAATTTCATTCCTTCAGTGGAAATATTTGAATGAAATTTGTGAGATATTTGCATTGTATGTATATAAGCTGACAAAAGAAACTCCAACCACATCCTTCAGAATTTACCGTTTTAGACAGTGTTTAGAACTTGATATACATCTACATGCCTTATATTCAAATAGATCCATTTTTGTCACACCCACAGGAACGGAACTTACACACAGAGCCCCTGAACTCTCTTGAAGAATGAGATCCATGCCTTATGGAAGGAGTTTTAGGAAAACAAAAATTTCCACATTGGTAAACCTCCCTCTAGACAAGGTTTAAGACTGGGACCTCCAAGGACTGTCCGCCAAGGAGGCAGCAGCTCCCGGGTGTCCCACCCAAAAACATTAGGCATGTCCAGTTTTTACCCCACCCACTGTGGTTGCCAAATATAGTGCTTGTCCCTAACTGGTCATTCCCTTCTTCCCTCTTCCGTCACTCACTGAGTTACTGTATTTTTTCATGAAGAATGGGGTCCAGGCCTTATGAAGGTGTGTTTGTAAAACCAAGCTTTGTAGAACAGCAGACCTCTTCAAGGCCAGATTTCAAGATGAATAGGATCCCGGAAGATCATCTCCCCAGTGGGCAGCAGCCTGAGTGTCCCTCTCGAAGTTGTTAGATATGAGCTGTTATAAATAACCAGGGGCACGAATTTTTGCACATCGGTAGAACTTCACTCTTCCCAGGTGGAACTTCCGAGGGCCATGGGGGGGCAGTGCCTAGTGGTCTCAGCCAATCATTGTACATAACCAATATTTTAAGCCAAAGAACATGAAATTTTTTGTGGTAGGTGGGGGCGCTCACCATCCACTCACTCGATGTAATGCTGTTGTCGGGTGTCTGCCCTTTCCTCTCCTCCATCCTTCTTTCCTTCCATCCTCTTCTGTCTTTCCTTCATTCTTTCATTGTCCTTCTGCCTATGGGTAACTTTACACTCCCTCTTCTGTCTTTCTTTCCTTCATTTTTTCCTCGTCCTTCTGCCTGTGGGTGACTCTACACTGAGTGACAAGCCAAATGGTTTCCTGTACACCAGGAAACCATTAACTTTGCTGCGTGGTAACCATATAACCAAATTTTGGCGCCTGGTGCTTTAGTGGGTAATTACCGCGCTGCAATCGGATTGAGCCTGTGAAGATTTATATCCAAGGGGTGGTTGGGGTTGATTGCTCATGTAATGCCACTCAGGGATGAGTAAGGCTGGTAACTCTCATCTTAAATGTCGGGACCAACCGCCTAGCCCCGGGCTCCTACGCTCCTCATGTAGGGTTGGATGATGGATGGATGGATGGACATGAAATTTTGCGTTTTGATAGATGTTTACCCAGACCACGTTATAAGAAAGGTGGAATCACTGGCATCACTGAGGGTCAAACCTCGTGGTTATGAGGGAAAAGCCATTATGCACAGCCGTGATTCTTAATGAAGGAATACAAGATTTTGCATATGTTAAAGTTAAACATTTACCCTGGCCATATTTAGAATGGTTGGTTACCAGATAACCCTCCACGCCCAGGATGGGCAGCCCTAAAGGGGGACAAATGCATTTTATTTTTACCTAAGAACATTACATTTTGCAGTTTAACAGATCTTTCCTGTGGCTGTGTTTAGGCAGGGGGAGGCCTCTGGAGATCCTGGTCAAAGTTTTTATGCACGGTTATTGTTTTTAACTTTGAAACATGAAATTTTGCCTACTTGTAGACTTTCACCTCAGCCACAATTTAGGCAGGATGGGATCCTTGATGGCCGCTCTCCATGGGGGAATGAGAACTGTACCTAGGAATGACAATGCCATTGCCATAGTTTTTAACAGCCACACGAAACTTTGCACAGTGGTAGACCATCACCCACACAAGAGTTTATAGAGGGTTGGACCCACGTGGTTTGCTCTCCCTCTCCCCCCAAATAATTATTTCTTTCCCTTTACAATACTGCAGTGGTGGGTGCAGTTATTAAAGTTTCCTTTGTTTTGTTTACCTAGGATCATGAATTTTTGCACAGCAGTAAAGTTCATGCTCTCAAGGTCACATGAATGGTGGAGTGGAACCCCCGAGGGCTGCCCCCATAGGGAGGCAATCACCACTGGTCTAGGCCAGTCTCATGCATCTCCCAAGCTTTTAAGCATTGAACATACAGGTTTGCATGCTGTTAGATGTTTACCCCAGCCAAGTTTTGGGAAGGGAGGAACCACTGAGGACTGCACATTAAGGGAGAGGGAGTGAGCACCACGGGTCCCGGCAAAGCCATTATTCACAGCCAGACTTTTTTTTTTCCCAAGTAACGCAAAATTTGCATATTAGTAGCAGTTTTCCCTCCCCTATGGGAAGAGGGGCGTCTCTGAAAGTTTTTTTTTTTTTTTTTCTAACCTAAGAGCATGAAATTTTGCAGGCTGGTAGATCTTTACTGGGGCCACGTTTTAAGCAGAGTGAGGCCCTCAAAAGCCACGCCAACGGGGAGGGGGTTGGACCCTGGGGTCCTGGCCAAATCCTTTATACATGGTCATGTTTTTCATGTTAGAACACGAAATTTTGCATACTGGTAGACATTCACCCTGGACACATTTTTTGCAGGATGGAACACCCGATGTCCAGCCCTCAAGGGTAAATGCCTGCAGGGAAACAAACCCATAGTTTTTAGTAGGCACACGATTTTTGCACAGAAGTAGATCTTCACCCAGACCAGAGTTTATAAAGGGAGAAACCCTCTGGGTTCGCTCCTATGCCTCTTGCGTAAGTAACTATTTCTTTCCCCTTGCAATTTCCTAGGGGTGTGTGCTGCTGTCAACTGTGTTCCTTGTTTTGTTTATATTTTCCATAAAATTATCTATCCAGAATATTTAAATCCCATCTTTAAATAGGATGAAGGGCAAAATGACGATGGGAAAGACTTATTTCTGGAATCTACCAAATGTAGGTGGACAGTACGGGTCAGAGTGATGATGATGAAGATAAAAATAATGATGACGATAAAAACGTATACAGGTATTTGAATTTCACCTCACCCCATATTTTAGTGGGAATAAGGTTGATGATATGATGATAAACGCTTACACGATTCTCTTCTCTGACAGGTTTCACTACAGACCCACTCTGTCCATAGCAGTGCCCGGAAGAGCACCTGAAACTGTCCTAGTGGATGATCCAGACGTCCCTGGAGGGAAACGCCTAGTACTCACAGGCTACAGAGGTGACACTCTGGAGGTCCTCGCTCACAAGCTTCACTTCACGTATGCTATCTCCATACACCGAGTTTCCTGTGAAGTTGGATGTTAGGTATTTTCTTACGTTTACATCAAAAATCAAGCCGGGCAAAACTAGTAGGCGTACAGTATAATTCCCACTACTATTAACAACTTTTCTTGAATAAACATCTATCGCCACCCAACTTTAACTTCTCTAGAACATTCGTGTTTGTTTACACTGGTAGCTGCAACTCAGAAGGAGGCCATCATACCGGCTTTTTGTAAATGCCTTTAATCAGGCATTCAGGCGGATATTGATGTCGGAATCGAATGGATCACACTAAAAACCTTTGGAAACCAACACAATCAATCTTCTATTGGAGCTGGGTTTCATTTTCCATGTTATTTCCTTATACAGAGGCTGCCTGCAGGAAGCCATATCTGACAAGTTTCATTTCGGGCACGTGTTTCCCTATTCATGGTGTCATGTTAAGTTGGAGGCCATTGCTCCCAAGCTTCATTTCAAGTAAATTATTTGCAGGGTGTCTCGTGCAAAGTTTACCATAGACAGATCATCATCATCATCATCATTAACCACTGTCTCCGACATATTTTATTGACAACAGGAAATATATAGTTATAAAACAGCAGGAGCCTTTCTCAGGTAAATATTGAGCAATGCCGTAAATACTGAATGAAAATGTGTAGAAGTCATTAATTTATCCGTCACGACCACACTCATGTCATTATTAAGGCAGACACAACAGGCATAAATAACACACGGTAATATCGGAGTACAGTCAGCAGAAATAAAGACGTTAAAAAAATGCAATGTAGCCCACTACGTTGACTAGAGCATTAATCTTCGTGACGGTAGGTGACGACCATTATCCACCCACTTAATTTAGTTCTGTATACTTCTTCCTTCACATTTATTGCTCTCTTACTGCATTTGCAATCCTCTCTTCCTATTTGTCATATCCTACCTGACACTTTGTCTTACTTCTCTTTTCAGTTGAGATGACTCTACACTTAACGACAAGCCAGGTGGTTTTCTGTAACCCTGGAAATCATTTACAGAGCTAGGTGGTAACCATATACCAATTTAACAGGATGATGTGGAGCCGCTGTTAACTGGGTGGAGAGACGCAAATCCAGCAACCATCCAGAAACCAGACCTCCACATTTCTCCCTACTGTGCTATGGCGAGGCTCTGTCTACCGCAGAGGAACACTAGTTCACTGAACGGAACAGTGCTACAGGGGCGATTACGTGTCTGCGATTGATGGGTCTGCTAGACCAGACAGACAAGGGTTGCTCAAAAACAACAGCAATGAGTCTTTCTCTCCTTCTATCAGATACATCCTCAAGACCGTCTCCGATGGGATATTCGGTGCGCCAAAATCGGATGGGAAGTGGTCTGGCGTGATAGGGATGCTAATGAGAAAGGTAAAGCATCTCTCTCTCTCTCTCTCTCTCTCTCTCTCTCTCTCTCTCTGACTTAAATTTCATTGTCCTTTATAAAAAGTATTAGATAATTTTGTGCACTAGGAGATAGATAGTATGGCACTGAGTGATGTTGCAGTGTCGCACTGGGAGATATGTGTGCGTTTGTGAGAGATGTAACAGTATCTGGTGTGTGTATGTGTGTGTGTGGGGGGGGGGAGGAGCACTGGAAAGTTTGTCCGTGAAAAGTGTAGCACTATGTTGTGTGAGGAGTGCAGTGTGAGGTGTAACAGAGTGTGCTGTGGCACTGTAGTAGGCTTTGAGGTAATGTGCAGAACAGCAGTGTGTGATCTGCTTGTGAGCTAGACTGTGATGCAACAAGGTGAGGTGTTGTAATGTGGTAGACTACGATGTAAGATATGGCACTGTCTTTTACTGAATGATGAATTTCCCAACGTCCAGCATTAATTACAGGAGGTGGACATCTCACCACATTTCAGCGGAATCAATCCTATGAGGACAGAAGTTGTCGATTTTACCATTGTGGTCGCTTTTACTGCACTGAGGCTTCTGGCTCGCCTGGGAAGCCCCGAAGTGAATCCCTGGGGCTTCTTGCTGCCTTTGACATCACTAGTTTGGGTGGCCATCCTGACGTCTTTAACGTTTATCCTCTCTGTCATGACTCTGCTGCTCTACTGCTGTCCACTCAGGGGAGATGACAAAACAAAGTGGACGGCAGAGTGTATGACAGATGTGCCGGTGGTCGTGCGCATCCCACTGCAGCAAGGTAACATAGTGAAGGTCGTAGTGCGTTACGTTTTTTAGTGCACTACATTTTTAGTGAAAGTATATTGTACTGTAGGAATATTGTTATTCATCATCATCAGGACACCAACTCTATTTCCCGCTAATACACAATCTGAGAGATCTAGAAAAAGCAACAGAAAAAAAAGAAAAGTAAAACTGTTAAAGATATTCGTCATTCATTCATTATTCAAGACTTCCAGATTCTCGGCTTCATCTCATTCATTCATTCATTCATTGCCAGACGCCATGTATCCCACACGGGGTGGCCAAGGGCTTCATCTCACAGGCCTAAAATTCCACAGTAAACAATATGCACAGCAGGATGGACTGTCACAACGTTTGCTTGGTGGAGTACTTATCTTAGGGATATTCCTTACAAGTTCCTCTCCCACAGCTCCTTCCGGAGCCAAGAGATTACCAAAAGAGAACCCACAGGGGCCTCTCCCTTGCTGACAGATCTGGTAGCACTGACAGACAACTCTGGCAGCAAGTGGCTGGGGTTACGTACCTTGACAGTGGGCAGAAGGGCATTGCTGAATGGAAGGAAGCCTTATAAGTTGTGCTGCTCACCACTGCTTCGTCAGCCATAATTTGTCCCTGGTATGGGAAACTGCCAGTGCAGTGACAATTCTGAAAGCAAGTAATGTGGACACGATCTGCTTCAAGCCGAGATAGTCAATTTATAGCAACCAGTCTGCCATGCTGTCATACCAAGACATGTAGTAGTGTGGCTATCCTTGCCAAAAAAAAATCTCCCCATTCTTCATCGAGATCCTCAGTAATGATGATGATGATGATGATGATGACCTCAGGTAGTGGGGTGTTCGTAGAGAACCTTAATTTCAGAAGAGGACAACGAGCGTTGACGTAAGCAGCATCTTTATTCAAACGTTTCGACATTTAAAATGTCATCATCAGTGATGTAAAAATGGGAATCATAAAACAAGTCTAAAACACTAAAATCACAATAATGTACAAGTGCAAATACACACAGAGACATACGGTCTACATATGACGAAAATAAAATAGGGGTATGGGATTGGATTCTAAAACAGTAACATAACATAAAGAGGTACTGCAGACATAGTGTTAATAAGAGATGGATTATGGGACGTTATATATACTGATTCTAGCAATCTTAAGTTACTATTTGATGAAGAAGCTAATATTTTAAAATACTCCATTTTAAGTAAGATATCACAAGATTCACAATGGTCTCTTACTGCTGAGTGCGGAGGGGATCTCGTCGGCCTGTCGTGCTCGACTGACCCATAGGTTCGTCTGTCCTAACCTTGAAAGCACGGATTGTGCTGCCAATATACCCGGCCTGGCAACCTGGGCAAGTGAAACAATAAACAACAGACGAACGGAGGTCGGTCGGAACAGAGTCTTTAACGTGAAAGAATGAGCCAATTTTGAATGAATTACTGAGTATAATCTTAAAGTCAATTTGAGGATAAAATTTAACAAGGCTGTGAATCAACCGGTTTTTCATTTGAACCGAAATATCACCCAAGTAGGGTAAACTGAGATAAATTACCTCCTTACTAGCAGTAGAGATTTGTTGTCTAGGCATGTAGTGGTTGTTAAGAAAATTTCTTACAAGACGATAGAACAAGTTATCACTATAGCCATTATTTACGAAATATTTTCTTAGGAAGCAAATCTCATCATGGAATAGAGAATATGTAGATGAGAGAACAAATGCTCTATGTAACAAGGTCTTAACAGCATTGATTTTAAACATTTTGCAACAATAACTGAAAAAACTGCTACCCAGACCTGAGAAAGAAGGCTTACGGAACACAGAACATAGGAATTTACCATTATCTCTCCTAACTAGGATATCTAAAAATGGGAGACAACCGTTGGACTCTGTTTCAATCGTGAACTGCATGTTACCATGACGAGTGTTAATATAGTGCAAAAAATCCTGAACATGGCTTTTATCTCTAAATATGACAAATGTATCATCGACATACCTTCGGTACATCCATGGTTTAATGTTACTTGGACAATCTCTTACCCATAATTTTTCATAATAACATAAAAAGATGTTGGCAAAAGTAGGTCCAAGGGGTGATCCCATAGCAACACCATTTATCTGTTTGTAGAGTTCGTTATTGAAAATAAACAAAACATCCTTATCACAAAGGGCCAAAAGTTCTTTGAATACTTGTTTTGTCATTCCCCTGAAAAGTTTAATGTCTTTATAGAGCACTTTCAAAATTATGTTTATGGTTTCATCAATGGGTATATTAGTAAAAAGGGAGGTAACATCAAAACTGCACATAAAATAAGTGTCAGGTATATAAATCTTGGACAGGGAATCTGGAAAACTCGTGCGAGTTCTTCACTGTGAACTCATTGATGGTTAGGGTATTTAGGAGTGGGACAAGAAACTTTGACAATTTAAATGAAGCAGTATTATAAGCAGCCATGATAGGACGGAGGGGAACTGATGGTTTGTGTACCTTAGGTAGACCATATAACATAGCAGGAGTCGACCCCACAGGTTTCAGGGATTTTGAATCTTTATAAGAAATGACACCAAGGGAAACTAACTTATTGATGAATCTAGTCACTTTATCTTCTAATTTCATAGACACAGCGAAAACTTCAGAGTACCGTAGTTTAGTAAATTTGGGAAGTCATTTAATATTTCTCTCATTTTAAGGATATAATCAGACTTGTTCATAAGGACGACTCCCTTTCCTTTATCAGGACGACATACAACCAGATCTTTTTTGTTTCCAAGGTTCTTCAGTAATTTAAAATCTGACCTATTTATTATGGGGGAGAACACTGTTGTGGGCTTAAAACTGTAAACAGTTTCAGAGGCTATGTGGTGTATGCTTTTAAACACCGAATCAAATCGATAGCCATTAGCAATTTTAACATCTTTAAGTCTGTTTACAAGATTTTCAAATAAGAAATATCTATAAAAAGAAGGCTTAAACACTGGGAGGCAAAAATCTAAGCCAAAAGATAAAAGGAACTGTTCTCTTTTTGAGAGGGAAACTTCTGAGAAATTAAAAATGATTTTCTGGGGGTCACCCGATTTCAGTAAGCGTTGGGCACCAATCCTATGTAATTTCTTTTCATGTCTGTTCGAAATATTTTCCCGTAGAACATCAAGCTTGCGACGCACAAATCGAACCAACAAACGTAATCAAGCACAGAGACTGAGGATATTAGGTTTTCACGGAACTTTTTCATATGCACTTCATGTGTTCGAATTTCTTCCTTTATGTTTATCTCTAAATCGAGAAGTTTTCTCTGCCAAGACTTGTAGAGATCTGAATTATATGAAGTTTTCATGTATAGTTTAAAACTCAAAAATCTCATAGGTTTTGCAGCAGACAAAGATATCAAGGTCGAACTGTTTCTTAAGTAGTTTGGTTAAGCGCGGTGGCTGAATCGGTAGAGAGGCGGCCTGCAGTCCTAATGGACCCAGGATCGAATCCCGGCTGGGGCAGGGAACAGTTTAAGGATTTGAATCTCCTAAAAGCAGACTTTCCTGATCTACTAGATGACCCGCCGACATGTCGTAAAAACACCCCCGCTAATACCAATACACCAGTCCTGTGAGACAGCTCTAGCATGTATTCAATATGGAAGGTGGGTGTTAGCGCCGAAGTGGTGACATGTGGAGGTGTAGGAGGACTACTGGGCCTCGGAATGGGTCACTGCCCCCGAGAAATAGGCCATGCAGCCTTTGCCCAGGGTCGGACACGTAAAAAAAAAAAAAAAAAAATCTTCGGAACCCCTGCAGCACGGAGTGTCCGTATCTTTGTCGTATGACCTCAGGTAGTGGGGTGTTTGTAGTGAACCTTAATTTCAGAAGGAAGAGGACAACGAGCGTTGACGTAAGCAACATCTTTATTCAAACGTTTCGTCACTTAAAATGTCATCATCAGTGATCTAAAAATGGGAAACAAAAAACAAGTCAAAAACACTAAAATCACAATAATGTGCAAGTGCAAATACACGCAGAGACATATGGTCTACATATGACGAAAATAAAACAGGGGTATGGGAAAGGATTCTTGGTTGGGTTGGTGAATATTTTCCCCACAGCTCTGGTGGGGAACGGGCAAACAAGAGAGCCTGTCAGGGAAAAAGGCGGAAAAAAAAAGCCCTCCAAACGAGAGCATAGCTGGGCCAACAATGGCAGGCAGGGAAAGGCAGCAAAGGCAGGGAAGGGCCGTGATGAGGGCAGGCAAGCACAGCTGATGGTCTTGGAGAGCAGGGCAGGACGTGCAGAAGTGGGCAGAGGCTCGGCGCCAAGTGGAAGGTGCCGACAAAGAACTGCAGGTGAAAAACACCCCGCCGCTGCTCTCAACCCCCTTGCCCTTGGTGGTAAAGGGCCGTAAGGACTCGCCCAGCCCCACAGCAAATGGAGACCAAGGAGGGAGGCCCAGACACGGTTGCAGGGAGGGCAGGCACTGGTCCAGGTGGGCGGAGGGAGGAAACTGCTCTCAACCTCCGGATGGGAAGGTCCTAGGCCGTGGCCTTCCGGTTGGAAAGGACAGGCCAACCATCCTCGGTGATGCTAGGGGGGCTGGTCCTGCCACGGACTGGAGTGGAGGTGTCGACGGGGTGGGAGCTGGGCTGCGAGTGAAAGGATTCTAAAACAGTTACATAACATAAAGAGGTACTGCAGACATAGTGTTATTAAGAGATGGATTATGGGACTTTATATATATTGATTCTAGCAATCTTAACTAACTTTTTGATGAAGCTAATATTTTAAAATACTCCTTTTTAAGTAAGATATCACAAGATTCACAATGGTCTCTTACTGCTGAGTGAGGAGGGGACCTGGATTCACAAACGGTCGCACGCTCTTGGTGCCTTCCTTACCGGTCATGCCGCTCCCTTTCGGCGTTGCACCGGCATGCACGAACTGTCAGCCACCATTTTTTGTTGTAGCGTCTCCCTTTCGCTAAGGGTCCTCCAGACCACCCTTACAGGATCGCGAATCGGAAATAGAGGCATATTGTATCGATTACATGACCCCCGACCAAAACAACTGTGAGATGTGCGACATAGAGGGAATGTACACGTACCTATGTACGTACTTACATATGCTCCTATGTACATACGTCTGGGTCTACGTACGTACTTACAAACACATCCATTTATGTAATTACGTATGCATGTATTTATGTGTGAATGTACGTGCCTACCTATGCACCCATATACGTACCTACATACACGTCCCATGCACGTATTTACATGCGCACCTATGTACGTACTAATGCATTTATGTACTTACCTATGTACATACATATGTACGCCCGTATGTACGTGCTTACGGAAGTACGTACATTCGTACGTCCTTGCGTATGTATTCACGTACATAAGTACGTACGCATGTATTTAGGTATGAACGTGTGTACACGCCTACGTATGCACCCATGTACGTACGTACGTACATGTATACGTACTCATGTACACAACTATGCACGTATTTACGTACGGACCTATGTACGTACTAACGCATTCATGTATGTACCCACTTACGCACGCATGTACGTGCTTACGGAAGTATGTACATACGTACGTACTTGCGTAAGCATTCACGTACGTACTTCCCTAAGTATTCATGTACGTACTGACATGAGTTGAAGTACGTACATAAGTATGTACTTATGTAAGTATTCATGTACGTACGAATGTAGGTGAATACCTATTTTCATATGTACGTAAATACCTTAGTCCACCTTGGGATACATCTGTCCTTAAGTACGTACGTGATTACGTGCGTAAATGCATATGTACGTATTTGTATACAGTATGTACTTGTTTTGGGGGAAGAGGGAGGGAGAGAAGGAGGGGGAAGGGAGGAGAAAGGGGGAGGGTGTGGTCTGTTTAAATTCAGTCACGTGATAGATCGGTGGCTGCTGATTGGTCGAGTAAATTTTCCCAAGAATAATCCCTGCTAGCTACGGAAGAGACTTGGAAGGGAGCCAAATACAGCGTTTGTGAATCGCCCTTGAGGGGTGATGGTTGACTCCCGTACGACGTTGTGTGACGCTGTCGCCCAGGAGCCGTTTGTGAATACCGGGCCTGAGTCGTCGGGCTGTCCTTCTCGACTGACCCATATGTTCGTCTGTCCTAACCTTGTGCAGTTTTGATGTTACCTCCCTGTTTACTAATATACCCATTGATGAAACCATAAACAATTTTGAAAGTGCTCTATAAAGACATTAAACTTTTCAGGGGAATGACAAAACAAGTATTCAAAGAACTTTTGGCCCTTTGTGATAAGGATGTTTTGTTTATTTTCAATAACGAACTCTACAAACAGATAAATGGTGTTGCTATGGGATCACCCCTTGGACCTACTTTTGCCAACATCTTTTTATGTTATTATGAAAAATTATGGGTAAGAGATTGTCCAAGTAACATTAAACCATGGATGTACCGAAGGTATGTCGATGATACATTTGTCATATTTAGAGATAAAAGCCATGTTCAGGATTTTTTGCACTATATTAACACTCGTCATGGTAACATGCAGTTCACGATTGAAACAGAGTCCAACGGTTGTCTCCCATTTTTAGATATCCTAGTTAGGAGAGATAATGGTAAATTCCTATGTTCTGTGTTCCGTAAGCCTTCTTTCTTAGGTCTGGGTAGCAGTTTTTTCAGTTTTTGTTGCAAAATGTTTAAAAATCAATGCTGTTAAGACCTTGTTACATAGAGCATTTTTTCTCTCATCTACATATTCTCTATTCCATGATTTGCTTCCTAAGAAAATATTTCGTAAATAATGGCTATAGTGATAACTTGTTCTATTGTCTTGTAAGAAATTTTCTTAACAACCACTACATGCCTAGACAACAAATCTCTACTGCTAGTAAGGAGGTAATTTATCTCAGTTTACCCTACTTGGGTGATATTTCGGTTCAAATGAAAAACCGGTTGATTCACAGCCTTGTTAAATTTTATCCTCAAATTGACTTTAAGATTATACTCAGTAATTCATTCAAAACTGGCTCATTCTTTCACGTTAAAGACTCTATTCCGACCGACCTCCGTTCGTCTGTTGTTTAATGTTTCACTTGCCCTGGTTGCCAGGCCGGGTATATTGGTAGCACAATCCGTGCTTTCAAGGTTTGGACAGACGAACATATGGGTCAGTCGAGCAGGACAGGCCGACGAGGTCCCCTCCTCACTCAGCAGTAAGAGACCATTGTGAATCTTGTGATATCTTACTTAAAAAGGAGTATTTTAAAATATTAGCTTCTTTATCAAATATTAACTTAAGGTTGCTAGAATCAATATATATAAAGTCCCATAATCCATCTCTTATTAACCCTATGAGTGCAGTACCTCTTTATGTTATGTAACTGTTTTAGAATCCAATCCTATACCCCTATTTTCGTCATACGTGGACCGTATGTCTCTGTGTAGTTGCACTTGCACATTATTGTGATTTTAGTGTTTTTTACTTTATTTTTGTTCCCCACATATAGATCACTGATGGTGACAATTTAAATGTCGAAACGTTTGAATAAAGATGCTGCTTACGTCAATGCTCATTGTCCTCTTCCTTCCGATGATGATGACTTCCAGGCGTAAGAGGCATATCATTGATGAATGTAAGAATGAGATGATGATTATGGCCTTACAGATATACGAATCCTGTCTGGATGGGCATGGTGGCAACGAGTGGTGGTGGGGGTGTGGATGCTGGCCATGCTGGTGCTTACAAAAAGTTACACTGGCAACCTCATGTCCCTGCTGGCCGTGCGGCACGTTCCTATGCCGTACCAGAGCCTCAGGGATGTGCTTGATCACCCCTCCGCCACAATGCTGTGGGAATCCGATACCGTTCACCTACAGTACGTCAGGGTACGACGCTTTGCTACAGTCACCAGCACTAGTAGAGAAATGCCTCGCATGGGGCTGCACTAGCATCAGGTCGGTAGGTGAAACCGAGAGCAGGTTGGGCCGGGAGGTTTCGCAGCACTTTAACACTCGTTTGTGGCTGCACTGACAGTGGACATGAGTTGGTGCCCATGCTAACCCACACGGGTCCACACAAAGAGAAATGACAAATAACTGTGCTTGCCTGAATTTCACAGCCAGTGATACAAAATGAGCACTGAGCAGTTCACTGTTAAAGTTTCACTCACATTTTCTAGGGATGCATCCCCTGCCAAGCATAGTGAAAGAGGTTTTATTGGTTGCAGTGGTAAGTACAGTCGTCAGCATAAATTCGCTGCAAGTCTACTCGTGTAATGTGAGTCCTTTTGTCTGGCAACAGTGTAAGGGGATTAGTTGCCACGTAGACTTTTATACACTTTAACGACGTGTTTTTTAAAAGTGGTACTAGTGGCTGGCTAGAGTACAATATTATGTATACCGTATTTAATTAGTATAAAAAAAAAGTGCAAGAGTTGACAGTGTTATGAAACGAAGTACGAGCGTAATACTCTGACATTCCTCATAACCGTGTCTAAACTCCCTTCCCCTCTCTCCCCTTTTCTCCTCCTGATGTCCCCTCACCCCTCCTTCCCCCTCCTGATGTCCCCTCACCCCTCCTTCGCCCTCCTACTCCCCCCTCACGTTCATGCCTCTCCACTTTCTCCTCTCCCCACTCTCTCTACCTTCATTCATTTATCCACGGCACTAACCCGACTGGTGCATCGCAATTCTCTCTTTGACTGTTTACTAAACCAATATTATCCTTTTCTCAATTGCTCGAAATGCTTTAATCCAAGGCTAATTACCAATATTCCTTCCTGTTCTAATCACATTATCACCCTCCCTGTCTGATTCCCACTCTTTTTATTCCAGTTGTCACTCTTTTCTCCACCTCTTGTCACTACCAACAGCCGCTAGATACAGAAACGTTTGAGGTCTCGTTCTTGTGATGTATTTCTTACTGTGTATGTGTGTGTGTGTGTGTGTGTGTGTGTGTGTGTGTGTGTGTGTTTAGTGAGCCTGGCAATTGGTGGCTATTATTTCAGTATGCGAGATTAAACAAACATTTGTGCCCATTCCTCCTACTTCCTCTCTCTCTCTCTCTCTCTCTCTCTCTCTCTCTCGTTCCAAGGAAAATGTTCCCATCCTCCTCATACTGTTCACTGATTCATGAAGCAGGATCAGAACCCATCATGTTTCGAACTATTGCATCACGTTTGGAGTAAAGAGTGGGTGAAAAAGACTGAGACATGGCACGATACTCTCGAATGTAAGGAGCTAAAAGGTTACAGGAAGAGACAAGAAATGGAAAAGAGTGCAGTTTTAGATCTGCGCCGTGGTTAAGGATGACAGGGTGTGGAGAGAGGGGAGTGAAAATGAAGGAGCATGGGGGGGGGTTGAGAGGTAGGGTGGGGAGGGACATGGAGTGGGTACGAAGGAGAAAGCGGAAGTTTTATCACTCTACAAAATTCTTCTGTCGTCTTTTGCTCATTTTTATGCTAATCAGATATAAAGACTATTGCATTCTGGGCGATTTATGGCACAAATTCTTACAAACACGTCTTTAAAGCGTATAAAAGCCAATGTGGCAACTAGTTCCTATACACTGTTGCCAGACAAAACAACCACATCACACGAGCTTGCAGCGAATTTGTGCTGACGACTGTACATCTTAAAGCTCATACTTATTGATACAAGAAAAGAAAACAAGAAAGAATTTCCTAGTCACTTTTTTTTTTTTTTTTTAATAACAGAACGGAGGAAGGAAAAACAAATGGGGAAAAAAAATTAATCCATACACCAGATTACTGGTGTCCTCTATTCATAAAATATCTGTAACAGTTAGACTTGAACAGTTGTGGGTTGAAATTTGGAGGAAAACAACTCTGGGGAAGCGAGTTCCAGAAAGATGCAGTTCGGGGAATGAAAGAATTCTGATAGGCAGAAGTTCTGCAATATGGTTGAGTGACATTCCAGTCATGAGCGTTACCAGATGCCCGTGTAGCACGAGGGAAGGCATGGAGACGTGGCACCATGGATGCAACTTCGTCTGAGCATTTGCCAAAAAAATATCTGTAAAATAATGCAAGGGAGGCAACATTCCTTCTTACTTGCAGGGGAGGTGGTTTATATGTAATGGCAGGGTTGTTAATGATTCTAACAGCTTTATTCTGAATTTTGTCCAGTTGTCTTAATGCAACCTCTCCACAACCATTCCACAAGGGTGAGCAATATTCAAGCTGAGAGCGCACATGACTCTTATAAATTATAGCTAACTGCTCATCGGCGAAGAAGTTACGGACTCTGTACAATAATCCAAGTTTCTTTGAGGCGGTTTTAGCAAGTGATCTGACATGAGAGGTCCAGCTGAGGGCACTGTTAAGTGAGACACCAAGAATTTCAATACTTTTGGAGATGGGAATATTAGTAGCACTGAAGGTAATGTACGAATCTGGCAATATCTGTCTATTAGTAAACTGTATATATTTAGTTTTACTAGCATTAAAAGAGACAAGGTTGTTTTGTCCCCATTCACTGATTGTAGCTAGATCTTGATTTATGGAGATGGCTGTACTGAGCTGAGAGGTAGAGATATTAGACTTTGTAAATGGATGTCTGAGTGTGAATGAACTATGTAGTGTTGAGTCATCTGCATATGAGTGAACGGGATTGTGAGTGACAGATAAGAGATCATTAATATGAACTAGAAATAGGGTTGGCACCAGAACTGATCCCTGCAGCACTCCGGCGTTAATTGAGTGGAAATTCGAATATACATCATCTACTTTTACTCTTATTTTCCTGTCACTAAGATAAGAAGAAATCAAAGGAACAAAAGACGTTAGTCCATAGCAAGGGAGTTTGGACAGCAGGGAACGGTGCCATACTCTGTCGAAAGCTTTAGAGATATCAAGAGCTACTGCATGAGTTTCTCCAAAAAGATCAATTGATTGATGGATGGTATGAGTTAAGGGATTGAGTATGTCAATGGTGGATCTTTCGTGGCGAAAACCGTATTGTCTATCACTAATTAAGTTGTTGGATTCAAGATGTTTAACAATATGCTTATTAATTAAAGTTTCAAATACCTTACCAAGAGAAGATGTGACAGCTATTGGTCTGTAATTGGAGGGGTCAGACGAATTTCCTTTCTTCGGAACTGGGTGGATATTGGCTTCTTTCCATGAATTTGGGAATAAAGAAGTACATATGCATAGTCTGAATAATTTGGCTAGGACAGAGGCAAGTTCGGGGGAACACTTTTTCAAAACAATTGGCGGAATTCCATCTGGGCCTGGAGCTTTGTTGGTAGGTAAATTGTCTAGGATGGATTTTACGAATCTTGTCTGTATTTTAAGTGGGGCAATTTCGGGAGAATCAAGTTCCAGTACTGAGACATTCTGGCTGGTATCATCTATGGTAGAGTTTCTTGCAAAGGTACTAGCAAAGATATATTTGTAATATTGCCATCTGAAGATTTTAGTGGGGGAATGGAAGATGACTTGTTAAAGTTATTATTGAAAGAATTAAGAGTTGACCAGAATATTCTATTGTCATTAGGGTTGTTAAGTAGTTTTGATGCTTTTGAAGAAAGTTTGATTTAGGTAGATTTAATACAGCTTTTGCATGATTTCTAGCAATTTTAAATTGGGAGAGTGATTCAGATGTTTTTGATTTTAAGTAAGAGTTATATGCTAATGACTTTTGGGCTGTTGCTCTGGCACAATTGCCATCAAACCATTTTGGAGAGTTTGATCTTTTAGTAAATTGTTGACTTGGAATGAATAAATCCATACCAGCTAGTATTAAGTCGCAAATGTGGGACTGGGTAGAATTGGTATCACTAGACAAGAAAGACTGCCATGGAACATCAGCAAGATAATTTCTAAATCCATCCCAGTCTGCCCTGTCAAAGTGCCATCGGGTCACCCTGACAGGTTCGGAAGGGGGAGGTGTAGGAGGGTTAACTAATGAGGCTTTCAGAAGTTCTGTATCATCACTTACAATATTTATACTGTGGTACTTATTTTAATGCATGCATTTAACCTGAGGCATCCCATCAACGTATGGGTACGTTGCAACATTATGTAACTGCTAGTCCCGACGATGTACTGGTACGTCGCATAATTGCAAGGTTCATAATTTACACAATCTTCAATTTTCGTGTGTGATTTGTGGTACATATACAGGGGACAACTTCCTCTATTCCTCTACAAGATGCCAGACAGGGACAATGCCTTACACCGCATGACCTCCCCCTCCCGCACGCCATTGTCTCAGCAATTCACCTGTTACCAGTGACTTGGCCAAGAAAGATATTCAGGGCCAGAGTGATTCCCCAATCGATGACAATGTGGAGGACAAAGTTTACATAGCATTAGAGGAAGAAACAGTCAGAAATGATGATCAGGTAATGTCGCCAAAAAAGGTCAGGTATGTTGATGAGTTAGTGAGTGAAACAATGCTTATAATGCCTATATTACTGTTTGAAAACCAATATACTCTCGTACTACATATAAATTCGTACCAAATAAATAAATACCGTTTATGAGTGGTGTGGAATAGTTACCCTCCCATAGAACTCGTTTTCTTTGGAGCCAGCCTGATAGAAAATTCAGTAAGGTAAGGAGGTACTGCTACCTGTATCAAGTATTTTAAACCTCCGGTGAGAGATTTCTCTATGAATTTTCGATGTTTCTCACCAAAAGCGGAGGTTTTAGCCAAATTTTATTTTTCTAAAATAGCTCGGGATTAGGGGATATCGGAGGTGCAAAATCGGTTGGTAAGTGACGGATAAAAGGTGTTACTTGTGATGCACTTACAACATTCTATATAGGATGTCATGGAGTAAAACATCCATATATATACGAGTATATATATAAAAGAAAATATATATATATATATATGTGTATATATACAATGCTCGTCAGAATTATTGAGCGCCCTGCATCCCTCCTAAGAAACAAACCTTTCAACATTGAAAAAACATATAAATAATGCATTTTATTTACCTTTAGTGCTTCGTAGTGTAGCCTTTACATTTCTTCACGGACCTGAGACGTCTTGGAAGTGAAAGGGCGAGGCTCCTAAGGTGCTGGAGGGGTATTTTGTCCCAGGAGTCACGAATGGCAGCTTCCAGCTTAGGGAGAGAGCTAACGTCCTTCCCTTGGAGACTCTTCTTTACGAGGTACCAGAGGTTTTCAATCGGGTTGAGGTCTGGGCTATTTCCTGCCCAGTCTGTCATGAATGATACCTCGCAGTCACGAAGCCAATTGGTGACCGATTTGGCCTTTTGAGCAGGTGCACCGTCCTGCTGAAACACTCGTGCACCTGTTAGCTCAAATGAGTCTGGTAAATGATCACACAGAAGCTCCAGGTAAACATCCTGATTCACTCTAACATTCTTGGGAAGCACAACAAGCTTCCCCAAACCTTGACCCGAGAAACAAGCCCACACCATGAGTGAATCAGGATGTTTAACTGTGCTTTCTACATACAGTGGGTCAAGTGGGTCACTACCTTTGCGTCGATACACACGTGCTCCTCTGTTACAGGTAACACTAAACGTTGCCTCATCAGACCACAACACTGACAACCATTGCTCCTCACCCCAGTTTAGATATTTATTAGCAAAGGCAAGCCTACGAATTCTCTGGCTCTTGGTGAGAAGAGGCTTTTTCACAAGTCTATGACTTGTGTAACCAAGCTCATGCACCCTACGAGACACTATTCTCACAGACACCTCACGAAATACTTCCGGGTTGCTCTCCTTAATTTTCCTTTCACTCACACGATGATTAAACTCCACCGCACGTTTTAAAACATTAACCCTTAAACCACAGGCTTGTTTTGCTTTGACTTGCGGCTCCCACGGGCATATTCGCGCTCCGACAGACTCTCTAAAAATATTTGCCAAAAATCAATTATTAGTCCTAGAATATTAAAATCAAATATACTTATGGCACATACATTCAGCTTTCTCCTTGGGTGTTTGTTGAGCCTTCGTCGAGTACTGTAGGACTTGTGGAGACCTCTGAAGTTGGGTAACGAAGTCTCCACTTTACACTTCCCGACAACTCGTAATATGATTACGACAGCCTGATATATTCACTAGAAACAATAATTTATGATTCTCAGATAGGTTGGAATCCATACTCCCCCCCAAAAACACTGTGAAAGCAATGAAAATTACGAGGGCATATGACCATCACACTTCCGATCGTTAGCCGATAGTGTTGTCTATTATTCATAAAAACACTCACAGTTTATATTTCTGTTACTATATAACACTTATATATATATACAGTCTTTATCCATAAGTTTCCTTCAGTAATAGTAGTTTATTGTCACTATAGGGATTCAATTTCTTTCAGTAAAATACGTAGCATTCACTTTCTCGTCCTGTATACTAGCATTGAGAGTGAATGTCACTTTCACCTTCACTCTCCAACATAGTATTCATACATGCTAGAGTGAAACTTTCACTTTCATTACTCCTAGTATATATACTCGTATTCTTATAATACCACTCATTTACATTTCTATTTACGTTCTCTACTTTATTTACATTATTTACATTTCTATTTTATTTACACTGTTATACACTGTCACTTGAAGTAACTTATAAAACTATTTTCCACAGTTCACTTATATTTACATTCATTGCTTTCTTGCTGTTTACACATTATTTACACTTTATTTACAATTCCACTTGCGCTGTTTTACTCAATAAAAAGATCATAGTAACTCTCTATCAATTGTCAGCCCTTTACCTCTTTCCACACGAGGTTTAGTAGGGGGTAAAGGTCACAGGGCCCTTTGCATAGGGCTGAAAAACGGCGGTAGTTAGCAGGAGCAAACAGACGTACCTTCACTTTGAAAGACGACAGTGAACTGATAGTGGTGGTCTCCTGCCGCCTGGCTAGGGTAGGTGCAATACTACCAACTTCAGTCCTATGAGACCTAATATATAGCAATAAAATGACTGGCAGGAAACCCAGACAGTACATAATAAATTAGGTAGTTCCAGGTGAATGTAAACATCACTTAGGCTTTTCCCCTCCTTATATGTATATTTATTATGAAAATAGATTATACGACATATTTCAAGGGGAAATAAACAGCGAAAATTTGCGAACGCATGCATGTGAGGTGTTGCCAGGTGATATTTAGCCAATTCCAGGTGTATGGCACTATCACGTACTTTATTTCTTTTTTGTATATATTATATGATATAAGAATAGGGCATGGGGCTTATTTCAATGGATGAAATCAGTGGAAAATTCCAGGGAAGATTTACTTAGCGTAGAATACAGTGTGGTGGCCTGCAATAATTAGGTAGTTCCAGGTGAATGTAAATATCACTTAGGCTTCTCCCTTCCTTTGTTATATATATTTTTATTACGAAAATAGATTATACGGCATATTTCAAGGGGAAATAAACAGCGAAAATTAGCGAACGAGTGCACGTCAGGTGTTGTCAGGTGATAATTAACCAATTCTAGGTGAATGGCACTCTCACTTACCTAATTTCTTTCTTGCATGTATTAATTGGTATAAGAATAGGGCAAAGGGCTTATTTCAATGGATGAAATCAGTGAAAAATTCCAGGGAAGATTTACTTAGCGTAGCACGGCCGGGCAGGTGAGAGGATAGGGTAATGGAGAGGAGGTAGGGAGGGGAGTCAAGAAAGGGGAGAAATGGCTAAATTGTCAACAATGGATGGGAGTACAGATGAGATTAGGAGTGCTGACTAGTGTTGGACATTGGCAGTAGTGATAAATGATACAAACCAAAACTTCAAAGCCCGGTCGAATTCAAAATAACACAGAATCACAAAAGTGTCGCCTCGCGGTATGATCCCTTGCTCCCAACCGTCACGAAAGTGATGCCCCGAGGTTAAGGGGTTAACAGACCTTGGGGAAGTTTTCCTAGGCCTAACAGACCTCAGTTTCTTTATGGGAACTTCACCAATGTTTTCCAACCGAAACCGTGCACACCAATGACGCGTGCCACACTTACCCATTTCACTAATTTCCTTTGTCTGGTGGCCTGCTTCCATTAGAGCAATGATCTGGGATATGATTTCACTCGATAGTTCACGGGTAGGTCCCATAACAAAGTGGTGAACGACAAAAC
>NC_137013.1:7906310-7961310 GCF_032717465.1 Coenobita brevimanus
AAAGCAGCTCGAAACTGATATCGGGCAGTCATTCACGGGCGCCACCTAACACACTAAACAAATGACGATGAAAATCCACATCCAGGGCGAGAAGAAAAAAAAAAACATTAACTAGTATTTACGCTTTCACACACAAATCCTTATTTAAGTCAAAGGAGTCCTAATAAATCCTTGAGATCTGCTGTCTAAATCACTCGTTATTTTGCATGCACGAATAACAGTAAGACCCAGATATGCACAGAGGTGACTCACAGCCTAACAACCCATTATCGTCATTGATAAATGATGATACACTCCCCGCCACCACCCATGTTCCTCGACAGGAAGTAGTCCTGCAAGTTTATGAACTGACCTCTTGACTAGTGTATCTTCCTGGCCATCGTATCTTTTCCTGGATTTCTGAATTTTGTATCTTAATGTTACATTCCTGACGTTACCATCACGACCTGGTTCCGCAACAACCACCTGGCCCAGTTTCCATTTACCCCTGACTGCATCGGTGTCCTGAATAAGAACGATGTCACCTGGCTTAAGATTTCGGTTCGGCACATGCCATTTCTGTCTGACTACCAGGGTAGGGAAATAATCCCTCTGCCATCCTCTCCAAAAAATGTTTACAATCTTTTGGACGAATTCTAACCTACACTTTGAATCAAATGTGTCGTCCCATTCTCCTCCATGAACATGAACACTCGCTCTGCCAAGAATGAGGTCATTAGGGCATAAATAATGATCAAGATCCACATCATATCCAGGCTTCATACCAATTGGTCTTTCATTTAGCAAATTGGCAACTTCAAAAAATGCAGTTTGCAGTTCTCCAAACGTCAGTTCACTATCACCTATACTCCTCATTAGTGATCTTTTAATCATTCTAATTAAAGACTCGACACATTCGTTTTGCCATGGTGCGTCCGCAGATCTGTTAAACGTCAAGGACATCCCTTGATCTGAACCAAATTGCATAACCTCAGACACATTCCAGTTTCTTACCATTTGCCTAATTTCCTTACTGGCGGCCACCAACTGAGTCCCACCATCCGAGTGTACCTTGCCAGGGCTTCCTCGCAAGGACACAAATCTCCTGAAAGTAGCTAGAAACTGCCTTGTGTCATAGCCCTCTGCCAAGTCAATATACACTGCACGACTGACCAGGCAAGTAAATACTACGCCGTACGCCTTACTGGTTACCCTGCGTTTCACCGTGTCCCTAATACGACAGGGCCCAAACAGATCTATACCAGTATGGAAAAATGGAGGAGACGGATATAACCTCTCGGGCATTACTTGTCCCATACAGTACTTTGTCCATCCACATTACAGTTCTGCCTTCTACAATGGACACAGTTACTCTTGACTGATTTTATAACTCTTCGAGCACCTGAAACCCAGAATTTATTCTGCAGCTTAGCAATAGTTACGTCTACTCCTGCATGATCAATATCATGGAGATGCTGGATGTTGAATTTAGTGAATGGGTGATTGCATGGTAGTAGGATAAAGCTTTCACAGTTCCAGTTGTCCTTTAACCACTTTGATATCCTCTGACCAACCAAAATGATTCCATTTCTATCCCTAACAGGTCCTAGCCTGCGATACCGTATGTTCTAATCATTAAATATCTCGCGCTGAACTTCCTTCACCCAGAAGAGTTCAGCTTTTCCCAGTAATGCACTGTCCAGGAAATTACATATTGCTTGCAGAGATCTTCCCGTACTGGCTGCCAGTAGTCTAGCAGTAACTCTGATTAACTTAGTGTAGCTATTGAAGTTATTCAAGTTAATGATCTTCAAACTGAACTCATTACATTCCACTGCCACATTACAAGATGCTGTCACACCAGTCTGGTCAGGTAATCTGTCACTGCAAATTTTGCTTATAGGCCAGGTTGACATGGGTTGACACAAATACTTGGGACCATTCTGCCACACGGATTTTTGACCTAGATTGTCGAGAGAAGTTGATCTGGTGGTAAGATCAGCTGGATTGTTTCCCGACGACACCCACCACCATTCTTGCGGGGAAGATTTTGACTGAATTTCAGCAACCCTAGTAGCTACAAAAGTACAGAATCCATACGATTCTTTCTGGATCTGCGCTCTAACGATTGCCGAGTCTACGATATGAACAACAGAATCGAATGTCCAATCAAACTCTTTCTGAATATTCTGTCTTAATCTACAAGATAAAACTGCTGCACATAATTCCAGCCGTGGAGCTGAAAGCTGTCTTGAAGGTGCTATCCTGTTTTTGGCTGCTAGAAGTCTTGCCTCATATCCACCAGACCGTAATTTCCACCTTACATATGCACAAGTACCATATTCCTGCGTACTACCGTCTGAAAACAATCAGCTTTGGATTTCCTTCTGCACTGTCGGGCTTCAGACACCTTTTGAATGTTAGGGTCTCTAGGTTATACATATCTAAAAAAAATGATCATTTCTCCCAAACAGCTACAGGTAGCGGGTCATCCCATCCAATGTAGTCTTCTTTGTTACCTTTCATGACCTTTACCTGTGTTATCAATTCTCTCATTAATATTTTAGCCTGCATCACAAAGGGCGTAGCAAGTCCTACGGGATCATATATTGAAGCTACTTGACTTAGCACCATTCTCTTTGTTAATACTGGTGGCAGACTACATTCGATATCTAGCCGAGTCAAATCAGGACCAGTACAAACTTTCTTATGATTAGGAGAAAAGTTTATCTTAACTTTAAAGGTGAAATAGTCTTCTCTCGGATTCCAGTACAGTCCAAGGATCTTCTCTTTCTCGGTAAGGAGCAATTTAATGTCACACGCTTCATAATTATTGCCAGATACGATCCAGTGTTTAATTTTAAAGCCTCCCTTGGATAATACTCTTTCAGAATTCCTTATTAATTCATATGCTTCAGTTTTCTTTTCTGTAAAATACAAAATGTCATCTACGTAGGTATTATCGATCAACATTTCAGCCACTTTGGGATATTCTCTACAGTACATTTCAGCAGTGTGCTTCAAAGCTAGCATTGATACAATTCCACTTGGCCTGTCACCAAAGGGTACAGCTGTAAGAACATAATGATCTGGTCTACAGTTGGTCTTTATATCTCTCCAAACAAACCGATGGGTGTGTTGATCCAATTCGCTCATACGGACCGAGTTGTACATTTTGCTGAGGTCGCCAGTGATAGCTACCTCTCTCTGACGGAATCTGAATAAAACTGCCAATAGATTATTTAGGACATTCGGTCCCTTACACCAGTAATCATTCAACACATGGCCCATATACGAGGCAGATGAATTAAAAACAATTCTCAAGGGTGTTGACTGAGTCTGGTTTAAGCACTTCATGGTGCTGCACATAATGTACCGGACCTCTGTGCACTTCCAATTCACTGTGTGACAGTTTTCTACATACATCTCTGTTAATCATATCCTCATTTTGTTCTTAGTAGGATTTGGTGTAATCTGAATCCAGTTTAATTAGCCTCCTTTCCGTCGATTTCATCCTGGCAACCGCGACAGAAACATTGTTAGGTAATAATTTAGGATCCTTCGTCCATGGGTAAGTCACAGTCCACTTTTGGTTATCCTTATCATAGTTCAATCCTTCCTCTATTATGGCTAGCTCTCTCTCTTCTTTAGTTGTGTAATTACTATTTCCAATAGCACATTTTCCACACTTGCAGCTCCCGCATTTAGGGGTACAGTGCGTTCCCAGGCTTTCAACATCATAATGGTCTAAACTTGACTTAAAGCTTGGTTTAGATTCAACACTAACGTCACCAACATGCGTCAAACTAGCCAGGTGATTTACCCTGACGCTAACCTTCTTGTCACTAATAGCTACAAGCGGATGAGATCCCCTCAAACAATAGCCAAACTGATTCTTCATTAGTTGTAATTTGCCACTAGTTCCTATAACCACAGGCATTATTTCACTATAATATGTTCCAACCACCAAATCTATCCTTCCACTCGGCCTCTCTATATCGCGAGGCGATATACCTTCAAACAGCTGTGCAACTTCAGAGACATCAACCTCACAGTTACTGGATGAGATTTCGTCCATTCCTAGAGCTCTAATATCCCACGGATGTCCAACCTCGTCGGTGATGGGTAAAATATATTCCTTGTTAGAAAACCTCTCAGTTACACCACCTACTTTGGTTGAGGATAAATTAATGTCTGTGCCTCTAAAGCCAAGCTTGGAAGCGAGTTTATGAGTTATAATTGTTATATCTGATCCTGGGTCCCAGAGTGTTGGTACCGGTTGACCTTTACTGAATACCCTACTGATCATCAATAAAGCCTTCCTTCTTTCTCGTACGTTTTCCTTCACAGTGCATGAATTGTGGAATAGTACACCTTCTGCATGAGCCTCATGCAGCATGATATGATGAGGCTTACTACATCGGACATTATTGTCATCTTTAAAATCACAGGTTCTTTTCAAATTACAATGTTTTGCAATGTGAGCTCCCTTCAAACAGTTAAAACAGATACCATTCTTTCTCAGGGCATCAGTCTTTTTTACGTTATCCAACCTCTGGAATGCCACACAATCGCTTATACTATGTGTGCCACTACCATGAAACCAACATCTATTACCACCTGTGTTGGATTAATATCTATTCTCATTACTCTTTGCTCCTGTTAAATTCGTAATTTTATTGGTTAAGTTGATCATACATTGTTCCAGTTTTTTGGTTTGACACTCATGATTTTCTTGATATTTCTTGATAGCATTAACAAGTTCATTCGAGTCACTTTGCAACCCCACGTCCTGTTCCCGACTCGCTGTTACAACATTGACATTTCTCTTTAAATCTGAATTCCCAACAGTCCTTACATTCGCATCCATGTACTCTAATACTCTTTTTTCTTTCAGCAAAAACTGGAGTAACGCTGGAAACATTCTGCTATTGTCTGTAATACTTTCTGCCAGTATTATCTATTCCCGTTTCTGAGCTGTAGGCATAATTTTCTCTATCTGGCTCACCACATTAGTATTCATCTCTGCAGTTAAGATCATCCTTTCCAGATGCAACCAGCACCTCTCTACCTTCTCCACCATTTTAACAAAGCCTTTGCTGTCACCATCAGCTAATCCTCTTAGAGATTTGAGATCGCTCAGAACCACAGCCACAGTTTTCCTACTGTTACCATACTTTTCATCCAATCTCTTTAGCATCTGATCGTAGTCATTCTCTATCCCTTTCACGGTTTTCAGAGCATCCCCAGTCAGGCATTGTTTCAAAGCGAATGGGTCCTTTCCAAAAGTTTTGTTCATTAGTCTTTCAAAATCTGCTCTGAAGTTTGGATAATCACGTATGTCACCATCAAATACAGGAGGTTCCAGAGCTTTAACTTTAACTCTGGTTTTCCCATCGTCTACCTTCTTAGCCAGTATTGTATGCGCTTCACTCACTTTTTTTTTTCTCTATTTCAACGATGTACTTATCCTCTTCCTCTAAGTCAGTTTCTTCTCTCCCCGATTCACTCACTAGATTAACATATTGATCATGAACCCTTTCTAGATCCTGATATGCTTGACTAACTTGGTCATAACTGCACTGAAGAACGGATAATGGGAGGTCTTGTCTCACGCTATCCAGGAAGGAGTTATGTTTCCTGGTAAACATCCTCTTCGCCGAAGTTCGCTGCTGCTTGAGCTGTTCCATCTCTTCCTCTCGACCCATCTCAGAGGGTTGTCGAAATGTTTCTGGAGTCCCCCAAATGAAAGATGTGGCTTGCCGTTAGCAAGTTTATTCATACAAGATTCGACCTGAAAGACGTCATTTATATCGGAATGCAATAAATAGCAAAAACGCGTACAATGTAACGAAAAAATATAAATTATATACATGACAGTATTTGACTTCCAGATCAGTCCTCTTCTGTGATAGTATGAAGTGTACCAAATCGTTTCATCTTTAAACCCAAGAATTCTGATCGTAGGTATACAATGTAATTCTATAGTTCACTGAAGAAATTACCTATTAACAGTATTACCATTATGTAATAGCCCAAATAACATATCAAAACAACATGGTCAGCTAAAGAAGCTCCCTAACACTTCTTCCTAAGCAATATGGTTTGCTTATTAGACCTTGCCGTCCTCTTCTGTGTTACGTTAATCCTTTTAATATCACCATACTCTGCATAAATACTTACACAAGCCAGCCGTATAGAAAAAATGGATAGGGACGAGGTGTTAGACAGCTTCCTTAACCGACAAGATTATGTAGCCAAGACTCTCTCAACTTTGGAATAACAGCCAGCAGAGGAGAGTACAGAGTAGAAATGATAAAGTATTCGGCGAAAATGTTGTACTTAACTGTGCTGTACCTCATATTTCTTCCACAGGCAAAGGAATCCGGAATCTATAAAGAGGTGGCGGATTTGGAGCGAACAGGAAGACTGGACACTCTTCCAATGAATTCGATCTACAGTGCTGTGGCCGGGTACACGATGAAGCAAGATCAAATGGCAGTGTTTGAGGATATGACACAGTCGTACGCCAAACACTACGCTTTCCTTGCTTCTGGTGAGTTTGATGATGATGATGATGATGATGATGATTATGTGGGCTATGCTAAATACTACCCCTTCTTTGCTTCTGGTGAGCTTAAATGATTAATTTCGAGGAGGAGGAAGAGGATATTTCCTAATCACGACGCTTTCCTCGCTTTTGATGAGGTTAAAAACTTGATGATGATGATGATGATGATGATGATGATAGGGAGGCGGTAAAGGGTTAAGCATTGATACAGAGAAAGAAATAGCATCATACTCTCATCGCTGGCTTCATAAAGGACCGTCGAAAATTGTGGTTTTTTCAGCATCTACACAATTTTTTACCTCTTTCATACAACAGCATCCCCTGTATTTTAGTGCCACATTTTAACTATTCTCTTTAACTTGGAAATGCCTCTCATATTGGAGGGCATAAAACAACTATCTTATTTAACCCCTTCAGTACGATGATGTGGTGTCACCGATGTGACCGGGCGGTAGAACTGCTGGCTATGCAAGCATCTCTTAGTCCCTTTCTTGTGCCCTTATGTGATGATGGTGACCTGCGGAAGAAGGGCAACTTCGACCTGCAGTCCACCGGATTCACATTCAGATGAGCCTGGGGGTGCAGTTACTACCACCGCTACTACTACGACTACTACTAATACTACTATTACTACTACTACTACCACTACTACTACTGCTACTACCACTACTATATATTTGTATTAATCTAAGGAAGGAACTTTTGTTGTGAAAGGGTTATCCACTTACTTCTGATGTATTATTTTGTTTATTCTGGCCACCTACAGACGATGAGAAGCCTACACGTGGTGGCGCTCTGCACCCTGGATGGAGTGAAGCAGCTGCCCCGTCCTACCCAGGAGCCACACTTTCTTGTATTCATCTGTGCCTTGCCGTGGGAAAGACCATAGTCTACACAAAGGGAGCCGGATCCCTACGTATTATGTACCTGTAGAACGGTCTACAACAAGGACTTGTTACCTGTGGTTGACGGATTTGCTCTGTCAGGGAGACAAGGGTTGAGCATCAGCAAAAGTAACTTCTTAAAGATACTTTTTACTTTAAACTTTGGAGAAACTATTTGCAGTCATGGACTAAAAACGGTCAATATGAACCGTATTACAACCTCATTTCCCTCCTTAATCTGAATTAAATCGTCTGATCGTTGCAAGAATAAACTCAGACATCTGATTAAAGGTGTTAACCCCTCTAATCTGATGTCGTATTGGAAGTTTTAGTCTTGCTACCATCAGACGATTTTGTTTAACTCTGGGAGAATATCTCAACTGAAGGATTTATACATTGCCTTCATTAGCCCTTTCTTTACTACAGATCTGTCTCAAGACGAGTAAAATTGCCTGGTGGCAGCGAGAATAAAATACAAAAACGTGTCATCAGATCCGAGATGTTAATCGTCTGCCGTCTGTCTGGCCATTTTCAGGTCGCTGCGATTACTACTCCTCGAAGGAAAGCTTTCTCAACAGAGGGTTCGCGTGGATGGTACAAAAAGGCAGTCCCATTCTTCCAGCTGTGAACAAGAGGTAGCGTAACTATAGCACATCCTTCATTGGTGTGCAAGTGAGTGAGTTAGTGAGTGAATTCGTGAGTTAATTAGTTAGCGGACAGGTTTATGCCTATCAGCTGCACAAGAGCCATTAAAAAAAAATAACCACACTGCCTGCTGGGGTTGTATTCTAGGTGGCATGGGTGGCTTCGAAGCACCTCTCCCTTAGCTATTTATTTGCAAAAGACATCTAAACATTCTCTTGTATGGGATCATTGCATTTTTACGGTCGACAAAGTTTGCATCAGTAACACGGAAGGTAATGAGATGCAGTGTGGGGGATAAGTCACTAAGGAGGGGGTGTTGCGAATTATCCAAGGCTACTTAAAATACAACCCTGAAATGTTAGGATAAGAGAACTCGACATCCCTTCTGAACTTCTTGTTTTATTTTTTATTTTTTTATTTTGATGTACACAGAGCTGCCACTAAATGTTCCACTGGTACCTCTAAAGTTGAATTACCAGATCCCCGAATTTATAACACAAGTGCATGGAAAAAAATTCCGATACTTTGTAAAACATCTCTGGCATAAAGAGATAATTTCAGAAACTCTAATCTCTCTCTCTCTCTCTCTCTCTCTCTCTCTCTCTCTCTCTCTCTCTCTCAGTAACAATATACAACAGATGCTAGAAATATTAACTAATTCTCTGCACACAGGTTCTGGCAGCTGCTGTGGAGTGGGCTAACCTACTACTGGTTTGAGAAGGGAGCCATCAAGTCCACCTATTGCATGAACCCCCCCTCAAAGCTCACCGTCGAGTCGGCCTTGTCCCTCAGCAATTTGTGGGTAAGGTGCCGTGTCGGCTGCAAGGTGGTTCATATATAACAGTATTCTCCGATTCTGTCGGCGATTTCTCGTGTGTTATGGAAACGGCTCAAGCAGCGTTATCAGTGTTTACTCTGCATCCTTTAATCATTCCCTACTCCCGCTGCCACACCCACGCCCACATTAACAGACTGAGCCGTTCCCGCAACACCTAAGCTACCGCCAGGTGTGTCTGTAGTGGAGTGCAATGTATGGACTACCCTGTACAGTATACAGTGTGGTCCAAAGGTTGTAGAGATGTTAAGAAAAAAAAAATCGTGAGTTTGCTTATCATTTCGTGTATCAAGTTTTAAGAATATGGACAGAAGCTTCCGAGATCTAGGTATCATTGTCTAGAAGCGTAACTTTTAGATTGAGCTAAAATCGCGCATGACGTAATGGCTGTGACAGTGAAGTGGAAAGAACTCTATAAAGTACAGCCTTCGTTAACCACTTCACTGCAACAGGTCTTTCTCCTAATAAAATGATATCACTTGTTCAGTATTAAGACTCTATTAAATGAAAGACACTATAGTGAAGGGAATTAATAAGTCTTCTGCAGTGAATACATCAGTGTAACCTCTCTCTTTTCTTTTTCTCTCAGGGTATGTTCGTGGTGCTGGGAGTGGGTGTGGGTGTGGGTGTGTTGGTGCTGTGGGTGGAGCTGCTCATCCACCGCCTCAGAAGTCCTGCTTCCTGTCCAGGCCTCTCTCTCCACATTTCTTCCGCCTCATCCCTGTCTGTCTAGCAGTATAACTTGGGACCTGGATGTAACATGGACTGCTGATGGTTGCATTTTAAGAAGATTTGTGACTCAGTGGAAATTGACTACCTGTTTTTATGGCCCTCGCATAACTGACATACATAAGCATACTGTTCTCCTTCTCTACGCTACGGTTGATATTCTTGAGGTCATTAGAAGCTCTTTAGCACTTGTTCCTTACTAGTTTTCGTTTCTGCATACTTCTGGTTAACCACGTCACTAGGAGAGCATCAGCCTGAACTTCTAAAAACTGTCTGTTAGCAGCAAGAATGAAACTTAAAAATCCTTATTGTTGTTAAGCTGATGGAGAATGTTTTTAATCCCTGAAGTAAGAGATCCTTCTTTGAGCTGAATTAAATCGTCAGGAAATAGCCACGGGACAATGCGGTGGGTGGTCATTTTGAAGCAGACAAAAGAGGAAATGGGATAATAGTCACAGAATTTTCCCTCCACAGATATTAATTTCACATTGCTGTCTGCCTTTCTAACTCAATGTGCTGTCCACTGGCGTATAAGTTTTAGTTCTAGTAACTAAAGAAAATATATGTAATGTCTTTTGTTAAATAATGCCGATAACAGAATAGTGTACATGTACTGGAAATTATATATGAGTAATAAGCTAAATTTATCACAAAGGGAGAAGTGTTACAAAGTCTCAAAATCTCACGAGTATATGTTCCTCTTACACCCTCGACTGCACTTGGATAGGTGCGACTGATGTAAAAAGTGATTTGTAAATGAAGAAAAGAAAACTCTGAGTTCTTTAGTAGCGTCTCCTAGCTTGTAAATCAAAGGACAGGTATTAAAGTTTCACACAATGCGTGTTTTTTTTTTTCCTTTTCAGCGCATGATCTTCAGAGTTCTGCAGTTTATTCTTTGACATGCGCCACTCCCCTTTAGCCGTTTCACCTTTCCTATTGGACGAAGGACTCAAAGTGGATGCGGTCTTGTCAGTGTGTGTGTGTGTGTGTGTGTGTGTGTGTGACACTGACTCATATATTACCACAGGACAACATCCTCTTCCCTCATTATCCTCTTGCACTCAGTGTGCTCACATCTGCATCTTCCCTTCGAGTTCGACGAAAATTTAAGCCAACAAACCCCGCCCACCCAACCAACCAACCATGCTCGTCCACTCCCCATCCGCCCAATAAACCAACCCTATCCACCCACCCAAATAAGTCTACTTGCCTACTATCCCACCCAAACAACTCTGCCTGCCCACCCTCCCACCAAAACAACCGTGCCCTCCCACCTAATCCATCTCCTCACACTCCTTGCACAACCACTCACCCTCCCACCTACTCTGCTCACCCACTCACCTTCCTACCCTACCCGCTGACCCTGACCACCTCAACCCTCCCACCCCTGCTCACCCCACCCACCCCACTCTCTCCACCCACTTCATTTCATTGCCTGCCCACGAACCCACTTTGTCCACCCATCCTACCGACCCAACAAACATCACCCATCCAACCATCCTCCCTGCTCACCCCGACCACAGTGATACCACTCCCCCTGCTTAACCCATCCACTTACCCACCAGCCTACAAACCTCCACCAGCAGGACAACACACAGGTTTACACACACACACACACACACACACACACACACACACACACACACACACACACACACACACACACACACACACACACACACACACATCCAACCATCCTCCCTGCTCACCCCGACCACAGTGATACCACTCCCCCTGCTTAACCCATCCACTTACCCACCAGCCTACAAACCTCCACCAGCAGGACAACACGCAGGTTTACACACAGACAGACAGACAGACAGACACACACACACACACACACACACACACACACACACACACACACACACACACACACATCTATCTACCTAATCAATAATGTCTAACTCCCATGCCATACAAGCTATGACCTACTTAAATTATATATTATGTAACGCAATAAAAATCCATGAAATCCTCTTGCACTAATGACTTCGCCACCAATTACGAGAGCGGTAGCGCAGTGGGAGGTCACAGCAAATTACATTAATCTAGCCCCATCGGGATGCAGTAATCGAATTTAAGCCTCTGGATTTTAATCTAACTGGAATCCCGTTCAAGAGGATTTGCGAGTCCCTCCCTGGATCCATAGACAGTTTGTTCTCATCACTGCAACTCAAGTACAATTTATATTTACTTCATATTCATGCTGTCACTGTTCCGATCTCTCTGCTTGCATTCCCCCCGCATTACGGCGACCACACAGCACATGTCTAGCTAAACACTTCTTAACTTTTCTGTCCTGCTACAGTATTTCAGTTAACGAGCACCCTCGGTGTTTCATGTTCACGAATGGTCAACACAGGAACAGGAACTGTCTTCATGTACACGAATGGTCAACACAGAAACAGGAACTGTCTTCATGTACACGAATGGTCAACACAGGAACAGGAACTGTCTTCATGTACACGAATGGTCAACACAGAAACAGGAACTGTCTTCATGTACACGAATGGTCAACACAGAAACAGGAACTGCCTTCATGTACACGAATGGTCAACACAGGAACAGGAACTGTCTTCATGTACACGAATGGTCAACACAGGAATAGGAAGTGTCTTCATGTACACGAATGGTCAACACAGGAACAGGAACTGTCTTCATCTACAGGAATGGTCAACACAGGAACAGGAACTGTCTTCCCGGCTTTCCCATTGCCTATGACAAAGTAGTCAGGTAATTCAAAAGGAACTTATATTGAATTTCTTTTTTTATTTAATTCTCTGCGGAAAGGGAACGTTGCACACACACAGACACAGACACAGACACACACACACACACACACACACACACACACACACACACGCTACCTGGCGCGACCCCAGGTGGCGGATAGGGGAAGGCCTTGCAGATATACGAGGTACCGTCTTAGACATCGCAGACCATGGGACCCCCTATAGATATATAGGGCTCCATCGAATATAACGAATAAGGTGGCAAAAAAATTACATCTCACCAGAAACTATGTGGCAGGGAGGTGAGATTATTTGCCACAATCCTCCCAACCAAAATCTATTGCAAACAATTTGAAGGGCGTTCCTGTTGGATCATCGTCTACTAAACGTCCAACCGCACTGCCTCCTGTGCTTACAGGCAGTGTGCCACCGAAAGTGAGTAGGCACTGTGTTGGAAAATTAGACTCTTGGATGTTAAACAAACTGAAATCGATGAAGATCTATGCATACAATGTAAGAAGCCTTGCAGAAGATTACAAACTTGATAACCTGATGACTGAACTGGAAAAACATTAATTGGGATAATGTAGGTTTGAGTGAGATCCGCAGAAAAGAAGAAAAAGTAATTCAACTCAGAGACAGCAAACACCTATTTTACTAAAGAGGAAAGGAAAATGAAAGATTTAGTGGTTTAGGATTTCTAATCAACAGAAATCTTGCAGACAACATTGTTAAATTCAGCAGTGTATCTGACAGAGCAGCACTTGTTGTCATTAGACTATGCAAAAAAATAAATCATGCAAGTTATACAAGTATATGCACCAACTTCTCAAAGCCCAGATGAAGAAATAGAAACATTCTATGATGACATCTCCCAGATTATGGAAGAAGAAAAGACAACATATACTATACTCATGGGAGACTTCAATGCAAAAGTTGGGAAGTGGAAAAATGGAGAAGCACATATAGGAAAATTTGGAATAAGAAAAAGGAATGAAAGAGGAGAAATGCTGGTAAATTTTACTGAAATGTTTAACATGAGAATAAGGAACACATTCTTCCACAAAAGAAGAGGAAGAAAGTGGATCTGGAGAAGCCCAAATGGAGAAACAAAGAATGAAATCGACTTCATTATAGCAGATAAGAATAACACGATCACAAATGTCACAGTTATCAACAAAGTAAATATAGGTAGTGATAACAGAATGGTGGGTTGCACAGCCAGATTCAATTTCGGAAATGAAAGAAAGAAGATGATTAAAAATAAAAAGACATGCCCAATAATAGTAAATGAAAACAAAACAGCCTTTCAGTTGGAAATAAGGAACATATTTCAGGCTCTAAGTAATGCTGAAAGTGACATTGATGAGCTGAATGACAGACTAACAAAAGTGCTAAGAGAATCAGCAGAGGTAGTAGGAAAATCTAATACAACCAAAGCCAAGAAGTATTCAGAAAAGACACTCGAGCTTATGAAAATCGAAAGGAAATGAAAGTAAAGACAAAGAAAGACGAAATAGAACGAGCAGAATTAAATAAGCTTATCAACAAAAGACAAAGAAATGAAAAAAGAAAGAGACACATGGATCAGATCAAAGAAACCATCAAAAATGGAAAAAGTCTGGAACAGGTCCGAAGTAAAATGGCACTAGGAATGCAACAAATGACATCACTGAAAGAAAAAAAAACGGTGAAATCATTAAATGCAGAGATAAGATGGTGAATAGAGTTGAAAATTTTTACAGAGAACTGTACGGTATGCACCAAAGACAGTAGTACCAATAGCTAACTTTTCAGTTGACACAAGTGAAATACCTGAGGTAACACCAGACGAAGTAAATGTCTTAAAAATATGAAAAGAGGGAAGGCTCCGGGAGAAGATGAAATAGTAACAGATTTACTGTTGGATGCCGGAGTAGAAGTACATAATAGGCTTGCTCACTTCTTTACCCACTGTATAAAACAGAAGAAAATTCCCAAAACATGGTGTAATGCAATAGTTATTTTACTCTACAAAAAGGTGACTCAAAAGATCTTAGTAACTATCGACCCATTAGCTTATTATCAGTCATTTACAAACTCTTCAATAATGTCCTTACTAACAGAATAACAATTTTGGAGGAAAACCAACCTCGTGAACAGGCAGGATTCCGAAGCGGGTATTCGACCACTGATCATCTACACACAATGAATCAGCTAATTGAGAAAACTAGAGAATATAATAAATCACTTTGCTTAGGTTTTATTACGAGAAGGCTTTCGACTCAGTGGAGCACATAGCAATTATAAATTCATTGCGAGAAGAAAGGAGTGAATGAGAACATTGTAAACCTTCTCGAAAACATAAATAAAGAGGGAACTGCTACAGTTAAACTACATAAGGACTCAGAAAAAATTAAGAATGAGAAGGGTGTGCGTCAGGGAGATACATTTTCACCAAAATTATTTACAGCATGCCTAGAGTGTATTTTCGGAAAGCTAGACTGGGAAAACAAAGGAGTGAACATTGATGGAGAAAAGCTAAACCCTTTAAGATTTGCAGATGACATTGACCAAATCTCAGAAACAGCGGAGGCATTGCAAGAAATGTTAAATGACCTGAACAGAGAAAGTCTGAAAGTAGGACTGAAGATGAACCGAAGTAAAACTAAAGTAATGTTTAATCGACAAACACCAAAGAGCGTTATCAAAATAACCGATGAAATTCTAGAAGTTAAGGAGTACAACTACTTGGGACAAAATACTAAAATTAACGAAAGATCATGATAGCGAAACAAAATGACGCAATACAATTGGATGGAAAGCTTTCGGTAAACATAAAGACATTATGAAAAGTAGTTTGCCAGTTTGTATGAAACGAAAAGTATATAACGAATGTATAATTCCAGCTATGACGTATGGTTGTGAGACATGGAAACTGACAAGATCAATGGAAAATAAATTAATCCGTTCTCAGAGAGCAATGGAAAAGTCAATGTTGGGAATATCTTTAAGAGACAGGAAAAGATCAACTTGGGTGAGAGAGCAGACTAAAGTCAAAGATATTACTGAAGTTATAAAAGAACAGAAATGGAGGTGGGCAGGCCATATAACAAGAATAAGGGATAACCGATGGAGTAAGAGGCTGACGGACTGGACACCAAGAGAATGTAAGCGTAGCAGAAAAAGGCCAGACAGGAGATGGAGAGATGAGATAGAGAAATTTGCAGGGAAAACGTGGCAAAGATTGGCTCAGGCAAGGAATTCGTGGAAAAGGTTGGGGGAGGCCTTTGTTCAGCAGTGGACTAGTTATGGCTGATGATGATGATGATATATATATATATATATATATATATATATATATATGAACCGCATTGTTTTTTTGTCCTTCAATCACGCCCAAACCAAGGGGCAGAGACCCCCAGATCCATATATATTCTGAGTCAGGATGACCCAAAGATGGTTTGAGGGGGATTAAAATTCAAAGCTGGGTTATTTGAGATCACTGAGAGAGTGTTCGCCTTATTGGCCTGGACAACGCCGGGTACCCCTGCAGCCCAATTTTTGGCACAGACTCTCACATGACCTCCAGTTGGGACATAGGCTATGTGAGGTTGACCTCCGAGGTCATTTGAGGCCATTAGTTGGAGGTCATTTGAGGTCACCAGTAATTCACGCTAGAACGACTGGACCCAGCAGCCAAAGTTTCGGCATGGAAACTCACATGACCTCCAGTTCAGACACAGGCTATGTGAGGTTGACCTCCAAGGACATTTGAGGTCACCGACAATAAACAATTGCACACAAATACTGTGCGTTAGTCTGTGAAAGCGGAAATAGAAAGTTCCTGGAACTCTTATAATCCCTCTTCAAAAGCATAAGAATAAGAGGTACAGTGCTTTTCTGGATTAGAAAGACTGAATTAGAACAAATAGAATTTGAGTGTTCTCCTTTGCCTGGTACCCCTGCTAGTGTGTGTGTGTGACAGATATATATATATATATATATATATAAGTGTGTGAGTTTTACGCCAGGTACCCCTTTTTTTGGATAAAGGCTAAGGCGTTACCCCTGGGTAAAGGACTTTGGTTTGGAGCGTGTAGCATTTTATGACCGGATGCCCTTCCTGATATCTACCAATGACCCTTGAGTGGATTCGATCCTCCGATCCTTCAGTCAGAGTGGAGTGCTCTAACCCACTGAGCCACGGATATATATATATATATATATATATATATATATATATATATATATATATATATATATATATATGTAAAACATCTCATCAGCCAATTGAGTGTCCACTGCAGGACTGGCCTATCCCTACCGAAGTGGGGACGATACAGCCAATGTATCTCTACCAAGTGGCTTAGACTGTCTGGTAGCGATTGTATGTAGTGTGAGAAGTGTTTGTAAGTGTAACTGTAGTGTTGTAGTGGCTTTGGATGTGTTACGTGTAGTCTGTGAAACAAGTGTAATCGGCCCGTGTAAGCCGACTGGGTGCAACCATACTTTATAGTTCAACCACAGCACCCCTGATGTCCGCCAAGCAGTACGTTGCCAGAAGAACGCACCCAAAGTTTATTACCCTGGCGGGGAGCGAACTCTCGTCCTTCAGTGTACGAAAACGCACACTTTACCACTGACGCTCCATATATATACAGTATATATATATATATATATATATATATATATATATATATATATATATATCCACCCTGGGGGTAGGGGTTTTTTTCAAGAATACTCCCCCAGTAGCCCTGCTTGTCGTAAAAGGCGACTAAAAGGGTTGGCGGAGGGTTAGTGCCCCTCCCCGGAAAACAACTAACTAAAAAAACAAACAATAAGCCTCGGACAAGGACTGACCAAACGATGACGACCCAGGACCGGACAAAGGACTTGAAAATGGCTACGTGGAATGTAAGGGGAGCGAATGATGAGGTGAAAGAGAGAGAGATTGTCCAGGTGCTTGAGGGTGCGAAAGTGGATGTATGTGGAATAACTGAAACAAAATGGGGAGGAGAAAGTGTGAGAGAATGGGAGTATGGATGGGGTATATGTGCAGGAGTAGGTGAGAATGAGAAGGCAAAGGAAGGAGTATGTATAGTTGTGAGTAAAAGATGGAAGAAGAGCATAAGACAGCATGGATCAGTTGGGTCTAGGATTGTGTGGGTAAAGTTGAAAGTTGGAATAGAAATGTGGGCGATTGTGTGTGTGTATGCGCCAACGCAAGATCGTGCTAGAAGAGTGAGAGAAGAGTTCTGGACAAATGTAGAAGTGTGCATGGAAAAGTTTGGAAGGAATGAGAGAGTGTTTTCGATTGGTGATATGAATGGTAAAGTTGGGAATGTGAAGGTGGATGGAATAGTTGGTGAGTGGGGTGTGCCTGCTGAGATAGATGAGAATGGGAGTGCGTTAGTGGACATTTGTGCTGGGAGGGGGTTGGTGATAGCCAATACCCTCTTCAGGCATAAAATGATCCACAGGTATACATGGCGAGTGATGAGAAGGGTGGGTGGTGAACTGAATGAAAGGAAGGCAATGATTGATTATGTGTGTGTGGATGAAAGGATGCGAAGATGTGTAATGGATGCAAGAGTTTATAGAGGTTGGGGGAGTGGACTTTCTGACCACTACTTGGTGGTGGCTAGAATTAAAATTCAAGTAAGATGGAGAAATAGAAGGGAAAGACGAGAGGAAGTAGTTGCAAGGAGAGTGGAAAGGTTACAAGAGGATGAGAAAAAGGCAGAGTATAAGAGAGAAGTGGAGGACCGATTGGGCAAATATGAAATGGAGCAGATGGGAGACGTGGAAGGTGTCTGTAGGATATTTACAGAAGAAATATGTGCAGCATGTGATGTGGTGTGTGGAAGGAAGAGAAGATGGAGGGGGGTGCAAGGAACAGCGTGGTGGACTGAAGAGGTGAGACAGGCTGTGGCACAAAAGAAGAAAGCATACAATGAATGGATGAGAAATAGGGCCGTGGAAGAAGTTGAGAGGCAGAAGAGAGAGTTATATGTAGAAAGAATGAGAGAGGTGAAAAGATTAGTAAGAGAGAGTAAGAGGAGAGTGGATGAGGAATTTGGAAGGAATTTGAGTGTAAAGTGGAGGGACTGTAAGAAAATGTTCTGGAAAGAGGTGAAAAGAGTAAGACAGGGTGGAAGTGAAGTTAGCAGGGGAGTGAAAGATAAAAATGGCAGATTACTAGTGGAGAAGGGAGAATAAGTGAGCAGATGGAGAGAACACTTTAAGGAATTGTTGAACATAGAGGATGGAAGTAATGCGAGTATAAGTGGCTGGGGAATGGCTGGGAGAAGGAGAGAGGTGAGAAGACAGGAAGAAATCAGTAGGATAGAAGTTGTGGAAGCAATGAAGAAAGTTAAATCGGGGAAAGACCCAGGAATTGATGGAGTGTGTGGTGAAATGCTGAACCATGGGGGAGAGATAGTAGTAGAATGGATGTGGAAGATGTGCAGATTGGCCTGGGAGGAGGTAGAGTCCCAGAGGATTGGAAGTCAGGTATAATTATTCCCTTGTACAAAGGAAAAGGGGAAAAAGAAGTGTGTGGTAATCATAGGGGCATCTGTCTTCTTAGTATAATAGGAAAAGTGTATGGTAGGATACTTATTGACAGAGTTAGAGAAAGAACAGAGAAATTAGTTGGAGAAGAACAGGGAGGCTTTAGGAAGGGAAGTGGTTGTGTAGATCAGATATTCATTCTTAGATCTTTAGTGGAAAAGTTTCTAGAGAAGGGAAAGAAGTTGTATGCGGCTTTCATGGATTTGGAGAAAGCATATGACAGGGTGGATAGACAAGGATTGTGGAAAGTGTTAAGAATATATGGAGTAGATGGGAAGTTGTTGAATGCTGTGAAGAGTATGTACGATGGTGCTAAGGCTGCAGTGTGTGTGGATGGTGAATTAAGTGAATTTTTCTCTTTGAAGGTTGGGTTCAAACAGGGATGTGTCATGTCTCCATGGTTGTTCAATCTGTACATGGATGGGGTAATAAAAGAGGTACAAGGTAGGGTAGTGGATGTTGGAGTGGGCCTGGTGAGAGAGGATAGTGTTTGGAAACTCCCTGTACTGTTGTTTGCAGATGATTCTGTGTTGTTGAGTGAAGACGAAGGGGAGCTGCAAGGCTTGGTGGATGAGTTTGGAAGAGTGTGTAAGAAACGGAATCTAAATGTGAATATAGGGAAGAGTAAAGTGATGGTCTTTGAGAGAGGTGAAGTCAGTGAATGGACAGTGAGGTTGGATGGTGAGGAATTGGAAAATGTGAGTACGTTTAAGTACTTGGGTAGTGTGATGAGTAAGGATGGAGGTTTGGAGGGTGAAGTGCTTGAAAGGGTACAGCAGGGAAGAAAGGTTGCTGGTTCTTTGAAAGCAGTGATAAGAAACAGGGAAGTGAGCATGGAAGTGAAAAAGTTACTACATGACAGTATTGTGATACCAACTCTAACATATGGAAGTGAAGCTTGGACGTTGTTGGAAGGACATAGGTCAAGAGAGAGTGAGAGCAGTGGAAATGAGTTATTTAAGAGGAGCCTGTGGAGTCACATGGAGAGACAGGCTGACGAATGAGGATATAAAGAAGCGTTGTGGTGTGGATGTGGATGTGATAGGAAGCGTTATGAGGAACACACTGAGGTGGTTTGGCCATGTGGAGAGGATGGAGGGTGAAAGACTGACGAAGAGAGTGTATGTGAGTGAGGTGGAGGGGGGAAGAGGAAGGGGGAGGCCGAGGATAAGATGGAGGGATGGGGTGGAGAGGTATATGAGAGAGGGGGGTGTGAGTTGGGAGCAGGGCAGTGAAATGGCGGGGGACAGGGCGACTTGAAGGCGATTTGTTTGTGGCCACCCCAAACGGGATTGAGGCGTCTGGCAATATATATATATATATATATATATATATATATATATATATATATATATACCTCCGTGGTACAGTGGTAGAGTGTGCGTTTCGCACGCTGGTGAGCGCGGGTTCGCCTTTGGAAAGCGTTCATCAAGCCACTTGCTCCTTTGGCGGTCACAAGGGGTACTGTGGTTGAAACAGTGTCGCATACTAGTATGCCTGCACCCAATTGGCTTAAGGCTGGCCAATTACACTTGGTTTACGGACTACATACACATCCAAAGCCACTACACACTCACAAGCACTTCTCACCCTACATATAGTCTCTACCAGACAGCCTAAGCCACTGGGCAGAGGTACTGTACATTGGCTGCATCTTCCCTGCTTCTGTAGGGATAGGCTGGTCCTGCAGTGGATCTCAGAGGCTGATGATGATGATGAATATATAAATAAATAAATATATATATATATATATATATATATATATATATATATATATATATATATATATATATATATATATATATATGTGTGTGTGTGTGTGTGTGTGTGTGTGTGTGTGTGTGTGTGTGTGTGTGCGTGCGGGCATATGAAAAATCATTACAAAAAATGTTTCATTATCGGGTACATATAATCATTATTAGAGTCTGTGAGTATTATTACTGGAGAACGAGGATAAGTTTTCTTCCATTCATTATTGGCTTAGCTTATAGGGCATACTACAGACAAGGGTATGTGATATAAGATTCATTTAGCACAGAATGTGACGACAGATCACCAGATGTACAGTATTACCCACTCAGAATTGGAGCAACCTTTGATTAAACGATTCCACGCATCCTGAGACTCTGAGTGAGAGTGTGACTGATATGTACGAAGACTCTGAGTGAGAGTGTGACTGATATGTACAGTCTCTCCAACAAGTATGAACCCCCCTGGAACCGATGTTTCTGGAAATAAACAATTCGACATGCAACTAACTATTGATGAACTAAAGATGGACCAATGAGACCAACAGTATTTAATACATGTCCCTAAATGATTACTGACAACTCACCCAATGACCGACCCACCAACATAGTTCAGGTGTATGCAGTTACAAGGCAGAAGCATTCGCCCATTGTGCTACCTTCTATCGATAATGAAGAAGACCAATGACTTTTTGAGAAGCTGAACACTTGTTTTTTTAAAAGTGTATAGCGCAGGAGTATACTGAGATCCGAAATAACCTGTATGACTCATGACGCCCTAGCTGGATTAATCTAGTTTCAACTGAATATGCGTACAATAACAACACCTACTAGATGGTGATACGTGCAAAAGATACGTGGCATCCTTAAGTAAGCAGGTTGAACAACGTAGGCAAAAACAATCAGTCGTTTTCCAGTTGCCATCCTCAGTGTCGTCAATTTCTTTCGTGATATATGTGAGCCGTTACGTTTTTGATTGACTGTACACCTTCACCGAACGAGATGCACAGGAGATCTGGTTTCGGTTATATATTTCCAAACTGCATGTTACTCAGAGCATATAGATTCTTTATGGTAAGAAAGTATATACACACTAAAAAGAAGAGGTAGCATGAAGGCACCAGAAAACTTGACTTGAAAGCAAAATTACCCTGGACTATCCTGCCTCAAGAGCGAAGGAATCGCTCAAGTGAAAATACATTAGTTTTATATATACCCACATTTATAAGCTCAGGACCTTATGCCAACACTTGCAGCACCTAGCACGTGGAATTTACCACGTCACTTCGGAATCTTACCTTATCTTTGTTGCTTTCAAACGCTTTTATCAGTATTTGGATGTTTTCTTTCTTCGAAATGAAGTCCTAAAATATTGCCTTGAATAATACTCTCTCAGCAAAAGACCATTCATAAAAATGATAAAAATCCCCTGAAAATTATAGTGCATTATATTAAGGCTTAAGCTGAATAAGCGTAGCCGATTCTACGGTGTTAAAATCATCCCCACGTAGTACCTATATTCATTCCCTCCCCCCTAAGTCCTGTGCATATATCTGAGCTTACATTTTTTTTTTTTTTTGTGTGTGTGTGTGTGTCTGAGGAGGGAAAAAGTGTCAAATGAAACCCCTCACTGTCCACAACATAATTGAAGACCAATTCATTTACGCGTGTTGTAACCTCATGAATCCGATTAATTATTTCCTGTTCCATTTTTGCTACTTCCACACAAAATTACTTAACATGAGAAAGGATATTAATACTTAAGAGGTTAATGAAGTCTATACTTAGCCCAGTTAGGTATAGAAAATCTCCCTTAAGCTGAATAAAAGCGTTTGAAAAAAGATACTAATAGAAGAAAGCGACAACGAGGGTATGGACATCGGACTGATTTGTAGTCGTTACATGCACAAATAACCCTTGATAAGTCTCCAGTACGTCTTGAAAAACTTGTGTATATTCTGCAGTAAAAAATGAAGTTAGTATTTGAAGCTGTATACTGTACTAGGCTCTTGTATTAATATCAGTAATTTGTTCTGTCATTGATGTTAGTTGTATATTTCTGTTATATTTTCAATCCTTCCACTTCTTTATATTAGCATTACATTCTCTCTCTCTCTCTCTCTCTCTCTCTCTCTCTCTCTCTCTCTCTCTCTCACACACACACACACACACACACACACACACACACAGTGGACCGATTGCTTTTATAATATATGCATGTATTTATGAATGTCGGTGGGGGAGCTCACCATCCACTCACGTGATGCAGTGCTGCTCTCGGGTGCTTGCCCTTTCCTCTTCTCCATCCTTCTTTCCTTTCATCCTCTTCTGTCTTTTTTTCCTTCATTCTTTCCGCATCCTTCTGCTTATGGGGTGACTTTACACTCCCTCTTCTGTCTTTCTTTCCTTCATTCTTTTCTCTTCCTTCTGCCTGTGTGTGGCTCTACAGTACACTGAGTAACAAGCCAAATGGTTTCCTGTACACCAGGAAACCATTTGCTACACTGGGTGGTGATCATATAACCAAATTATGGCGTCTGGTGGTTTAGTGGGTAATTACGGCGCTCCAATCGGATTGGGTCAGTGGAGGTTTATATCCAAGGGAAAGTTAAGGGTTATTGCTCATTTAATGCCACTCAGGGATGAGTGAGGCTGGTCACTTTCATCTTAAATGTCAGGACCAACTTCTCTAGCCCCGGGCTCCTACGCTTCTCATGGGGCAATGTAGGATGGGATGATGGATGGATGGATTTATGAATGAAAACGCAGATACACACACACACACACACACACACATATATATATATATATATATATATATATATATATATATATATATATATATATGTACAAGCCTCTGTGGTACAGTGATAGAGTGAGCGTCTCGCACGCTGGTGGGCGGGTGTTCGCCTCCCCGCCAGAGTTGTAAAAACTTTGGGAAGCGTTCACCAAGCCACTGACCACTTTGGCGGACACAAGGGGTGCTGTGGTTGAACCAGTGTCGCATACTGTACTAGTATGCTTGCACCCAGCCGGCTTAAGGAGGGAAGATTACACTTGGTTCACAGACTACACACACATCCAAAGCCACTACAGTCACACTCACAAGCACTTCTCACCCTACATACAGTCTCTACCAGACAGCCTAAGCCACTAGGTAGAGATACATCGGCTGTATCGTCCCTGCTTCGGTAGGGATAGGCCGGTCCTGAAGTGGACCTCAACGGCTGATGAAGATGGCGATATATATATATATATATATATATATATATATATATGTATATATATATATTTGATAGATCTGTCTATCTATTTACATATATATATATGAATCTATCTATCCATCTTCCTTTCTATCGGTCTAACAGTCTGTCTGTCTACCTATCTATCTATCTTTCTAAATTTAAAAATGTCTCCTTCCCATGACATACAAGATATGAGTTAATCAAATTACACGTCACGCATTAAGGAGTGCTCTCTTACTCCTAAAGATACGAGCAAATCGCTTAATGTTACGGATCAGTGGGCATGATAGCGAGGTTTGATTCCGCCACATCTCTGAATTGTCTGCATTTATGGTGATTGGGAAGTCCTGCTATTGCCACACCATTATGTGCCTCTGTTCATACCCATTATTTCGTACTATGTTTCATTCTTTCATATAATAAATATTCAATTCTTGTTGCAGGAAGCACTGTGTATTATTTTTGCAAGAAGCACTGTGTGTAACGATAACTAGTATCGGTATCTAATTTTGTATGTAAACAGAAACAATATTCAACAGTAAAAAGGGTACCTTCTTGTCAATACACTCACACACACTGTTGCCTTTTTATCTCTTTTCTATCGCTACTTCAATGGTCACTGCCCCTCTGAACTGTCTGCTTGCATCCCTCCACCTCTACGACGGACACGTAGCACCCGTCTAGCAACAAACTCTCATCGCTTTTCTGTCCAACTCTCAAATGCAAGAGTTAACCATTACTCCCAGTCCTTCGTTTATGCAAGAGGTCATTTCTGGAACTGTCTCCCTCTGTCTGTATTTCCTGCTTCCTATGATCTACAGTCTTCAAACACATTGTGTCCAGGCATCTCGAAATGAATGGATCTTCAATTTGGCTCTCCTTTGTATTGTTTTCATTTATTCTTTCTTCGAGGGAACTGTTTTGCGGGCTCTGCCGTTGGTTCCTTCTTCCTCTCATAAAACACACACACACACACACACACACACACACACACACACACACACACACACACAGAGTGATAACATGAGTAGTTCTTCACTGAATAAAAAGACAGTTCGTAGTCTACTATATAATGTAAATAACATTTCATTACCTTAACTCGGACGATAAATCCGATCGCAAGCTCGCGATATACGTGACGTAGCCTTGTTCCCCGCATCGTAATCATTCCAGATGCTGAAGATCTTCCTCTGCTTTATCCAGTATATACATTTTTTCTACTCTAATTTCTCCGCTGAATAAGAAAACGTGGATTTCCAACAGCTGGGAAGGGTGTGGAATGAGAGTTCGGCTTTTTCTCTTTTTGAGCTCAGTCTGCAATGTCAGCCCTCCACTAGCAAAGACTGTAGACTTATTAGGGTCACTCCCTAGCGTGGCTGTAGTTTAATATCGTAAATAATGTCAAACTTTGTACCCAAAATATAAAGGGAGCAGAAGTTACGTCACAAACTGAGGTAATAATATTGGTGTTTTATTTCAAAGTATTCCTATTTATTCGAATAGGATGGATGGACAGTGTGAAGAGAGCGTTAGCCGCGAGAGGGATGTCTGTTGAGCATGAAGTGTCATAAAAGACTTTGTAGAGTGGCTGCGCATGACAGGAATGATTGGAGAGAAATTGTTAATGAATAAATGGTGACGCGGTCCTGAGGCAATATTCTCCCGCATTTAGTCTGATCTGCTGATCAGGTCAGGTGCAGGGGATGGGTCCATTATGATGTGGCAGGGGTAAACCAGCGCTTTTGTTGGGCCGTGCTGCGGATGTCGCTAATTGCATTGCGCATTTGACCCTCGTGCTGTGTCGTGGGGCTAAGATAAGAATAAATGTGTGTGTGTGTGTGTGTGTGTGTGTGTGTGTGTGGATGAGTAACTTCGGGGTGTGTCGTCCTGTCTCGGCTACCTCCCTTTCTTTGGGGGAAGCAGACTAGGTATATAGATATATAGATTCCTATTTACTCTTAGTTTTAAATTCGGTGCTACGTCTCAGTTACGAAATGACATCGGTATCAAACGAACCAGCTACAAAAAGACATTGTTCCAAAATCCTCTGTTATGAATTGACATGGGTATGAAACGACCAGCTACCTTTCCAGTGCATAGCAAACTCAAAGAAGTCCCTAGATTCATAAAAACGACCTAACATGATCTGTTCCAAATCTATCCAACCACTGCTGACCACTTCCCGTACATCCCACACACACACACACACACACACACACACACACACACACACACACACACACACACACACACACACACACACACACAAAAGGGGCTTCCAGGGGGGAAATATGCAACTCGTCCGCTTCTGCATTAAGGTCATCCATCCTCCAAAGATGAAAAATGCGAAGAGCAGGTACATTCACTTCCACATTTGCCTCATCCATCCCCAAGAGACGAAAAATGTACTGCGAAGAGGAAAAACGCTGCCATGGGGGTAAACGCCCTGAATCAGACAATTATGTGTAAGCTCGCTTCCTGGTTTCCAAAGCTTTTATAATGGCTCCCCCCCCCAAAAAAAAAAAAAAAAAAAAAAACACCCACTTCTTAATTTCCTGGTAGCGGGTCATTAACTATGATTTGTGGGATGTGGCCTGCTGGAGTAGTTGGTGTAAATAATGAAAGGGTGATCTGCTTTGATGTTAATGGTCGGAGGTCATTTATGGCCTCGGGATAATGAATGACGCCTTCATGAGCAACCAGAGTTAGAGACGTATGTGAATAGGAGAGAGGAGGTGGATGGAGAGAAGGAAGGTAGGAGGGCAAGAAAAAAAGGGAGAGTTGGAGGAAGAAAAGGAAAGGAGAGAGAGAGAGAGAGAGAGAGAGAGAGAGAGAGAGAGAGAGAGAGAGAGAGAGATGGAAGAAAGAAATGAGGAAAGGGGGGATGAAATGATAGAGGAAGAAGGCGGGGAAGAATGGTAGAGAGGGTTGAAGGAAGAGAGGGACGAAGGGATGAGAAGGAAGGATGATAAGAATTTTGGACCCATATTTTAAAAAGCACACACACACACACACACACACACACACACACACACACACACACACACACACACACACACTATACATGTGGAAATGGTCACGCCTGCAAGTTGAAGACAGGATTTCATGGATTTAACTGATATGTAAATGACTCTGTAGCTCTTATCACGGGACATGCTCCTGATACTTTTCCTACTTTTTTACTGTCTCTTACTTTGTTTCTTGATCCTACCTCGAGCTTTCCTTAGGAGGAAACGTGAGTGATAATGTTGATGATACTCTCCGAATTGATGATAATGGTTATGTCCAAATGTTTCTATAGTTTACAAAGCTTGCAACAAAAACCTTAATGAGTGTTACTCCTATATATTAGATTTGGTGCTAGACTTAACCCTGAACCCTGTGGCACTCCAGCTGAATCATTCAACTTGCATTACCCTTTTATGACAATGCTATGACTTCGTTCCACAGTCAAATTCTGATCCACCTTAGCACAAACCACTGGAGAAATTTTCTTTCAGTGTCAAAGTCTTTTGTGAGGAGAGTTATAAATTTAAGGATCTCTGAATATTGAAAGATTTTTGAGCTAAAGGATAGGATAAAACTTTCATTAACCCCATCACATAAAAGCCATCCCATATGCTGAAGAAAATTGCTTACAAGAAAAAGAGCAAACGAAAAACGACGTAATAAGACTAAGGATATATTGCAATCGTCTGTCATTAGTAAAAAATTAGAAAGAGAAGAGATTAAGAAAGATCTTTGAATCGTGTACCTGTGAACGTAGGCAATATTTATGTTACCTTTCTCTGTTCTTTTTCACACAGGCTTTTTTGCTTTTATGTCATCTCGGATAAGAGCAGGTGCTTTTTTTCGAATTTTTATGATCACAGTATGATTTTTGTTTTGGGGGGTATGTGTTTCTTGTAATACTGTTTTGGGTACTTTCATGAAAATACTTTTGTTTCTTGTACAAATTTATTAAGTGTTTGGTAAATATGCTCTAATACGTTTCTGTTCTTATTTTGCCAGACAACTGCTTTGTTTTATTTTTGTGTTTTCTTCCATTCTCCCACACATTAATTTTCAGAAGTTACCATTTTTATGTAACTGACTTTGTGTTTCTTTTTTCTATAAACTTTGTATCTTGGTTTTCGCCCCCTCCTGCTCATGTACACCTGCCATGTATACTTTAGTCTTCAGTGGCCTCTCTTGTATCCAGTCTCTCAGTGGTTTCTCTTGTATCCAGTCTCTCTCTCCCTCTCTCTCTCTCTCTCTCTCTCTCTCTCTTTTTTTTCTCTCTCTCTCTCACACACACAATCTGTTACCTCCACGCCCACCAGAACCTTTTCCCTTGCTTCCTCTTCCCTCTTCTTCTCCTCAATCTCCCTCACTTCCTCACTCCCAGTCCTCTCCTACGCAGTTGCCTGATCCCTCTCTCATTAGCTCTCTCTTCTCTCTTTCGCCCTCCCTCCTCCTGTCCTTTACTGTCCCTCGTTCTCTCCCCTTCTCTCTTTCTTTCTCTCCTCCTACTTTTCAATAGCCTCCTCCTATACACCAGGCTAACCCCTCTCTCCTTCTTTCTCCCTCTTTGCGTCCTGTACTTTCTTCTCACACTGAACAACATCAACAACAACAACAATCGCGTGGTATCTCATCGTTTATAACGGCTCCAAAATGCTTGCATGAGTCGGTCTTGGTCACTTAATGGCAGCTTCCACGCTGCTCTATCTCTGGCACCCTATTTAGTCCGCCTTGTATCCCTTAGGTCACACTCTATGACCTCGTTCCAGGCTTTTTTACGGTCTGTCCCTTTCAGCCTAACTCCCGACGCTCACACTTCTCACTCTCTGCACGAGCTTTCATCCTCCATCCTATCAACATGCCGAAGTCATCTCAAACTACCCCTCCTTATTGATACAGTTATAATAATGATAATAATAATAATAATAATAATAATAATAATAATGATAATAATAATAATAATGATAATAATAATAATAATAATAATAATAATAATAATAATAATCTATCCAGGCTATTGGCAGACGCCTTGATCCCGTAAGGGGTGGCCACAAACAAATCGCCTTCATGCTACCCTGTCCCCTGCCATTTCACTGCCCTGCTCCCAGCTCACCCCTCCCCCCCTCATATACCTCACCACTCCATTCCTCCACCTCATCCTTGGCCTCCCTTTCCCTCCTCACTCGCATTCACTCTCCTCGTCAGTCTACTGCTCTCCAAAACGACCTCAGTGTGTTTCTCCTAAGGCTTCCTATCACATCCACATCCATATCACAACGCTCCTTCATGTCCTCATTTGTTGGTTTATCTCTCCATGTGACCTCACATGCTGCTCTCAAACAACTCATTTCCACTGCTCTCACTCTCGACCTGAGTCCCTCCAACAAGGTCCAAGCTTCACTTCCACACATCAGAGTTGGTATCACCATACTGTCATGCAGTTACTTTTTCACTTCCATGCTCACTTTCTTGTGTCTTATCACTGCTTTCAATGAATCAGCAACCTTTCTTCCTTGTTGTACCCTTTCAAGCACCTCACCCTCTAAACGTCCATCCTTACTTATCATACTACCTAAGTACTTCAATGCACCCGCATTTTTAATTTCCTCCTTATCCAACTTCACTGTACATTCACTGACTGCATTTCTCTCGATGACCATAACTTTTCTTCACGTTCACCTTTAGATTCTGTTTATTACACACTTTCCCAAACTCATTCACCAAGCCTTGCAGCTCCCCTTTGTCTTCACTTAACAACACAGTATTGTGGCATATATTACACCACAAAGTATTGGAACTCGCATTTCGCCTACACACATTGCTTCCTTCCCTCGTGGCTTTTCCCCACCTTGTTCTCGGAATTAGCATGGTTACTCGTGCCGCTACCAATAGTATTCAATTTCTCATCCTTCCTCATCTGTACCAGTGCCACTTCCAATAATATTCAATTTCTCTTCCCTCCTCACCTGTAGTGGTGCCTAAACCAATCAAATTTGCCTATTCAGGCGACCTAGGCCTACCGGTGCTCTTCCTACCTCATTAACTTACTGCATGCCAATGCTGTTTTAAAATGGTCTTACATAATTCCGCGGCCAATGCCAGTGCCGTTTTAAAATGGTTAAAAATAAAAAATTTCACTACGACCGCATTTTTCAAGATTCACGGGTAAAAATTGGCAGGCATGTAAGGTAACTGTTCCTCTACCATCCCCCAGGCTGTCAAGCCCATACACTAACTCGCTCCCCCCCTCATTCTCGCTCTGCATCACTCTGCCTGTGTGCCTCACCCAGTGCTGTACATAGTAAAGGCATTTTGTAAATATTTTCATGTAAGTGTAAGTTGTAAATATTTTCTTGTAAGTGTAAGGACTATATAGTGAAGTCAAGTTGTAAATACCTTCTTGTAAGTGCCAGGACTGTACGTAATGAAGTCAGGTTGTACCTATCTTCAGGCAAGTGTAAGATAATGCATTCATAGTGAGAAAGACACGCAAATTTTGATAGATGCTGAAGTAATAAGTAATCAGAAAAGTGTACTGAACATTGCTATACCTTGCCAGCATAAATACTTGAGTATACTTTAAATAGAAAACGGCTTTCTCTCACGTATGTGGTGAGCGAGATAGAGCAGCTATACCTGTACATGAGTATGCAGGACTCAATAAAACTCATTTCCGAGCCTCGGTGAGCATATTAATGGCGAAATTCGTTGTTTCCACATCAAAAACTATCAATTTTACCAAAAAAAAAAAAAAAAGGTCGATAAATGGCTGGCACTAGGGTGACCCACAAGGCTAAAAAAAATAGCCAGCACGTGGCGGGTTAAGGGACTTTAAACCGAGCGGGTGACCTCTATCGCCCTTCCTTCCACTCAGAATTTCACCCGGCTACTACCTGCCTTGCTCTCTGTCTCTCCTGGTAAAATCTGGCAATGTGGTACAACTTTACATATACAGTACACATAAACATAACAGGCACTCCCGCTTCTCACTAAATTCATTACTCATATTCTTAATCTGTAACTATTCATTCATGTAATTGATCTACACATGCTGTAATGTAATGGCCTTGTACTATTTTGAAATCATGCAATAACTCTGTATTGTTCCAGGTCAGTAATCACTGCCCTGTCTATTTCTTCCCAACAAAACTGCCGTTTATTTATCCTAACCATTTGTCTTGGTGTAGCCCCTAGTAAAATATATATCCCCATAACCAAAATGGCTCAGTGGTGACCCCAACCTTAATTCCACCACATTGGTGACTTTAACCTTTAAACGCGGATCGTCGCATTTGCGACGCTTGGCGAAAAGGACATAATGGCGGATCGTTGCGTTTGCAATGCTAGTAAATTTTGAATAACCGCGGGCAAGCAGGCTCCAGCTGGTATTGTCTATCAGTACCACCACCCTTTAGCTACAATTAGCATACTTTACCTTTGTACTACTGACCTCCGTTGTTGCCAAGTATAGCGTTTTTCCCCCATCCCCCCCCCACCACGGCCCGGCCAGCCTGGCTGTGATACATGGCAGCACTCTGAGTGCTCAGAACTGTAAATCTGCGCTTTCCTCTCACAAGCAGTTTATGCTAATAGGAAACGCTTGTTTCCCCAGTTGTAACACTAGCTTTTTTTCGCACAGTTTGCCCCTGTTTAGCGTCAGTTTACCGCAGGCTATCAAAGTGACATTATGGCAAGTTCTATGCTCTTCTGAGTCAGTGCAAGCGGCCGACAGGAACGAGAATAAAGTGACGGGCGTAAGGCAGAATAAAAAGTGCGACGTGGTGATCTTTTGGGGAGTAATATGATCGAAAATAATGTAGTATACATGTTTTTAGCTGTGAAAATGGAAATGTTTGTTGAGTGACGGGAAGACCACCGCCGCGCTACGTGTCAGCCGTTCGCTCTGTTGATTTTAGCCTTATTTTCAGTGCTTATTGTACAAATACTGATTCCAAACTACCTTTACGTTGTAGTATAAAGTTTATTGTGACAGAATGAGGCTGTGGTAGAGGGGAAACCGGTTTGCTGGAGGTGTGAAAGTGAAGATTTGGTTACCCAACTTTGCAAGTCTCCACAAGTCCTTGGGTAGTCCACGAAGGCTCAACACCTGTCTCTGGAGAAAGCTGAATGTAAGTACTATCTGCCATACCAAGTATAATGTTCTAGGGTTAATCTCTGATTTTTGGCTAATATTTTCCTACAGGTACTCAGACTGCGATACAAACCCGCCACTCGGGGGGGTCGACTGTTCACGGCCGCGTTTAAGGGGTTAACGGAGTGTTTAAAAAAACATGGATGCCATACCACACATGCGACTATCCCTTCCTACGTTTACGTATGATATTAACACGTGGTTTACACAAGTTGATGCCGCGTGGCCTGAAGATACAAGTGATGATGACAAATCCAGAGCAGTTGTCAGCACTCTTCCAACTCAAGTAGCTGCCCTAGTACAGGACGTACTTCTCAAATCACCTACAGGGCACAAATATAAAATCCTGAAGGAGAGTCTGCTGCGGGCCATGGGCAAATCAAAGCAGCACCCCTCGGCCCTCCTTGCCCACATTCAAGCCACTCTCACAGCAGCTGGGGCCACCCTATCAGTTGACCTCCTCCGGGATCGACCCCTCCTGCTCATGCCACCAGACTTGCGACTCCACCTAGCATCTGTGGGCCCTGGCACATCCCTTACTGAGTTCATCGAGAGGGCAGACACTCTATATGAAACTCAACAGCATTAGGCCCACCACCCAGTTAGTGCACACTCCTTTCTTTCCCCGGTCATAACCCCCAGTGCTACCCCTAGTGAAACAGTGGTGTCAGTGAACAGTGTTGCGAACAAAAATGATTCCATGTCAGAGCTGTGTACCTTATTAGCAAAGTTAACAAATAGAATAGATGAGCTGGAAAGTAAAATAAGTGGTTTCACCACTCAGACCCCCACTGCTGCAATTCATCCACCAGCCCCTCTGTGTTCCAACAATGTTCCCCCAGTGAACTGTGCGAGTACTGCTAATCCCCAAACAGCAAGGGACAATTTCGTGTTCTGTACCTATCACAAGCGCTTTGGCATGGAAGCCAGACGTTGTGCACCACCCTGCATATTCATGGGAAACGCATATGGCGGGAGACAGTCCCAGTAGTGTCTCCCACCACGCGCACCAAATGCCCCCCTCAGGATCAGCACACCCAAAGCCACGACACATTCCACTGGCTCCAGGGAACTACTATGGGTTAAAGACGCCATCTCTGACACAAAAAAACCTTATTGACACTGGAGCCGCATTAAGTATAGTCTCTCCTACCTCTGACCACAAAACGGCTCAGCAACCCTCATTTGACCTGATAGCAGCAAACGGCACCCCCATAGCCACATACGGCATTGAACCCTGTCATGTGGCACTCGCCCAATCAGTGTCATTTACTTGGCCGTTTCTCATCGCAGACGTTAATCAACTCATTATTGGCATCAACTTCCAGGAGGCACATGACTAGCTCGTGAATAGCAGAGGACGGAACCTATATCACAGATCCTCAAACTCGTCCATCAAAGTAACCGGTTGTGCTGGTAATCCTCGACTCATTACACACCTTGACCAGAATTCCTCATACAATTCCATACTCCGCCAGTTTCCCCTCTTGACCTCTCACTCACCCAACAACGGCTGTACAGACCATGGTATAGAGCACTGCATAATCACTTCAGGATCCCCTTGTTTTGCCCGTCCCAGATGCCTTCCCCCAGAACATCATCAGGCAGCTGAAAACAAGTTTAAAGTGATGCTCGATGAGGGCATCATTTAGCTGTCATCAAGCTGCTGGGCATCCCCTCTACACATGGTACCGAAGGCACAGCAAGGTGAGTGGAGAGCATGTGGGGACTACAGGGCACTGAATGTGATGACAGTTCCCAATAGATACCCCATTCCCCACATCCAGGATTTCCGCCACCAACTACACAGCCGTTGTGTATTTTCCAAGATTGATTTAGTCAGGGTGTTCCACCAATTCCCTGTGGTGGAGAAGGACATTCCCAAGATGGTGGTAACCACCCCATTTGGCTTGTTTGAATACACAAAGATGAATTTCGGCCTCAGAAATGCCGCACAAACGTTTCATAGATTTATGGGCTAGGTTGTCAGGGGGCCAGATTTCGTTATGGTGTACATCGATGACATCCTCATCGCTTTTGATTCCCATCAGCAGCACAAAACACACCTCCAAATGCTGTTCCAATGCTTGTGGGACAACAGGCTGCGTGTGCACCCAGCAAAGTGTATCCTCGGTGCAGACGAATTGGATTTCTTGGGCCACAGGGTATCCGCCACAGGTATCACGCCCGTCCTGCAGAAGGTGGATGCCATTAAGGACTTTCCATGCCTGGCTTCACCTCGCAGGCTCAGGGAGTTCTTGGGTATGGTCAATTATTATCACAGGTTCCTGAGAAGCACCACAGCCACAATAGCCTCCATTAACGATCTCCTGAAGGGGACAAAAACGATGTCCTCCAAGCCTCTTCAATGGACCGCACAGTAAGACCATGCCTTCACCACCCTCAAAAACCACATTGCCACCGCACCCCACCTAGCATACCCAGCACCAGATGCCCCCATCACACTCATCACAGATGCCTCTGCTGAAGTTGTGAGTGCAGTCCTACAACAACAAGTCAATGGTGGAAATGTGCCTGTCGTATTCTTCAGCCAACGCCTTAGCCCTGCCTAGGGCAAATACAGTGCCTTTGACAGGGAGTTGCTGGCTATATATGAGACAGTCAGACATTTCAGGAATTTTCTGGAAGGCAGAGAATTCACCATCCTCACTGACCATAAACCCCTTATTTATGCCATGGCTCAGAAAGGTGAAAATTGGTCTCCTTGTGTGGCAAGACAGCTAGCCTTCGTTTCAGAGTTTTCCACTAACATTGAGCATATCAGTGGGGACCTGAACTAGGTTGTGGATGCCCTGTCCCGTGGAGTTTCAGCTGTTGGCCCTACGCTACCCTGCTTGACCAAGCAGTCTTGGCCCGGGAGCAGGAGGACAATCAGGAACTCCAAGAATTGCTGCAGGCCACGACTTCACTTCAACTGCAACATTTGATGTCACTGGCACACCCCGGAAACTCTGGTGTGACATATCCTGCGGGACAGCACGTCCCTATATTCCCCAACGATTCCGAAGGCAAGTCTTTAGTCATTATCAAGAGATGGTGCACCCAGGCATTCACAGCATGCACAGCTTAGTTAGCCAGTGAGTGGTATGGCCAGGGATGTGGAGTGACCACCACCAACTGGGTCCGAGTATGTGTGGCGTGTCAGTCAGCAAAAGTGCATCGCCACACCAAGACACCACTTCAACTGCTGCCCACACCAACTCAACATTTCCACACGGTCCACACTGACATCCTCGGCCCCCTCCCTGAGTCTAGGGGTAACCGCTACATCTTAACGTGTATAGATAGAGTGACAAGGTGGGTCGAGGCCACACTCATGCTGGAAGCTATAACTGACTGTGTGGCATATCACTTCCTGACATCCTGGGTCGCTCATTTTGGCGCCCTGTAGGTCATCATTGCAGACCAAGGCCCCGAATTCAAATCTCTGGCCTGGCAGGACCTAATGGACTTCCTAGGAGCTAAACGCCACAGAACCACCGCTTGTCACCCTCAGGCAAACAGGATGATTGAGTTCTGCCATCTTCACCCAAAGGAAGCACTGAGGGCACTTCCCCATCCAGTGAATTGGGTGGCCGCACTGCCAATCCTCCTCCAAAACTTCAGGGTTATGGAGAAGGAGGACATCAGGAATTCCCGGGCGGAGCTAACGTACGGGGAAGACTTGAGGCTGCTGGGGCAGTTCGCTCCGCAACCAGGCATGCCGGCCCTGGTTTTCCTTCCAGAGCTCCAGCAGGCAATGCAGGCACTACGACCAGTCACTCCTCATTCTCGCCATCACCAGATGATGTTCATCCCACACTCCTTACCAGACACTGAACAGGTCTTCGTGAGGAGGGGTCAACACACTCACCACTCGAAACCTCATACGAAGACCAACGTCCTGTGATCACAAACTCAGACAAAACAGTCACGATATACAAGCAGGGGAAATCATCTACATTCTCTGCAGACAGAGTCAAACCAGCCACACCACAGACCCAGTCACAGACAACACCCCACACGTCATCCCCCAACCTTGCCAGCCCACCAACAACACGCACACAACCAACACCTCAAATCCCAGCACCAACACCTGCATGCACCACCCACCCACCCACCCACCCACACACACACACACACACACCATCCCCTTTGTCAACTCGTACCCTCCACTACCTGTCATCACCACACACCTACTCAGGCATCATACAGTACAGCAAACCTCTACCACTGATGCAAACAGTCCCTCACTACCACCCACTCTACCGTTCACAAACCCTACCTCCAGCACTAACCCTACTACCACTAACTCACCCTCTTTGTCAGCCTAATACAATCCTACCTCTCACTTTACTCCCCCACCCACCACCCCTAAGGCTGTCCTTATACTCATCCACCCTCTCTGTCAACCCCAACTCCCTCCCCTTACGCAGTCCTTAACCCTAACCCAACCCCTTCCGTCAACCTCAGGTGATCCTACCCCTCACTCTTTCCCACCAGTCCCCACCCCTCCCCCAGTCAATACCCCTCATCCATCAACACCCATCATTCCCGTAATCACTCCACCACTAACCACAACCCTACAAATTACATCAATAACTACCACATTTACCTACACACAATCAGGCCGTCTCAGCAAACCACCAAAATATTACTCTTCAGCATAATCTGATACCCAAAACCACAGACACTCCAAATCATCACACCTACGTTGCATTCGTATGGTACAGAATTGTTTTTGTGTGTGTGCTACGTCATGTAATAGCTCAATTGTAAAGTCAGGTAACTCTCTTATTCATTTGCTCATAATAACTCAGCAGTAGTCAAATTCTCATACAGAAAGTTATGTCCGGCTACTATTTCTTAGTTTATAACAATTGCTATTTGTAATTAACACATTCAAATCACTTTCCAATGTTCCCTCACTTTGAAAATTGTATAAAAGTATATTTATTTCCTTGTACCCTAATCATAATTTATATATTTTTTCTCTTTTCTTCCTGTTTTGTTGCCATAAACAGAAGGAGGGAGGGGGAGTGCTGTGGCGTATAATACACCACAAAGTATTGTACCTTGCATTTCACTTACACATGTGGTTTCCTTCCTTCATGGCTTTTCTGCATTTCACCTACACACGTGGTTTCCTTCCCTTGTGTCTTTTCCTGACCTGGTTCTCAGAATTAGCATGGCTACTTGTGCCACTACGAATAGTATTCAATTCCTCATTCTTCGTCATCTGTACCAGTGCTGCGTCCAATAATATTCAATTTCTCTTCCCTCCTCACCTGTAGTGGTGCCTAAACCAATCAAATTTACCTATTCAGGCAACCTGGGCCTATCAGTGCTCCGCCTACCTCATTAAGGGGCTTAAAACCGAGCGGTCGACCTTGCTCACCCTTCATTCCACTCAGAACTTCACCCTGCTACTACCTGCCTTGCTTCCCATCTCCCTTGGTAAAATCTGGCCGCATGGTACAACTTTACATATACGATACATATAAACACAACAGGGACTCCCACTTCTCATTTAATTCAATATTCATATTCTTAATGTGTAACGCTTCATTCATGTAACTGATATACACATGCTGTAACGTAATGGCCTTGTACTGTTCTCAAATCATGCAATGACTCTTTATTGTTCCAAGTCAATAATCACTGCCCTGTCTATTTCTTCCCAACACATTGGCGTTTATTTATCCTAACCATTTGCCTTGGTGTAGCCCCTAGTAAAATATATATCTCCATAACCAAAAGCGACACAGTGGTGACCCCAACCTTAATACCACCACCGTATCATCGCCAAACAACAGTACAGGAGTTTCCACACACTGCCCTCTCTCATTAGGACTGCTCCAAAATACACTGCCCTACATTGTATTTCTTTCATAACCCCATCCATATACAGACTGTGCAACCATGGAGACATGACACACCGCTGTTTCAATCCAAAATTCAGAGAGAAAAATTCACTCAGTTCACTGTCCACACGCACTGCAGTAATTCCTCATATATTCTCTTCACAGCCTTCAGCAACTTCCCAGTTACTCCATATATTCTTAATACTTTCCACAATCCTTGTCTATCCATCCTGTCGTATGCTTTCACCAAATCCATGAAGGCCACATACAACTTCCTTCCCTTTTCCAGAAACTTTTCCACTAAAGACCTAAGAATGAATACCTGAGCTACACAGCCCCCTCCCTTGCTAAAAAACATCCTTGTTTCTCCAAGTAATTCCTCTGTTAGTTCCCTGTCTCGGTCAGTATGTATCCTACCATATACTTTTTCACTAAGAAGACAATTACTCATATGATTACCACACACCTCTTTTTCCCTTTTTTCTTTTGTACAGAGGAATAATTATACCTGACTTCCAATTCTCCGGGACTTTACCTTCCTCCCAGGCCAGTCTGCAACATCTTTCACATCCATTTTACTACTATCTCTCCCCCATGCTTCAGCATTTCACCATACACTCCATCAATTCCTGGGGCTTTCCTCATTTTCACATTCTCCATTGTTTCCATAACTTCATGCTAGTGATTTCTTCCTCTCTTCTCACATCCAACCTTCTCCCAGCCATTCTCCAGCCACTTATACTCACATTACTTTCATTCTCTATGTTCAACAATTCCTTATCCCATACTGTGCTAGCGATGTAGATCTACTTCCCCTTCAAAAATGCCGGTGATGTAGATTTACGTCCTGCAGACTAAGAAGTCATTGCAAGCACTCAAAGTTGAATGAAAGGTAATATCGCATCTCGCTAACTTCAGACGTATCTCTGCTACGCTTACAATACTGATTTCGGATCACGGGAGGTGTGCAAATCTTAGCAGGCTCACAGCCTCTCTGCTCTGTCTGTAACCTTGGAGATTTCAGAGGTCGAGGGGCACCAACCTGACTCGATTCAACCTACTTTCTGGCTTTGATGATTACTTATATAAATGTCAGGGAACTTATATTGATGTATTAAGCCCATTTAGCCTACCCACAAAAAATCCAAAATCGGTTCACAACCTTACATCCGCTCTGCTCTTTCAATAACCTCGAAGATTTCAGAGGTCGAGTGACGCCAACCTGACTCAGTTCAACCTACTTCCTGGCTTTGGTGATTACTTTTATTAGTGCCAGGGATCTGATATTGATGTATTAAGCCCACTTAGCCAGAATAAAAAAGAAAATATCCACAAGCTCACAGCCGCCTACTCCTCAGGAACCTCGAAGATTTCAGAGGTAAAGTGGCACCAACCTGACTCTATTCAGCCAACTATCTGGCTTTACTGACTACTGTTATTAGTGCCAGGGATCTTATATTGATATATTAAGCCTATTTACCCCAAAAAAAGAATCCAAAATCGGCCGGCATAGAGGAATGTCTTTTTTTTTTTTTTTTTTTTCCCAGCACAGTACGGATTAAGGTGTTCTCTCCATCTGCTGACTTTTTCTCCCTTCTCCTCCTGTAATCTACCATTATTAAGTTTCACTTCCCACTTCTTTTACACCCTGTCTAACTCTCTTTATCTCTTTCCAAAACATTTTCTTACATTCCCTCCACTTTACACTCAAATAATAATTCATTAATTCACTCATCATCCAATCTAGTAATAATAATGATAATAATAAGAGGAAGAATGAGCACACGGACAGTGCAACACCCGCGCCTCACAGTTCGTCTAAGCGTTGTTCATTTAACGCTGCCTTTGTCCCTGACGTTTGACGTACTACTCTAAAAACCTAATCTTTTCACCTTTGAAATTCAACCCTTTCACCAAGTTAGGTTTAAGTCGAATAAATATTACTTCACTTGCAAGTCCAAACCATCGATCTTGTTCTGTGACTTGAACCTTGTCTTACCTTCGACTCTTTCACTAAGTCTGTGTTAAACTAATAAAAGCTGTTTAAGTTAACTTCAACAGGTGACCTTTGACCTATTAGTCTAGATACAAAACATTTGGAGTTATTTAGTTAACACAGTTCAAACAGACAGATACATTACAAGTAAAACATTCGTCTACATACTCTCATATTGCGAGTGTGTCATAATAATAATAATAATAATAATAACTAATACATAGTGTTGATATTAGAAGTCCTGATGCCTATCCTGATTTTCTCTCCGTGCTCCATAAAAATCTGTGTGGTGAATCTGCAGCAGCTGTCACTGATGGCATAATTTTCTCCAGGCAGTGTCATAAGCGACATTTACTGCAGGTGTACCACACTGATTTTCAAAGTCTATGAAGAGAATAGCAGGAATGATGACAGGACTTTTGATGCCCACTGTACTTTCGATTTTGTTCCTTACGTCCACCATACAAAAATAACGAGTGAAAGTGTCTATGGAGTGGAAAGATGAATCGTGCCTGAAAGCAAAAGAGAAAACTGCAACTCTAATCATATTATAGTGCTCTCCCTTTGGTCTTCAGGCATGACTCAGCATTCCACCCCATGGGCGCCTTCACCTGATTTTTTTACATTTTCATAAAAAATGATGGTAGCAAGAAACATTTTACCTTATTCAAAACTTCAACAAATATAAATTGCAACAGGTAGTATTTTGACAAATATTGGAATTTTAAACAAATAGTGGTGTTTGGAAGTAACAAATTGGTCAATATTAAAAATTTCCACAGAAAATGTTGGTAGCAAGCAGGAATTTGACAATAATGGAAACATCACAAAACTGATGGTCCCAAGTATCATTTTTTTTTTTTTTTTTAACTTCCATGAAAAATGAGGGTAACCAGTTAGAAATTTATATACAAGATTACAGCAAAAGCTGATAGTAGCAACTAATGTTTGATCAATAATAGATTTTTCAACAAAAATGATGGCAAATAGTAATAATGTGGTTAATATTAAAAACTTCCACCAAAAATGATGGTAGCAGTAATAGTTTCATATTGTTAGAAATTCCAACAAAAAATGATGGTTCCAACTTACATTCAAATCACTGAAAGAAATTTCCACAGAAAATTATGGCAAATTGGAGTACCAAATCCATTTTTTTTTTTTTTTAACAAAATATCATGGTAACATGTAGCATCCAAATCATTTTAACATTCTGGACAGGCTTCAATGACAGAGTCATCTAGCCTCTTCTGGTAGCTTAAGAGGGCTGGATTGTGCCCTCCTGAACCTCTCTTGCTGAAAGGGTTAATGAAGGCTGTTATCCATCCTCATTAGTTTGAAAAATTTCTCTCTTGAGGTAAATGAAACAATCTGTGGTGATAAGAATTATTTCAACATTATGCCATCGCTTTGAGGGAGTTAGTTGATAAAAGAGCAGGCTCTTGGGTTTTGTTAATTTTAGAGGCACATTTCATTTGAATTATGTGGCAGTCTCTCGTAATTATTTTAAAATTTATACAGAGAGTAAATGTGCAGTTTTGGAATTATGCATCATTAATTAGCAACTTTTTTCAACATAATTCGTTGTTTGGCCACTGATGCTTTTTTGTATAAGCTACATATATTACACGACTTTCAGAGGTCTAAATTATGAACCAACTGAACAGAATTATCTGGTGGAAAGAAAGAGAAAAAAAGAAAAAAGAAAAGCATTCGGGAACCGAATGCTACTCGTCTGGCAGAACATGCTGTTGGCCAAGTCCAAGATATAGGTCATATCTTGATACCCTGAAGGTTTCATGTTGATAGCCCAAGCCATGCATGAGGTATCATGGTGATAAAGGAGGGCGATAAAATCTAGTTGACTCTTGGTGACTTCGACCTGGACTGCAAGTGCCCATTTTCGAACTCGGCTAAGATTTTGGCGATATCTTGATACCCTGAAGGTTTCATGTCGATAGCTCAAGCCGTTCAAGAGATATAAGCGCACGTCCATACGTGTTCTCAAACAAGTGCTGACAACATGCAAGCAACACAGTAACGAAGACGCTGCAAACATGTTGGGAACAGTAGCGTCCAGATCACGTTGGCAACATCATGTTGTCTCAGCTGGCTGATATGGACAAACTTATCCCATCGTATCTGCTGCCAGTGTTCGAAGCTGCATTGAAACATGTCTGCATATATCTGTCCAAATACTGCTGCAAACATGTTCCTTAACATATCACCTGCCGTGTTGCCAACATGTTTTCGAGAGCATGTGTGGACACACACTAATGGGAACACACACACACACACACACACACACACACTCCGACAGACACACAGAGGCAGGCAAAAGTGATATCACTCCGCCTTCTAAAGGCGGGAGATAATAAGTTAAAATAAGATGCAAAGAAAATAAAACCGTACATTAAAAATAAAGATGCCCATCACTGAAATCTTTCTTCCCTTCAATCTGATGACCTGTTTTACATTTTATTGTTCTTACCTGGGTAAGAATGTTCTCGGTTAACGTGACGTCAGACTGGAGGATGTGCATGTAACCTCCATTATATTTTTTGCTTGAAGGCGTGCCTAAACTGTATGAAACTCGCCTCCAGGCAACTTGTAAGCCCCGCTCCTCCTCATCCACTTGTAAGTCCCGCCCCTCCTCATCCACCATCTGGAATGTGCGTGAGGAGGGGCGGGGTCACGACTCCAGGAAGAGGGCGGGGCTTACGAGACTAGTTGCCTGTAAGCCTGTTTAGCCGAAACAGTCAGCATGTCATGGTAGTTACGAATTAACCTTCAATGTACAGTCAAAGAAACAACTATTTGCCCAGTTCTGTGTGAAGAAAATTACTCCATCAACTATCTATCTATAGCCCGACTCCCTAATCCCGATAAGGGTGGCAGCAGATAAAACGCCTCCAAGTCGCTTTGTCTCCCACCATTTGACTGCCCTCCCCCCAGCTCACTCCCCCTTCCCTCATATACCTTTCAACCCTATCCTTCCACCTCATCCTCGGTCTCCCCCTCTCTCTCCCTCCACTTCACCTACGTAACTGGCAAAATACAATGCAAATCTTATCTCTACCAGTGTGTGTTTCAGGTGGTTGAATTTTCCGCTGTCTCTGTCAAACTTGTGGAAGATACATGTGTCTCTGTTTAGGCAGCACGCCTGCTGTGGGTTCATTTATGTCCTATAGTTATTAGCCAATACCACTAATACTCCATTTCCGAATTCTCTTCTCTTTCTCACTCTCTCCCTCCCTCTTTCCTTCCCCTTCTTCCTCCATTCATTCTTCTCTCTCTCTCTCTCTCTCTCTCTCTCTCTCTCTCTCTCTCTCTGTAAATATATATATATATATATATATATATATATATATAGAGAGAGAGAGAGAGAGAGAGAGAGAGAGAGAGAGAGAGAGAGAGAGAGAGAGATGGATGGATAGATAGATAGATAGATACTGATAGATAGATATAGATAAAGATAAATAGATATTTCACCCCTTCAAGTTCTCAACTGGTGCTTTCTACATTTCTCCGTTCTCTATCCTGTTTTCTTCTGCTTCCCTCGCCGTCCCGATCCACCTTCTCTCAGTTGCCCGCCTAGCGATATCTCCAGCAACCCTCTATCTTTCCCTGGACCAAGTAGCCTAGCCCCAGGCCCCTCCGCTTCAGACGAGGCAACAAAGGATACGGGAACAGAGAGATAAAGAGATAATGTCCGAAGCAACCACATACCTCTTACCTTGTTACCACTCTCCTCCTTCCTTCTACTTTCCCAGCTATATCTCTCGACTTTCTCCAGTGTCTCATATCCCCGCTTGCCTCCCCATTTCCTTATGTCCTCATCATCTTTCTGTCCTCCTCATATCTGCGCCTCCCAGCTTCTTCTGCTTTCCCCCCTCTCGTCTTTGTCCTCTTGTTCTGCTCCCTCAGCGTCCCTCTTATCTCCTACTCCCCTCAGTGCCCCTCTTCCTCCTTCTCCATTCTCTTCAGCGTCCATCTTTCTCCCTTTCTTCTTCTCTCCAGTATCCCTCCTCACTTCCTTCTACTCCCTCAGTGTCCCTCTCCCTCCCCTTCATCTCCCCTCAGTGTCACTCCTCCTCCCCTTCTTCTCCCATCAATATTCCTCTTCCTCCCTATTTACTTCTCTCAGTGTTCATCTTCCTCCCCTTCTAGTCTACACTTCCCCCTGCATGTCCTTCACTTGTGCTCCATTCTTCCCTGCCCCCCCTTCCCCAACAAACTGTTCCTAACTAATCCCTCCTCATTTCTCTCAGTGCCTCCATTTCTCGCTCCCCTCTACAAGTCTCCTTGCCTGCACTCTTCCCTACTCTAACTTGGCCTAAAATTACAAAACCCTCTACCCAAAATGCTGAGACGTAGCAACAGTTAACATTAAAATATATTGTCTATCACAGAGAAGGACCATGAAAAGGAAAAACTGTAGGACTGTCCTGATTTGTATCTAAGATACGTAAAAAATAAATTAGAAGGAAAAAAATTCACTAATTTAAAGTGAAATGAGTGTTTTAACCCCATTTTCCTTCTCAGCCTCTCTGTGTGTCTCAATTTTCACGTCTTCATCCCGCCCACGTTATCACAAAACCGATTCTCCCATACCCAACACCATTGCCCCTAAGAAGAGTAGTTTAGCTTCTGTTTTTGCTATCTTTCGGCGATTTTATTCAACTTTGAATATTTTATGAACTTTTTGACTTGTGTCCAACTCTGGGGAGCCTGTTCCCTCTGGTCCAGTAGTCCATCAACTTACTTCACCTCCAAAAGTCACAACTTCGGCGTTGACACCCGGCAACCAGTTTCAATACAGGCAACGGGTGACTCATACAGGACTGGTGCATCGGTATTAACGGGGGCGTTTTTACATGTTGGCGGGTTTAATGAAAGATCAGGAAAGACCAGTTTAACGAAATTCAAATCCCTAAACTGTTCCCTTCCCCAGCCGGGATTCGAACCTGGGTCAGTTGCAACTGCAAGACACCTCTCTACTGACCCTGCCACCGCCAAGACATCACCATCCATACCAACGGAGGCTTTCTTAAGTTCACTATAATCATCTAGACTCAGCAAGAATGAAGCACAGACACATTATTTGATTGAAAAAGCTAACTTTCGAGTCAGGTGAATTATTCTGCTGGTTTGTTCTTGCCACTTGCAGACAATCTTGTTCAAATTAAGGAAGGCCTTGTATACCTGAGAGGTCAGTGGAAGCTTATATCTAGCAAATCCACTTAGGGAAAACTACCCAAGTAGAAATAAAATCTCCCTGAAAAGAAGAGAACATCGCAATGAAATGCGTCCAATCAGTTTCGGGAACAAAGCTTGCTACCTCTCTCTCTCTCTTTCTCTCTCTCAAATGCTGCTGCGATCATTTCTACCAGCATCCATCCATGTTTAGGAGAGGTGCACATTTTCACGAGAATTAAGTTAGAAATGTAATGTTATGACCTCTGCTCCTGTCTGGCATTAATTAACCACTTAACCGCGTGGCGTCACTTTCGTGACGCTCGGCCACAATGGATCATACCGCGGGGCGTCACTTTTGTGATTCTGTGTTATTTTGAATTATCCCGGGCTCTCAAGTGGTGGCTTGTATCATCTATCAGTACTGCCAATGTCCAACACTAGTCAGCACTCCAAATCTCATCTGTACTCCCATCCATTGTTGACATTTTAGCGATTTTACCCCCTTCATGACTCCCCTCCCTACCTGCCCTCCATTACCCTGTCCTCTCACCTCCCACGCCTCGCTGCGCTATGCAAATTTCCCCCGGATTTTTCCACAGATTTCACCCATTGAAATAAGCCCTATGCCCTATACTTATACAAAATAATATATACCAAAAAAAAATAAGGTAAGTGATAGTGTTTTACACCAGGAATTGGCTAATTATCACCTGACAACACCTCACGTGCATTCATTCGCTACATTACCACGGTAATTTCCCCTTTGAATTATGCCTTGTAATCGATGTCTGTAATAAAAATATATATCATAAAGGAAGGGAGAAGCCTAAGTGACATTTACATTCACCTGGAACTACCTATTTCTTTATGTATTGCAGAGATTTTCTTCCTATAAAAAATTAACATGTAAGTTAGCAGCAGTCAGTCTCAGTGTCATTGTCAACCCTTGCCTTCTCAGATAAGCTGTGGCATTTAGTTCCTTGTCCTCCGCTGTAGTGAAACCATGTCGCACTCACGCCCCGCCATTCCTGCTGCTTCTGCGCCCATTGCAAAGGGCCCTGTGACCTCTACCTCTAAGAAAAGTAGTGAGGGAACCAGGAAAGGACTTAGTGACTCTGCAGTGGCACGTGAACTTGCAGAATTGTCCATGGTGATGATGGACAGTGATTTTGATGATTCGGGTGAATCGTGTGATGAGCCGGGTGGGGTTATCGTGCCAGAAAGTGCTAGTATGAGTGCTTCAGTGTCGAAAGTAGTCTCTAGCTCCAAGAAAAAGGAGCCGTTAGTGCAGCAAGGCAAGGAATTTGGGAAGGGAGTGAAAAGGCGGCGTGTTAGCCCCAGAACAATGCCCCCACGTGACCCAGCCAGCCATTAGTCCCGAGTGCATTCACCTCCCCGTTCCCCAAGCCCCACTTCACTCATTTCTTCCTCATCGTCGGCTGAGTTATCTCTGGAGTCTTTGTCGTCGGAGTCACCACCGGCATCAACAGTGAAGGCAGGCCATAGAGGAAGAGGTAAATCCAGGACTTTGAAAAGTAGAGTTGTTAGTAGGGTAAGGGCTGCTAGTGCTGTACGGCAACCCAGGGTCAGTGCGAGTGACCCTGAACGAGATAAATCTGCCTCACAACCAACCACCACCACCACCACCACCACCCGCCCTACACCGCCACGACAGGGAATTCTGGACGCCTTCGCGTGGACGGAAGGGTCAGATTTTGTGCCTGAACATTTAGTATTTGATGAGAGCTCCTCAGGAGTTCAGCCTGCTTTCACTAATGACGATAATGCTGAGTGTGTCGACTACCTTTTGGCCTTCCTAGATGACGAAGTCATGCAGCACATATGTGATGAGACCAACAGATATGAATCACAATGTGCTGCAAGTGGTACAGGTGCAGCCAAGATGCAACAGTGGTTCATGCTAGGAGTGCAGGAGCTGTATGTGTTCTTTGCCCTCATGCTTCTCATGACACACTCCAAGAAGCATGAATTGGAAGAATACTGGTCCATGGACCTCTTACTACCCTCATCCACCTTCAGTAAGTACATGGCCAGAGATCGCTTCCGGAACATCATGGAAAACCTGCACTTTGCTGACAACGATGTACCTTCCCAAACCGACCCACTCTGGAAGATCCGGGAGATTCTGAGCAGAATGAAGGATAAGTTTATGACATTCTTCCACCCCTTTCAGAAGGTTGTCATTGACGAATCCTTGGTTTTGTTCAGAGGACGTCTTCGGTTTGTTCAGTACATTCCAAGCAAACGCCATCGCTTTGGAATTAAGTTCTTTGTACTGTGCGATTGTAAGACGGGGAACATCCTTGACTTCGTCATTTATTCAGCCAGCATTGTTGATCTGGATAAAACACACCCCCTTGGCTTCTCAGGCTGTGTAGTGAAAGTGCTCCTTGAAAAGTATTTTGTTGGGAATCATGTGCTGTATACAGACAACTACTATACAGCACCGAAACTTGCCAAATACCTTTCTGAGCATGGCATTGGCTTCTGCGGCACTATCAAAAGTAATCGTGCCCACTTCCCCAAATTCACAGAGGCAGGAACCTCGCAGCGAGGAGACGTGCACCTACGCAAGTTTGAGAAGATGCTGGCAATACGGTGGCATGACAAGAGGGTCGTGCACATGCTCACCACCGTACATAAGGGGGAGATGACAGACAGTGGGAAGGTCGACCGTAGGACAGGCGAACCTGTGATGAAACCTGATGCTGTGTTGGACTATAATATAAACATGCGGCTGGTGGACAAGTCCGACATGATGATTGGTGAGATCGACTGCCTCAGGAAGAATACTAGGTGGTACAGGAAAGTTTTTCTGCATCTCATAGATATGACGATGCTGAACGCCTTCATCCTGTACAAGATGAAGGTCAAGCCACCCAAGTCCTCCCTGAGGTTGTTCGCCAGGACTTGTGTCCAGCAGCTGCTGGAAAGATATGGTAGGGTGACAGCAGCAACTCCAAGGCGCCATCCAGTAACACTTCCCGACCGACTTGAGCATAGGGCGTATATGGATCGGCACAGACTTGAGCTTATACCTGCCACAGGAAAAAGGAAGGCTGCGATTCACAGGTGTCAGGTGTGTGCACATACCACCCGCCGCACACCTGAGCACAAACGCACCTCTTGGCAGTGCGCTGAGTGCCAGGTTCCCCTCTGTGTTACCTGCTTCTTTGATTACCACAGCCAGAAGCAGTTCTGACAGTGCAAGTGTGAAAGGAGAATAATGTGGAAATAATGTGTAAATGATGTGTAAATAGCAAGTGAAAGCAATGGATGTTCAGTACATATGACTGAACAGTGTATTATAGTTTTATCTTACTGAAAGTGACAGTGAATAACATAGTGTAAGTAAAATAGAAGGGTAAATATTGAAAATAGAATTGAAAATGTAAATAGTAATGTAAGTAATTAGTAATATAAGAATATGAGTACAAATAATTTATGTTATAACAGTGAAAGTGAATCCGTGGCTCTCTACGTATTTTACTGAATGAAAAATTGAATGACTTCATTGACAATAAACTAATACTACTGAAGGAAACTTATGGGGAAAGACTCCAGATATATATAAGTGTGATATAGTAATAGAAATATAAAGTGTGAGGGGTTTTATGAATAATAAATGACAGAGTACCAAGAGCGAACTAGCGCAAGTGTGATGATCAGACGCGCTCGTAATTTCCATTGCTTTCACAGTGTTTTTTTTTTTGGAGTATGGATCCCAAACTACTTGAAAATCATAGAGTACTGTTTATAGTTTTAATATCTGCCTGTGGTAATCATATTACGGGTTGTCGGGAAGTGTAAAGTGGAGACTTCGTTACCCAACTTCAGAGGTCTCCACAAGTCCTACGGTAACAGACGAAGGCTCAACAAACATTCCAGGAGAAAGCTGAAGGTATGTGCCATAAGCATATATAATTTTAATATTCTAGGACTAATAACTGATTTTTGGCAAATATTTTTTGAGAGTCTGTCGGAGCCCGAATAACCCCGCGGGACATGCAAAACATTGGTAAACATGCCCGTGGTGTAGGGGTTAAACAAGATACCAGACCTATCCTGCTCATATGGCCTGCACCCAGGCTCCTATGACTCATTTTCAGTTGAATAAAATCGTCCGGTGGATGGGGTAAAGATACAAATCTTTCCCGTCTCTCTGTCTATTTCTAGACGCCTTAATCCCTTAAGGGTGGCCACAAACAAATCTTCTCGATGTCGCCTTGTCCCTCGCCATTTCACTGCCCTGCTCCCAGCTCACATCCCTTTCTCTCATATACCTCTCCACTCCATCCCTCCATCTGTTCATTGGCCTCCCCCTCCCTCTCCTCCCCTCCTCCTCTCTCACGTACACCCTCCTCATCAATCTCTCGCTCCCCAACCTCTCCACATGACCAAACCACCTCAGTGTGTTTCTCCTAACACTTCCTATCAATCCATATCCACATCACAACGCTCCTTCACTTCCTCATTTGTCAGTCTGTCTCTCCATGTGACTCCACATACTCCTGTCAGATAACTCATTTCCACTGCTGTCACTCTTGACTTGTGTCCCTCCAACAAGATCCAAGCTTCACTTCCGTATGTTTCAGTTGGTATCACAATACTCTCATGCAGTATCTTTTTCACTTCCATGCTCACTTCCCTGTTTCTAATCACTGCTTTCAAAGAACCAGCAGCCTTTCTTCCTTGTTGTACCCTTTCAAGCACATCACCCTCTGAACTTCCATCCTTACTTATCACACTACCCAAATTAAATGCACTCATATTTGTTTTCCCTCATGATCCACCCTCACTGTACATTCATTGCCTTCATTTCTCTCGAGGACCATAACTTTACTTTTCCATACATTTACCTTTAGGTTCCGTTTCTTACACGCACTCCCAAACTCATTCACCAAGCCTTGCAGCTCTCCTTCATCTTCACATAACAAGACAGTATCATCTGCAAACAACAGTACAAGGAGTTTCCTCAAACACTGCCCTCTTTCACTAGGGCCGCTCCAATATCCACTGCCCTACTTTGTGTCTCTTTTGTAACCCCGTCCTTATACAGATTGAACAACCATGGGGACATGACACATCCCTGTATCCATCCAACCTTCAAACAGAAAAACTTATCCAGTTCAGTATCTGCACGCACTGCAGCCTTAGCACCCTCATACATATTCTTCACGCCATTCAACAACTTCCCATTTACTCCATATATTCTTAATCTATCTATCTATCTATTGCCAGACGCCTCAATCCCGTTTAGGGTGGCCACAAACAAATCGCCTCCAAGTCCCCCTGTCCCCCGCCATTTCACTGCCCTGCTCCCAACTCACACCCCCATCTCTCATATACCTCTCCACCCCATCCCTCCATCTCATCCTCGGCCTCCCCCTCCCTCTTTCCCCCTCCACCTCACTCACATACACTCTCTTCGTCAGTCTTTCACCCTCCATCCTCTCCACATACTTTCGGCAATTATTGTCTGTCTACCCTGTCATATGCTTTCTCCAAATCCATAAAGGCCATATACAACATCTTTCCCTTCTCTAGAAACTTTTCCACTACAGATCTAAGAATGAATATCTGATGTACACTATAATATATCGATATTGTACATATAATATATTGATGTCATCGCCGAGCTGTGGTAACAGTGCTTTGATTTGTGGGGATTTTACGAAAGGCGAGAATATTCGTTGTACTTGTCGTAGATGGCAGGAGAAAGATAAAGCTGAGTCTGAGTTTTGCATGCAGTTTATTTCCTTCAAAGAGAATATCTCAAGAGTAGGACTGAGGTGAGTATTACTGAGTCTCACAAGAGCCTACTGAGGTAAGGGCGGCCACTGGCTAACCCCGCGTGCTCCTTCCTCCTCTCCTCGCCGTCTCCATTCTCTCCTAAATCCCTTCTGTGTCTCTCCTATTTCTCCTGTATATGGCTGGTTGTGTCACGTGTAAGGTCACGGGTGTGTGGAAACCTCCCGAGCCTGGGGACTTTCTGATCAGGCGTCACACTTGGCTGTGTTTTGAAATTCCTAAATGAGAATGTGTGAACGTCATTTCCTCTTGCTCTCTAGCCCAGGCATGACTTTCATCTAACCTCTATATTACATATGTACTTTACTAGCTATTATGTAGTGTGTTATGATATTTCAGAGTCCTGACATAAACAACCTCTTCCCTTCCCAAAACTTCCCTGTTCTTGTCCAACTAATTCCTCTCTTATTTCCCTAACTCTGTCAATAAGTATCCTACGGCACTTTTCCTATTACACTAAGAAGACAAATGCCCCTATGACTACAACACACTTCTTTTTCCCTTTTTCCTTTGTATAGGGGAATAATTATACCTGACTTCCAATCATCCGGGACTTTACCTTCCTCCCAGGCCAATCTGCACATCTTCCACATCCATTCTACCACTATCTCTCCACCATGCTTCAGCATTCTCCACACACTCCATCATTTCATTTTGTCTTTCTTCATTGCTTCCACAACTTCCATCCTACTGATTTCTTCCTCTTTTCTCACATCCCTCCTTCTCCCAACCATTCCCCAGCCACTTATACTAGCATTACTTTCATTCTCTTTGTTCAGCAATTCCTTAAAGTGTTCTCTCCATCTTCTCACTTTTTCTCCCTTCTCCACTATTAATCTACCTTTTTTATCTTTCACTTCCTGACTAGCTTCTATTACACCCTGACTAACTTTCCCGTCCATACGATTAATTGTAATTTGTTTTCCTCAGGCTTCTATAACTTATTCTTAGTATAAAGAAGAGAGAGAGAGAGAGAGAGAGAGAGAGAGAGAGAGAGTGCAATATCGGGCCAAGTCAAAGTAAAAAGGGCATAGGCGTCTTACTGTATGTCGCACGTAAAAACAGAAGAGGTAAATCAAAACAAGCTTATAAAGTCCCACTCCTTCAGACCACTCCTTACGTTTAATTAATTCTTTACCATATAGCTTCCTAGACTTGTATTCTCGGAGGCCTGGGCAGCTTTCTAGTCACTCTCTCCTATAGATTTGTTTTGTATATAGAGCATTGATATTGTTTTCCGGTAATTTATGCCCACTAGATACCGAAATACAATGGAAAAATTAAATAAAATGGATATTAACATGACATATCAGTCCACTCTAAAATAACACACACACACACTCACACACACACACGCACAAACAAACAAACAATCAAACACTTTTTAAGTGTCTCAGTAACGCAGAGAGTAGGCCAGCATGCTCTCCAATACAAGCTTCTCTAAATTTCAGCACAAAACTACATGCACATTACACACCACACTTCGTTTTAAAAAAAAAAAAAAAAATGGCGTCGATTAACGTAGCTTCGGAGTCCCCGGTGGGGGGACCATAAATGCCCCCACCTTCAGCCCCTCTCCCGGTGATGACTCAAGGTGCCTGGAACCACTGTTTGACTCTCTTCTTCTTCATTTCTGCAACATTCGTGGTCTTTCCTCTAACTTTCGCTCTGTTAAGCACCATCTCTCCTTCTCTAAACCTCACCTTCTTTTTCTGACTGAGACTCAGCTGTCTGAGACAACTGACAGCAGACCCTTTTCTGTATCCTCCTACTTTCTCTATACTCATTTCAAAGCCAAAGGTGGCTGTTGTGTATACATAAGCAACAACTTATCTTGCTCTCGTGTTCCTGAACTCGATTCTTCTGAATTCTCTACACTCTGGCTTCGGCTTTCCTGTCATTCTCTGACTAAATATATCTGTGCTGTTTACTTATCTCTTAATTCTACTGACTATCAAAAATTCTTTGACTATCTTACTTCTACAATGGAACACATTCTATTCATTTCTCCTTTCTCTGAAATCTCCATTCTAGGAGATTTCAATGTTCACCACCACCTTTGGCTCTCCTCTCCTTTCACTGATCCACCTGCTGAACAAGCCTACACTTTTTCTATCCTTAATGACCTAGAGCAGTTTGTACAGCACCCTACCTGTATCCCTAACCGCCTTGGAGAGAGTTCCAACATACTTGACCTCTTCCTTACAACTAATCCTTCTGCATACACTGTTAATCTTTTCTCTCCATTGGGCTCCTCCGATCACAACCTTATCACCTTAACCTGTCCTATCGCTCCAGTACAGCCTGAAGACCCTCCAAAGAAACGTCGTCTGTGGCACTTTGGAGCTGCGGATTGGGAGGCCCTCAGACAGTACTTCTTTGATTTTCCCTGGAATGAGTATTGCTTTCATGGCCGGGAGCCATCTGGGTGTGCCTTGCTCATTACGGAGGTTATTCTCTCGGGCATGGAAGCATACATTCCTTTCTCATATCCTTTGACTAATGCACGAAAGCCTTGGTTTAATCACGCTTTTTCTAATGCTGTCCACAACAAGGAGAGGGCCTATAAAAGGTACCGGAGCCAACTCACCCCTGAATCACATCTTTTATGCGTTTCTGCCCGGAATCGTGCTAGGTCTGTTCTTCGCTCTGCTAAAAATAATTTCATCCATACTAAATGCTCTCAACTCTCTAACTCGAATTCTTCCTGCTCCTTCTGGCACCTTGCCAAAAACCTTTCTAACAACTTTACCTCATCATCCTTCCCTCCTCTTTTCTACTCTGATGGCTCTGTAGCTATTTCTTCTACTGATAAAGCAGATCTCTTCACTCAGACTTTCTCCTCCAATTCCATCTTAGATGATTCTTGTGCTGTTCCTCCATCACTTCCCCCCTCTGACTTCCTCATGACTGACATTAAAATTTCTTCAGCTGATGTATTTTCTGCCATCACAGGCCTCAATACTAATAAGGCATATGGGCCTGATGGAGTCCCTCCTGTTGTTCTCAAAAACTGAGCTTCTGTGCTTACACCCTGCCTAGGCAAACTCTTTCGCCTTTGTCTATCTACTTGTACCTTTCCTTCTTGCTGGAAGTTTGCTCTCATTCAGCCGGTCCCAAAGAAGGGGGACCATTCCCAACCCTCTAACTATCGTCCAATTGCTTTAACATCCTGTGTCTCAAAAGTTTTTGAGTCTATTCTTAATAGAAAAATTTTAAAGCATCATTCCTATCACAACCTTCTTTCTGATCGTCAGTATGGGTTCCATCAGGGACGCTCCACAGGCGATCTTCTCACCTATCTTTCAGACTCTTGATCATCCTCCGTTCGGGAATTTGGCGAGAGCTTTGCCATTGCACTTGACATCTCAATGGTTTTCGATCGAGTCTGGCATAAGTCTTTAATTTCCAAACTGCCCTCTTACGGTTTCTATTCTTCTTTCTGTGCCTTCATTTCTAGCTTCCTTTCTGATCGTTCTATAGCCGCTGTTGTAGACGGCCATCATTCTTCTCCTAGATCTTTTAACAGCGGTGTTCCTCAGGGCTCTGCCCTATCACCAATTCTCTTCCTTTTATGTATCAGTGACCTTCTAAGCTGTACATCTAACCCTATCCACTCATAAGCTGATGACTCCAACCTTCACCTTTCCATTCGGTTCCCGCAACGTCCATCTCAGCAGTTACTTTCACAAACAAGGGATGAGGCTATGGCACACCTAATGTCTGACTTGGCTTGTATCTCTGACTAGGGTAAAAATAATCTGGTTGTTTTTTATGCATGAAAGACTCAGTTTTTGCACCTATCAACCTGTCAAAATCTTCCACAGGTATACCCACTAATGTTTAATAATATTCAGCTTAATCCTGCATCATCCTTGAACATGCTTGGGGTTTCATTTACTCGGGACTTGTCTTCGTAAGATCATATTACATCTCTTATAAAATCTGCTTCCAAGAGATTGGGTGTGCTAAGCCGACTCCATTCCTTCTCTACCCCTGCACAACTGTTGACTCTATACAGGGGT